>NC_141878.1:233405733-233708763 GCF_056163025.1 Triticum urartu
AATTAACTTGCTACATATATTTGATGTGCCACAGAAGTTCAAGGTCATGAGCCTTATAGTTGATACTATCAAGAGGACTGCAGCTGACCAGAAAAGAAGTTGTGGATATGCCCCACAAATCTAGGAGTTGATAAACTCAAAGATGGGCACAGGCACATGCCTGTTGGATAAGGAACACTTGCCTATCTACCCAGACTTCAAGGACAATCAAGTTGTGATGAATGAGAATGAACCATCATCAGTACAAGCTCAAGAGAAGAAGGAGAAAGCAAAGAAAGAGAAGGCTACCAAGATGCCAACTCAAGAGGAGGCATCTGAGTACTTTTTGAAAACAAAGCAAGATCAGCTTGGCTACCTGATTGCATCCACTCTGAGGATTGAGAAGGGACTGGCCACCCTGACTCAAAACCAGGAGAGCTTGGAAAGAATCATGGAGCAAAAATTCTATGACTTGGATGTGAAGGTAACTGAGTTCAGTCTGTTGTGGAGCAACTTCAAGATGATATGCAGGAGAGGAAGGGCAAGGCAACCACTGATGCATTTGCCAGAGTGCCTAGAGCTCAGAGGTCTGCTGCAGTGCCTGTTCCAGACACTAGAGCCACTTCATCTGCACTGGCTACAGCTTTAGCGCAACCAGCTCCAGCACCAACTCCATCAGCTCCATCCACATCAACTGAAGCCTTCGTCCTTGGCGTTCTCTAGACACCACCACCTAAGGACCAAGCTTGAGAGACGTTCTAGTGCTATGCATTTTCTATGAACTTTTTGGTAACTTGTTGCCAAAGGGGGAGAAAAATGTATAGATCATAGGCTTCGAGAGAGAGCGTTGCTTTTTATTCTCTCTTGCTTTGGTGGTTGAACTTTGTTTGTCTTTTGATTGCTTGAGATACTATGCTATTATCTGTGAGACATTGATGATCATGTGGTTGATCATAAGCTACACTTGTGCTTGTTAGATGATATTATCTTACTTATCCTTATATGATCATTCACTTTGCTTGGTGATGAGTGCATGTATTTAATTCTTATCATTTTGAGCGCTCCACCAAGATGTATGTGACATGGAAGAGTAACCCATGATCCTAACTCATTGTGCATTTGCAGTCCAAAGCAAATCTTAAGATATGCACAAATTTAGGGGGAGCTCTTGCTTTTCACATACTTCTCAAAGCGACAATATCTTTCACTCTTATTATCATTTGTCAAAGCTTTGATCTATATGTTGTCATCAATTACCAAAAAGGGGGAGAGTGAAAGTGCAACTATCCCTGGGTGGTTTTGGTAATTCCTAACAACATATAGCTCATTGAGCTAACATTATTCCAAGATTAATATTTCAGGAAAAGCTCAATGAATGGCATGGCATGGATGAGGAAAGTGGATCCCTCAAAATTCTAAGGACAAAAACTTTGGCTCAAGCTTGAAGCTCAAGACTCTACATTTTATATTTTAGTGATCCAAGATCACATTAAGTCTATAGGAAAAGCCAATACTATCAAGGAGGGATGAGGTGTTGCTTAATGGCTTGCTTGCTCAAAATGCTTAGTGATATGCTCCAAAACCCTCAACTACTTTCCCACACCCACATATGACCTAAACCAAAAGTCAAACTCGGCCCCACCAATTCTTTCTATCCGGCGCCACCGAGTTTCAAATGTCATAGCCACTGCCACAAACCCTACGCAAATCGGTCTCACCGATAGGGATCTCGGTCTCACCGAGATGGGATTGTAATCCCTCTGTTTCCCTTCATAACGTTTCGGTCTTACCGAGATGAGCGATGTCAGGACCCCGATTTTAAGTCACACTGATCTAGCATGTAACACCTCATATCACTTTGCGGCCTCACGCACGGTATTCCCACGGGTGTCGCATTACCATGGCCCGGGACCGTTTACGCCTTTTGGCTCACGTATATGATAGTGTTGCTAGCATCCATATGACAGAGAACCCGGGCCGACATGACTAGTCGTGAACCCAAAGTGGCACTAACTTACGGGGACAGGCATACATGAATCAACATCGAGCATGTCGGTCAGTAGCGTGTGAATCTGGGCTGTAGCACTGGGCTAATAGGACTCCGGGAACCCGGGCTGTAGCAGGCTAGCCAGGACTCCGGATGTCACCGCGTGACATTTTCCCGAAGGGACAGACACAGGAACAAAGTGAATCACATGCCAGCCAGTCAAGTGCTCCGGAGCAGTAATGCTGGGCTAGCAGGACTCCGGTGAACCAGGCTGTAGCAGACTACTATGGCTCATGGAAGCACAAGACTACATTTCCCCATAAGAGAGGCTACCAAGGATAAACAACTAGGTTGTCGGATCCCACACATACCAAGCATTTCAATCATACACACAATATGCTTGATATGTGTAAATACAACATGGCATCACAACATAACTCTACGACTCAAGTATTTATTCATTAGGCTCCGAGGAGCGAGATATTACAAACATGGGTCTCATGACCCAACATTCAGAGCATACAAGTCAAAGCACATGCGGAAGCTTAACTTTTCTGAGAACAGACAACTAAAAATGAAGAAGGCTGAGGAGCCTGACTATCTACCAGACCCTCCCAAGGGTACAAGATCGTAGCTGAGGTAACAAGCTAAACATCGAAGTCCACGTGGAACTACTAGCGAGACTAAAGTCTCTCTGCAAAAACATAAATTAAGAAAACGTGAGTACAAATGTACTCAGCAAGACTTACATCAGAACTAACTACATATGCATCATTATCAACGAAGGGATGGTGGAATTTAACTGCAGCAAGCCAGCTTTGACTCGGTGGCTATCCTGAACTACGACTGCAAGTAACTCTTTTGAGGTGGCGCACACGAGTCCACATATTCACCATATCAATACACCACTATGGATCCGCTCCCGTCTCCCTACGAGAACGCCATCCATAGCACTCACGCTTATCTTGCGCATTTTAGAGTATCCACTTTCACTTGTCTATGAACTAAGCAAGGGGTCCAAGTTTCCATATCCGAGGAATCCGGCAATTCGAATAGATAATGATAACCCTGCAGGGGTGTACTTCTTCACACATGCTCTCGCCACTTATCGCCCTATACACGTCATGTACCTCAGAAACCTTCAAGCGGAAGCCGGGCGAGGGTGTCGGCCATGACCTGACTAACCAACAAGTCTCTAGTCCAGGTTTATCGCCTATCCGGGTTCCATCCGCAAGGAGATCCGGCCAGGGTGTCGCTCACGGCCCCAAACGATGTGTGCAGGGTTCCCAAGCCCACCATCCGGGTGCCACTTGGTACACCGTGCCACTGTGCCTAGTCTGTCCCAAGCCCACCTGTACCGAGTGCCACTTGGTAGACTACTAACACTACCTACAAACACCAGAAACTAGTTGCAACTCATGGACAGAGATCGAGTTGATTAATAAGACGAGAGGGGCCGAGTTACCGGAACCCAATGTGTGGTAGTAACTGTTCATGGATCACAAACACAAAACTCAGTTCCTAAGAATGGCTAAAATGAGACAACCCACCATGTACTCCTACATGGCCTCTCACCGCTACCTTTACCAAATCGTGTTCACACACTTAGCTCTCAACAGTAGGACATGTTCACCACATTCCAATTCATCCCCGAGGAATCAGACCTGACTCAACTCTAAGCAGTAGCAGGCATGACAAACAAACATGAATGAGTAGGCACATCAGGGCTCAAACAACTCCTACTCATGCTAGTGGGTTTCATCTATTTACTGTGGCAATGACAGGTCATGCATAGGAAAGGGGTTCAGCTACCGCAACATGTAACAGTTGTAACGTTGTTGTCCTAATGCAGTAAAAGAGAGCAGGAGCGAGAGAGTGGGATTGTATCGGAATGAACAAGGGGTTTTTGCTTGCCTGGCACTTCTGAAGATAACATTGAGTCTTCATCAGTGTCAACGATCACAGCGTCGGAGCAGTGTCTACCGAGAGGGGACAATTACCGGCAAACAAGGAAGAGCAAAATCAATGAAATGCACAATATGATGCATGATCATGACATGACAATATGTTGTGATTTGAGCTAATGCAACTAGTAACATAAAGGTTTGGGTTGGGTTCAAATTCAAATTCAAACTATGAATTCAAATAGTGCATTATCATGTTTTGGACTAAACAGTGAGGTTAAGTTGTTCAAACATGCATGAAAATGGTACGGATGGATAGATTGAATTTTTCTGATCATTTTTCATATATAAATTATTTCATTCTGAGCTATAGATTATTTTCTACGAATTTTAGAAGTTTTAGACATTTTCTGGAATTTTCTGGATTATTTTAAATCCAAAAAATGACTTACTGCGTCCGCATGACTTCGGTGTGATGTCAGCAGGTCAACGGAGAGGGTCCAAGTCAAACCTGACGGCTGGGACCCGCACGTCAGTGACACATGAGGTTAAACATGGTTATTTGATACTAGATTAATCCTAAACTAATTCTGTCAGTGGCAGGGCCCACATGTCAGTGTCTAGTGTTAAACTAAACAGGGTGGTTAGTCGCCGATGACCTCTGGCCACGGCGGAAACACATCGGGAGGCCACGGGAGCGGCGGAGAAAGGCACCAGGAGGTAGCCGGTGCGCCCGCGCTTCTAATGGAGCAGGTGGGAGGTCGCGGGGTGGTCGGAGCTCGCCGGAAGTGAGCTCGCGGCGGCGCCGGAGTTCGGGTGAGTGCGGGGTTGGCGCTGTGGGGCACGGGAGGGCAAGTTAGCATGTGCGTTAGGCTCTTGGTCGCTTCCTGAGCGCGGTGACATGCTCATCTTGGACGGAGGCGAGCTAAAACGACGGCGGCGACATGACCAGCGCCGGCGAGGTCTCGGCATCAACAGAGATGGGGGCTACGCTAGGTTATCGAGCATGGGGAAGGGGGTTCGGTAGAGGATCTCACGGCGAGGTCGTCGGTGATCCCAGCGTGCTCGGGGACGGCTTGGTGACGACGAATCGGTCAACGGCGACCGTCGGTGCAGAGGACGAAGATGGTGTCGGTGAGGGCGCTCCAGGGCGTCCGGCGTCATGTGGCTCGTTGGGGAGGACTACGACGTCGTTTCGGAGCTCAGGGTTGTGTCGAAGAGGTTCGGGGATGGTTGTGGCCGCGGTGGCAGCGAGCGCGGCGGCGAGCTCCGGTCGGTGGTGCTGCGGGAGAGAGCAGAGGAGGGGGAGCGGTCCAGGGAGAGAGCAAGGGGGTCGAGAGGGAGTGCGTGGCATCGCGGAGGGAGTCCAGGGCGACGAGGGGGCAGCCAAGCAGGCAGCTGCCAGCGTGGCATGTCGCGGCGCCGTGGCTGTCTTCTCCTCTGCCTTCTGGCAGGAGGAAGAAGACGCCCCTGCCCTCGGTGGGCCGGCCAGGTGGCTGGGCTGCCAGGTGGGCTGGGCCTGCAGGTAACACAGGTAGGTGGCCCAGGTTAGTTCCCTCTCCATCTTCTCTTTTTGTTTTCTATTTTCTTTTATTCTGTTTTGAATTAGTAAAAATACTAATCCATTTTGTAAAATCCTGAAAATAATGGTGGGCAGTGTTTGGATTATTTCCAACAACCCAAAAGTAGTTTTAGAATTATTAGAGCATTTAAAAATATTTATGGGATTTAAATGCTCCAATTCAAATACGATATGAGTTAATTCAAAGATCCAGAATGTCCTAGAAATATATTCATCATTTTTGGCAGAGGTTTTCACCTTTATCAGAAATCATGAACATTTTCAAAGGGCATTTTGGGTTCTTTGAAAAAGATTTTGGATTGAACCTAGTTGAGTTCCATTTGGTGCTAGGGTTTGAACATCCCCATTTCAACTTAAACAGAATTTAAACATGATGCAACAAGATGCAAAACACCAGGCAGTACCATAAGCTAGGGATGTGACAGCTCACCCCCACTAAACAAGAATCTCAACCCGAGATTCAAGATGTGAGGTAAGAAGACAGAGGGGATACAAAGCTAGCACGATCTTCATGATCCAAGTGCCCTCATCCAAGATGTTGATTCGTTCTACCACATGATCTTGATGTCTTGGCCTTCGAGATCTTTGTCCAACACGACACGAAGGAGAAAGGGAAACTCTAGAAGGAACGATCTTCTCGAAGATCGAACAACTCAGGATCAACTCACGGAATGAGACGTAGGAATATCTCTTGAGCTAAGACACGAGACACTCATCGGGGTGATAGGAAATAGAAGGTGGTGGCTTGATTTGGTAGGAAACCATTCCATGCTTAAATAGATGGTGAGGGGGTTTCAAGGTAGCAAGGAGTTAAGTTGCCCATGATACCATAACGAGACATCTTAGGGGAGATGACTCATAGAGTTATTCCCTTAAGTGGCAAAAAGAATTACTTTTGATACGGAGATCATTGAAACTCTCTATACCAGCCTAAGGCAATTCACCAACAATCATTTGGTGAAGTTCAGAGGAATGGCATACTCGGACTAGAATGGATGATGTGGACTACCTTGTTGAAGACAACGCAATGGATGATGTTTGCTTATCATCGAAAATGGATGGGACTCATGGTAAGTCCACTTTTGAAGATGATATTGGACAGCAACTACCGAGAAGGGCAGCCCATGGGGAATTGGCACAATGGCGGTGCAAGCTGGGAACAAAATGCAACTATTGGGAATGTTCCAACCATCATATCTGCCTGAGATTCAGATCCGATTGGTGATAGGATACTTCAGACTCAGCATGTCTAAAAAGAAAGTTTGCAACACAAGTCGATGAGATGGCGTTGCAAGATTCTCGGGAAATGAACTATGATAGCAAGCTCCAAAACATGAGCTGGTTCTGCTACAAACCTATGAACATGTTGTCCAAGACAAGCATGATCACATAGTAGTCTTACAATAAAACACTACCGGGTTCAGATTGGAACCATCATTGAAATAATGAAGTCTTGTGCATGTCCGTCTGGGCCCTTCAGGAATAGCAGTTGGACTTCTTATCCTTGAAAAAATTAATCAGTGGCTTTGTGTACTAGGAGATACATATGGAATGGAGGTAGCGAGCCTGTCAAACCATAGCATACTTCGCACCTGCATGACTGACTTGGGATGGTACCAGAGGAAACAAAAATAATCTTTCTCGAACTCACGGTGGCAACTTGCACCAAATGCGCGTGAATCAAAGAAAGTCACTTCTTTCATCCAACATATGCTTCATGAGCGGGACACGAAGATAATGCTTTTTAGAGGTTTCCAACACTAGTTGGATGTTCAACATGAATCATGGAGATGATGAAAATGTTATCAATGGGCTCAACAACAATTTATCAAGATTTCCATATAGATGGTATTCCATAACTATGTGAACAAAGTAATAGCATTGGCCAGACCCAAAAGATATAATGGTGTATGCTCGACAACCGTGAGTAAGACAACATTACAAACATCGTCGGTTCTGATTTGATTTGAGGATAGCCCACACTCAAATCAAAGTTTGGACAGGACAATAGATCCAATAACTTATCACGAGGACCAATTGATGAAGATATCGTCTTTCTTCAATTAACACACACAAACACAAGGATATCCCTTAGAGATGAACTAAGTCAGACAAGCTTTTATCTTCCAACTCTCCAAGTTGTTGTTTAGCTTAACCAACTAGATCGGGGGTATCCAACACATATTCTTGGAGAATGGCTAGTTTACAAGAAACCAACTTGATCACGAACTCCACATATCGGTCAGGGGACGACCTAGTGATACTTCCGTGAAGATATCCGGAAAATCACGAACCACCGATATGTTACTAAGCTCGAGAACAATCTTTCTTTTCAGGGCAAGACGATATGATTAGGAAGAGCGAGGGATTGATACAATCCTAACTCATTGACCGAAGAGTGCACCAGGAAAACTGGACTAGGTAACACGATCAATCCCAGGATGATGATTGAATAACCAACACACTAAGAATGATATTGTTGTCCATTAACTACCAAGCAACATGGTTGCTAGGAGTATTGATTTCACACATCACAATTCACTTGTCGACGTTCCGGTTACAATAACATGGGGACCAAGGAATGAATAATGATGGCAAGAAGTATCACTGTATCAAGAGTTCATAGGATGGTGTGCAATTTCCATGACATTCTTGATATAAAGATGGTAATACTCCAAGGTAGAACAGAATCAAAAGCTAGATTGGCATTTGATTTGTGGATTACAACTGCTTTGACCCAATCCTGGATATGGATGAGGTACTGGAGTTTGTTTCTCCTAGTCATTCTGGAATAGAATGGCTTGACGAACCACAAGAGTAATAGGCATCAATAACACGAGTGCACGACTACTCCTGACTATCAATTGATAGATGAAGGTCGGAATATAAC
The DNA here is from genome assembly GCF_056163025.1 of Triticum urartu. Classification (NCBI taxonomy): domain Eukaryota; kingdom Viridiplantae; phylum Streptophyta; class Magnoliopsida; order Poales; family Poaceae; genus Triticum; species Triticum urartu. Next base: position 233,414,076 of record NC_141878.1, read on the forward strand.
TGAAGGGGGGAAACTCAAAGGAACATATAACTTTTCTGAGTTGTGGATGCATAGATTAGTATGTCGAATGAGTTCAACATATTTCTTCCGGATAACCATGCAGAAAGGTAGAACTAGCAGAATCACAATTATGGATGGAGAACTCCTCAGGAGTACTCTAATGGTGATCTTTTGGTTCAAAGAACTTCTGCCTTAATGGTTCATGGTATTTGGAAGAAGGAAATACCACGGACCTCGAGGACTATCGCAAAGGTTACTAATATCTTAAAGGAACTAGCAACACTGTCAACATGAAGTAAGTAGGGTGAATCTCGGGTTTAGAAACCCAGGAGTAGAATACCTACTACTAAGTAGCATCGCAGGATGCCTTCAAGAAAGGTGGCCAGAATTTTCACACTAGGGATATAAAGCATTGCTAGATTAGTGGGTGGTTCGCTAGAATGCCTAGGGTCATAATACTAGCTCCAACATATATGTCAAGGAAATGGAGTACCTCAACAGACCGATTAGTGTGCTTAATCTGGCCCAAAAGGACATCGGAAATGAGATAAAGAGATTTGCAAATGCATCAGACTGTTTAGAAACCATGGGATGACTCGAACAGCATAACGGCTGTAAATGCTCAAAATGATTTGAGACATCCTACAAAATGGTGGCATAACCACTCAACATCACAATAACAAGGTTCTGAGGCCAGCTATGAACATATGGAAGTAGTAGGAACTGAACTGAGGCTTGAACTCAACAATCCTAGGCAACTACGATTTAGTAACACGTCATCCTGAGAGATAGAAGAGGAGCCTAGTTCTTAACCCCGTAAAAAAGATAAGATGACTTAGATCAGAAGGTCATGAGGATAAGGAGTAAAAAGAGCCTTACGTTCCCTTCCACAATCAATTCCCTTACATAACTAAAGCATTTCTAGACACGACTTCGACCAGCTTGGCTTGGTAATCGTACAGGCAGTCAGGCTCTGATACCAAAGCTGTCAGCACCCCGATTCTAAGTCACACCGATCTAGCCTGTAACACCTCATATCACTTTGCGGCCTCACGCACGGTATTCCCACGGGTGTCGCCTTACCATGGCTCGGGACCGTTTGCGCCTTTTGGCTCACGTATATGATAGTGTCGCTAGCATCCATATGACAAAGAACCCGGGCCGACATGACTAGTCGTGAACCCAAAGTGGCACTAACTTACGGGGACAGGCATACATGAATCAACATCGAGCATGTCGGTCAGCAGCGTGTGAATTCGGGCTGTAGCACTGGGCTAACAGGACTCCGGGAACCCGGGCTGTAGCAGGCTAGGCAGGACTCCGGATGACACCGCGTGACATTTCCCCGAAGGGGCAGACACAGGAACGAAGTGAATCACATGCCGGCCAGTCAAGTGCTCCAGAGCAGTAGTGCTGGGCTAGCAGGACTCCGGTGAACCGGGCTATAGCGGACTACTATGGCTCATGGAAGCACAAGACTACATTTCCCCATAAGAGAGGCTACCAAGGATAAACAACTAGGTTGTCGGATCCCACACATACCAAGCATTTCAATCATACACACAATATGCTCAATATGTGTAAATACAACATGGCATCACAACATAACTCTACGACTCAAGTATTTATTCATTAGGCTCCGAGGAGCGAGATATTACAAACATGGGTCTCATGACCCAACATTCAGAGCATACAAGTTAAAGCACATGCGGAAGCTTAACTTTTCTGAGTACAGACAACTAAAAATGAAGAAGGCTGAGGAGCCTGACTATCTACCAGACCCTCCCAAGGGTACAAGATCGTAGCTGAGGTAACAAGCTAAACATTGAAATCCACGTGGAACTACTAGCGAGACTGAAGTCTCTCTGCCAAAACATAAATTAAGCAAACGTGAGTACAAATGTACTCAGCAAGAATTACATCAGAACTAACTACATATGCATCATTATCAACAAAGGGAAGGTGCAATTTAACTGCAGCAAGCCAACTTTGACTCGGTGGCTATCCTGAACTACGACTGCAAGTAACTCTTTTGAGGTGGTGCACATGAGTCCACATATTCACCATATCAATACACCACTATGGATCCGCTCCCGTCTCCCTACGAGAACGCCATCCATAGCACTCACGCTTATCTTGCGCATTTTAGAGTATCCACTTTCACTTGTCTATGAACTATGCAAGGGGTCCAAGTTTCAATATCCGAGGAATCCGACTATTTGAATAGATAATGATAACCCTGCAGGGGTGTACTTCTTCACACACGCTCTCGCCACTTATCGTCCTGTACACGTCATGTACCTCGGCAATCTTCAAGCGGAAGCCGGTTGAGGGTGTTGGCCACGACCTGACTAACCAACAAGTCTCTAGTCCAGGTTTATCGCCTATTCGGGTTCCATCCGCAAGGAGATCCGGCCGGGGTGTCGCTCACGGCCCCAAACGATGTGTGCAGGGTTCCCAAGCCCACCATCCGGGTGCCACTTGGTACACCGTGCCACTGTGCCTAGTCTATCCCAAGCACACCTGTACCGGGTGCCACTTGGTAGACTACTAACACTACCTACAAACACCAGAAACTAGTTGCAACTCCTGGACAGAGATTGAGTTGATTAATAAGCCGAGAGGGGCCGATTTACCGGAACCCAATGCGTGGTAGTAACTGTTCATGGATCACAAACACAGAACTCAGTTCCTAAGAACGGCTGCAATGAGACAACCCACCATGTACTCCTACATGGACTCTCACTGCTACCTTTACCAAATCGTATTCACACACTTAGCTCTCAATAGTAGGACATGTTCACCACATTCCAATTCATCCCCGATGAATCAGACCTAACTCAACTCTAAGCAGTAGCAGGCATGACAAACAAACATGAATGAGTAGGCACATTAGGGCTCAAACAACTCCTACTCATGCTAGTGGGTTTCATCTATTTACTGTGGCAATGACAGGTCATGCATAGGAAAGGGGTTCAGCTACCGCAACATGTAACAGTTGAAACGTTGTTGTCCTAATGCAGTAAAAGAGAGGAGGAGCGAGAGAGTGGGATTGTATTGGAATGAACAAGGGGGTTTTGCTTGCCTAGCACTTCTGAAGATAACATTGAGTCTTCATCAGTGTCAACGATCACAACGTCGGAGTAGCGTCTACCGAGAGGGGACAATTACCGGCAAACAAGGAAGAGCAGAATCAATGCAATGCACAATATGATGCATGATCATGACATGACAATATGTTGTGATTTGAGCTAATGCAACTAGTAACATAAAGGTTTGGGTTGATTTGAACTCAAGGTTCAAATTCAAATTCAAACAATGAATTCAAATAGTGCATTATCATGTTTTGGACTAAACAGTGAGGTTAAGTTGTTCAAACATGCATGAAAATGGTACGGATGGATAGATTGAATTTTTCTGATCATTTTTCATATATAAATTATTTCATTCTAAGCTATAGATTAATTTCTACGATTTTTAGAAGTTTTAGACATTTTCTGGAATTTTCTGGATTATTTTAAATCCAAAAAATGACTTACTGCGACCGCATGACTTCGGTGTGACGTCAGCAGGTCAACAGAGAGGGTCCAAGTCAAACCTGACGGCTGGGACCCGCACGTCAGTGACACAAGGTTATTTGATATTAGATTAATCCTAAACTAATTCTGTCAGTGGCAGGGCCCACATGTCAGTGTCTAGTGTTAAACTAAATAGGGTGGTTAGTGGCTAATTAAGTCGGACACGTCAGCCCACCGGAGTTAGTCGCCGGTTGAAAGCACAAGTGCTCCCTAGGTGGTTTTGATAATTGATGACAACATATCTCTTGTTGGACTAACACTTCTATCTAGCATGTTTCAGATAAGTTCAACAATGGCATGGCATGGATATGAAAATGGAACCCTCAAAAATGCTAAGGACAATGGATTGGCTAAAGCTTCAAGCTCAAGACTCTTCACTTTTATATTTTAGTGATCCAAGATCACATTGAGTCCATAGGAAAAGCCAATACTATTAAGGAGGGATGAGGTGTTGCTTAATGAGCCTCTTGCTTCATGTGCTTAATGATATGCTCCAAAACCCTCAACTACTTTCCCATATCCACATATGACCTAAACCCTAAGCCAAACTCGGTCCTACCGATTTTTCCTATCCGGCGCCACCGAGTTTCACTTGTCATAAGCCACTGCCAAACCCTAGCAATTTGGTTCTACCGATAGGGATCTCGGTCTCACCGAGATGGGATTGCAAACTCTCTGTTACCTATTGCAATATTCTCGGTCCCACCGAGATATGCAATCGGTCCCACCGAGATTGCAATGTAAACTCAGTGTTTCCCCTTTGTAACTTTTCGGTCTCACCGAGTTCCACTCGGTCCCACCGAAAGGGCAAATCGGTCCCACCGAGTTTGCCTGACCAACTCTCTGGTTAGCTAATTACCAAACTCGGTCCCACCGAGTTTGTGTAATCGGTCTCACCGAGATTACGTTATGCCCAAACCCTAACCGAATCAGTCCCACCGAGTTGCATGCCAGTCCCACCGAAATTCCTAACGGTCACTAGGTTTACATTTTTGGTCCGACCGAGTTTTATGATTCGGTCCCACCGAGATTGGAAAACTGTGTAACGGTTGGATTTTGTGTGGAGGCTATATATACCCCTCCACCTCTTTCTCATTCCAAGAGAGAGCCATCAGAACACACACATCATTCCAACTCATTTGTTCTGAGAGAGAACCACCTACTCATGTGTTGAGATCAAGACATTCCATTCCTACCATATGAATCTTGATCTCTAGCCTTCCCAAGTTGCTTTCCACTAAAATCTTCTTTCCACCAAATCCAAATCCTAAGAGAGAGAGAGTTGAGTGTTGGGGAGACTATCATTTGAAGCACAAGAGCAAGGAGTTCATTACCTACACACCATTTGTTACTTCTTGGAGAGTGGTGTCTCCTAGATTGGCTAGGTGTCACTTGGGAGCCTCCGACAAGATTGTGGAGTGAACCAAGGAGTTTGTAAGGGCAAGGAGATCGCCTACTTCGTGAAGATCTACCGCTAGTGAGGCAAGTCCTTCGTGGGCGATGGCCATGGTGGGATAGACAAGGTTGCTACTTCGTGGACCCTTTGTGGGTGGTTGCTTCTTCGTGGACCCTTCGTGGGTGGAGCCCTTCGTGGACTCGCGCAACCGTTGCCCTTGGGTGGAGCCCTGTGTGGACTCGCGCAACCGTTACCCTTCGTGGGTTGAAGTCTCCATCAACATGGATGTAGGATAGCACCACCTATCCGAACCACGGGAAAAACATCCGTGTCTCCAATTGCGTTTGAAATCTCCAGACCCTTCCCTTTACATTCTTGCAAGTTGCATGCTTTACATTCCGCTGCTCATATACTCTTTGCATGCTTGCTTGATATGTATTGTGCATGTTGAATTTGTGCCTAAACTCCACTTAAACCGAAAGAGATTAAAAAATTGCAACTTTAGCACTAAGTGTCTAATCACCCCCCTCTAGACACATCTACTTCTAGATCCTACAAGTGGTATCAGAGCTTTGGTCTCCATTGCCTTGGTTTAATCACCATTGGAGGAAGATGGATGTGTCTACTCTAGGGAGTCTTAGACATAGAGTGCCTATTTTTGATGGAAAGTATTTTCATGAGTGGAAAAATGAGATGCTTGTAATCTTCAATCAATATCATTTGAACAAGTATATTGCTAGCCCTTGTGCACCCCATATTGATCCCTTGCATCCTACTCTTGATAAAGATATTGACATGATTCGCAATCTTAGAACTATTGAGCTCATCATTAGAGGATTGCCCAAAAATCTGATTGCTTGTTTGCCTACTCAAGATTGTGCCTATACTATATGGAAATTTCTTGAGGAACAATTTCCAAATCATTCCTTGAAAATTTTGGATGAAGTTCTCCATAAATCTATTGCCTTGAGTAAGATGAACTCTAGTGATCCTAGTTTTGGTAAATGTCTTCTTGAACTTTCCAATCTTAAGCATGCTAAAGGAGATGTTGGAATCATTAATGATATCATACTCAAAGCTATAAGAATTCATAAAAGTAATCACGTTGATCATTTATCTAATGAATTGCCCTCTCTAGGAAATGATGAGTCACAAGATCATGACGAGCCTGAATATTATGATGATGATGATAGTGACTCCGATCTTGATAATGCAATGAGACATTTTGGTCTTATGGCAAATCTTCGGGGATATGAATCAGGAGGAAAGGAATGGGTTCTTGATAGTGGATGCACTGATCATATGACCGGAGATGAGGAGATGTTCCGTGAGCTTGCTGAAAACAACGGCCCTCGAAAATATGTCACCTTTGGTGATAATTCAAAGGGTAAAGTGGTTGGCCTTGGTAAGGTGGCCATCTCACATGATAGTTCCATTCAAAATGTCATGCTCGTTGAATCTCTTGGTTACAACTTACTTTCAGTATCTAGACTTGCTGATTTTGGTTTGAATGTCCTATTTACTGAGGTAGATTGCCAAGTATTTCGTCGAGACAATCATAAAATGGTCTTTACGGGTATGCGTAGAGGTGATCTTTACATCGTCGACTTCTCTAAAAAGTCACAACCTAAAACTTGCTTTGTTGCTAAATCCTCAAAAGGTTGGTTGTGGCATAGACGACTAGGTCACGTTGGCATGAGAAACCTTGACAAGCTTATTAAAGGAAATCATATCCTTGGAGTTAACGATGTCATATTTGATAAGGATAGACTTTGCAGTGCTTGTCAAGCAGGTAAACAGGTCGGAGGAAGACATCTTGTGAAGAACATTATGACCACAAGGAGGCCACTCGAGCTGCTTCACATGGATCTTTTTGGTCCCAATGCCTACAAGAGTCTCGGTGGAAATTCCTTTGGTCTAGTTATAGTTGATGATTTTTCAAGATTTACGTGGGTGTTTTTCCTCAATGACAAATAGCAGGTCCAGAAGATCTTCAGAAACTTCGCCAGGAAAGCTCAAAATCAGTTTGATGTGAAGATCAAGAAGGTTCGGAGTGACAACGGAATGGAGTTCAAGAACGTAAATGTGGACACTTTTCTTGACGAAAAATGGAGTTGTTGAGAGGAAGAACCGGATGCTCATCGAAATGGCAAGGACAATGCTTGACGAATACAAGACGCCAAAGCACTTTTGGGCAGAAGCGGTTGAGACAGCTTGTCACGCAACAAATCGCTTATATCTTCACAAGCTACTCGGCAAGACGGCATACGAGCTCCTCACCGGTAACAAGCCTCAAGTTGGATACTTTCGAGTATTCGGCTCAAAGTGCTACATTCTTGATAAGCATCATCGTTCAAAGTTTGCTCCTAAATCTCATGAAGGTTTTCTACTTGGTTATGGCTCAAACTCTCACACTTACCGTGTCTACAACAATTTCACCCGAAAGGTTGAAGAGACGGTAGATGTGAAGTTTGATGAATCTAATGGCTCGCAAGTAGAGCAATTGCCAATTGATGTAGGAGACAAAGACCCTTCAGAAGCAATTCAAGATTTGTCCATTGGCAAAATTCGTCCAACGGAGGTGAAGGAGAGTACTTCATCCGTCCAAGTGGAAGCTTCTACTTCACGACAAGGTGAACCAAGAATCGACACGGAAGCATCCACAAGTGGGCCACACCAAGATGAAGAAAACCAGGAAGTACGTCAAGATGAACATCAACAACCTCCTTCTCCACCGCGACAAGAGAACGACGACGTCAACAATGAAGAAGGCCAAGAAGAAGAACAAGATGAAGAAGATGCTCAACAAAGACCCAAGCAAAAGCTCTCACGAGTTCGAGCAAGAATTTCCAAAGATCATCCCGTCGAGCAAATCCTCAATGATATACAAACCGGGAGAATCACTCGCTCAAAAACTTGTTTAGCTAACTTTTGTGAAAACTATTCATTCATCTCTAGCATTGAACCAATGAAGGTTGAAGAAGCATTGGAAGATTCGGATTGGATAAACGCTATGCATGAAGAGCTACATAACTTTGAGAGGAACCAAGTTTGGACATTGGTTGAGAAGCCCGACAACAACCACAACATCATTGGTACCAAATGGGTGTTTCGCAACAAGCAAGATGAAGATGGACAAGTGGTCCACAACAAAGAACGTCTCGTCGCCCAAGGATACACACAAGTCGAAGGTATGGACTATGGTGAGACGTACGCTCCCGTTGCTAGACTTGAGTCCATTCTCATCTTACTTGCCTATGCTAATCACCATAATATCACCTTGTACCAAATGACATTAAAAGTGCTTTTCTAAATGGAGAAATAGAGGAGGAAGTTTATGTCAAACAACCTCCTGGCTTTGTCAATCCTAAGAAACCTAATCATGTTTACAAACTTCACAAAGCTCTTTATGGTCTTAAACAAGCTCCTAGAGCATGGTATAAATGCTTGACCAAGTTCCTTACTACAAGTGGTTTTGAAATTGGTAAAATTGATTCTACTCTTTTCACTAAAAAGGTTAATGGAGAACTATTTGTATGCCAAATTTATGTTGATGACATCATATTTGGTTCAACTAACCCCCTCTTTAGTGAAAAGTTTGGAAAGCTAATGTCAGAGAAGTTTGAGATGTCTATGATGAGTGAACTCAAATTCTTTCTCGGGTTGCAAATCAAGCAAACTAAGGAAGGTACATTTGTCTCTCAAACAAAGTACACCAAGGACTTATTCAAGAAGTTCAATATGCAAGAATGCAAAGGTATGTCTACACCCATGCCTACTAGTGGACATAATGATTTGACCAAAGATGGTGAACCCGTTGATCAAAAGGTTTACCGCTCTATGATTGGTTCATTGTTATACCTATGTGCTTCACGTCCCGATATTATGCTAAGTGTGTGCATGTGTGCTCGATATCAAGCTGCTCCTAAAGATTGTCATCTTAAGGCTGTGAAAAGGATAGTGAGATATTTAATACATACACCAAATTTTGGCATTTGGTATCCTAAGAGGTCTTCTTTTGATCTTGTTGGCTATTCCGACTCAGATTATGCCGGAGACAAGGTTGATAGAAAGTCCACTTCAGGTACTTGTCAATTTCTTGGTAGATCTCTTGTGTCTTGGTCTTCCAAGAAACAAAACTCGGTATCCTTATCCACCGCCGAAGCGGAATACATTGCCGTTGGTTCATGTTGTGCTCAATTACTTTGGATGACCCAAACTCTTAAAGATTATGGGATTTATGTGAGACATGTTCCACTGCTTTGTGACAATGAAAGTGCTATCAAAATTGGTCATAATCCTGTACAACATTCTCGAACTAAGCATATTGAAGTTCGTCATCATTTCATTCGAGATCATGTTGCTAAGGGTGACATCAATCTTAAGCATGTTCGCACCGATAAGCAATTAGCGGATATATTCACTAAACCGCTTGATGAGAAAGTGTTTTGCAGGTTGAGAGGAGAATTGAACATCATTGATGCCTCGAACTTGGAGTAGAGACTCCATTGGACACATGCAAGACATATCCATGATGTATCTCTTATGATGACTATCTTATGTCTTGGATATATTTGCACCTTGCATGTTGTCTAACCCATGTAGGTGCTTGGTTGAATCTAACTCCATAAGATTGCGACTCACTCATATCTTGAGCAATCTCTACATCACCAAGACTCTACACAATAGTGGTTGAAGACAAGGAAGCTCAAAACCATTCAAACATATCCTTTGACAAATTCTATGTTAAGCTTCATGATTGTCATTTTTGGATACACAAGTGCTCCTCCTTGCAAGAACTAATCCATGTAGGTGGATGAACTCAAACTCCAAGTGGTGCTCCCAACTCTTGATGAACTACATCAACCTTGAGCACCCACACAAGTTCAACTACATGAGAAAGAACCACATCACCACCCTAGGTATGTTATTTCATCTTAGAGAAGCTTTACTCCAAGACATGAGTCAAAGCAACTCAACAAGATGAGAATACATCAAGATGCTTAAACGAAAAAATGGTAACCCCATTTTGAGCTTAAACGATGAGTATGACCTATGATCAAGTGTTCTCACTTGACTCCTAAGTCAATATACTCTAACATAGGTGACTATGTCACCGCCCAACTCTAGATGAAGTTCTCCTGTGTTCTTTTCTGTGTCATTGCATTTGTCTCATGCATGTTTAGTTTCTTTCTCTTTAAAAAAAACTTCATCTAGAAACTTTCACTTTTTCCTGTTTGTTTTGTTATGCATTTTCTGCATTTAATTCCTTGCAAATCCTTCAGCTAATTCATTGCAAATCTTTGTGAAATCTTACTTGTCTAGTGAGCTGAGGTGACAAGTGTTTTTCTCTGTGTAAACTCGGTCCCACCAACTTGCAAATTTCGGTCCAACCGAATCTTTTCGGTACCACCGAAATGTGCCACTCGGTGCCACCGACTTTGCAATCAGAAAAAAAGTTTGCCACTTGTTCTACATTTCTTATGATCCAGCTCCACTCAATGAATCTTATCATCCACAAGCATCACAATTTTATCCTCTGCTTTGTGCTGACTCTCAAGGATCAAACCTATTCGACGGATTCCAGGAAAAACCTTCTTGGAAATTGATGTCAAAGGGGGAGAGAGAGATCACATCAAAGCTTGTAGGAAAGATAGATCACACCAAGAGAGAAAAAGTATTAAGGGGGAGAGAAAGTCTCAAGGATCCCAGATGTTGTTAAGGGGGAGAGAGAGATCTCCAGGGAGAGAAAATACTCAAGGATCCCAGATGCTTGATGTTCAAGAGGAGAGATGCCACATGTCTTTTTCACATGTCTTTTTGGGGGAAAGACATGTTCATATGAACTCATTTGAATTAAGTTCTATTCAGCTCTGATTTTTTGTTTCCTATCTTCTCCCAATATCCCATGTAAGATTCAGGGGGAGCAAGACACCTAAGGGAAAAGAAATCAACCAAATTCATTGCATATCTTTATTTTTTGGGGGGACATGTTGAATCCAATGATATCATTCTCTACATGTCATCCTAGTCTTGGCATTCTTGTGGTTTCTTTGTTTTCTCTGGCCAGTGGACATACCTGTGTTATCTAACCTTGTTTGCAGGTTCATTCCATCCTAAGACAAATCGAGACCACAAGGTAAGTATATGCATCAAAATCATGAGTATGAGGAGTTCTTGCTTATGTACATACTGTTTGCAAGAAGAACTCATGAGCATGAAGGTATTTTCCTTAATAATCTTTTGCTCTGATGCATATGGCCAAGATACATGTAACACATTGCCTACTCTGTCATGACTATGCTCTCACATGCCTCTATATTTCATATTTACATGAGTGCATACATGTAGGGGGAGCCTATGCTTGCTACATGTTCTTCCAAAGCTTTACTTGCTGTTCTGTATATCTTTATCTAAAGCTTTGATGTATGTTGCCATCAATTACCAAAAAGGGGGAGATTGAAAGCACAAGTGCTCCCTAGGTGGTTTTGATAATTGATGACAACATATCTCTTGTTTGACTAACACTTCTATCTAGCATGTTTCAGATAAGTTCAACAATGGCATGGCATGGATATGAAAATGGAACCCTCAAAAATGCTAAGGACAATGGATTGGCTAAAGCTTCAAGCTCAAGACTCTTCACTTTTATATTTTAGTGATCCAAGATCACATTGAGTCCATAGGAAAAGCCAATACTATTAAGGACGGATGAGGTGTTGCTTAATGAGCCTCTTGCTTCATGTGCTTAATGATATGCTCCAAAACCCTCAACTACTTTCCCATATCCACATATGACCTAAACCCTAAGCCAAACTTGATCCTACCGATTTTTCCTATCCGGCGCCACCGAGTTTCACTTGTCATAAGCCACTGCCAAACCCTAGCAATTCGGTTCTACCGATAGGGATCTCGGTCTCACCGAGATGGGATTGCAAACTCTCTGTTACCTATTGCAATATTCTCGGTCCCACCGAGATATGCAATCGGTCCCACCGAGATTGCAATGTAAACTCAGTGTTTCCCCTTTGTAACTTTTCGGTCTCACCGAGTTCCACTCGGTCCCACCGAAAGGGCAAATTGGTCCCACCGAGTTTGCCTGACCAACTCTCTAGTTAGCTAATTACCAAACTCGGTCCCACCGAGTTTGTGTAATCGGTCTCACCGAGATTACGTTATGCCCAAACCCTAACCGAATCGGTCCCACCGAGTTGCATGTCAGTCCCACCGAAATTCCTAACGGTCACTAGGTTTACATTTTCGGTCCGACCGAGTTTTATGATTCCGTCCCACTGAGATTGGAAAACTGTGTAACGGTTGGATTTTGTGTGGAGGCTATATATACCCCTCCACCTCTTTCTCATTCCAAAAGAGAGCCATCAGAACACACACATCGTTCCAACTCATTTGTTCTGAGAGAGAACCACCTACTCATGTGTTGAGATCAAGACATTCCATTCCTACCATATGAATCTTGATCTCTAGCCTTCCCAAGTTGCTTTCCACTCAAATCTTCTTTCCACCAAATCCAAATCCTAAGAGAGAGAGTTGAGTGTTGGGGAGACTATCATTTGAAGCACAAGAGCAAGGAGTTCATTACCTACACACCATTTGTTACTTCTTGGAGAGTGGTGTCTCCTAGATTGGCTAGGTGTCACTTGGGAGCCTCCGACAAGATTGTGGAGTGAACCAAGGAGTTTCTAAGGGCAAGGAGATCGCCTACTTCATGAAGATCTACCGCTAGTGAGGCAAGTCCTTCGTGGGCGATGGCCATGGTGGGATATACAAGGTTGCTACTTCGTGGACCCTTTGTGGGTGGTTGGTTCTTCGTGGACCCTTCGTGGGTGGAGCCCTTCGTGGACTCGTGCAACCGTTACCCTTGGGTGGAGCCCTGTGTGGACTCGCGCAACCGTTACCCTTCGTGGGTTGAAGTCTCCATCAACGTGGATGTAGGATAGCACCACCTATCCGAACCACGGGAAAAACATCCGTGTCTCCAATTGCGTTTGAAATCTCCAAACCCTTCCCTTTACATTCTTGCAAGTTGCATGCTTTACATTCCGCTGCTCATATACTCTTTGCATGCTTGCTTGATATGTATTGTGCATGTTGAATTTGTGCCTAAACTCCACTTAAACCGAAAGAGATTAAAAAAATTGCAACTTTAGCACTAAGTGTCTAATCACCCCCCCTCTAGACACATCTACTTCTAGATCCTACACCGGTGACCTCTGGCCACGGCGGAAACACACCGGGAGGCCACGGGAGCGGCGGAGAAAGGCACCAGGAGGTAGCCCGTGCACCCGCGCATCCAATGGAGCAGGTGGGAGGTCGCGGGGTGGTCGGAGCTCGCCGGAAGTGAGCTCGCGGCGGTGCCGGAGTTTGGGTGAGTGCGGGGTTGGCGTTGTGGGGCATGGGAGGGCAAGTTAGCGTGTGCGTTAGGCTCCTAGTCGCTTCCTGAGCGCGGTGACGTGCTCATCTTGGACGGAGGCGAGCTAAAACGACGGCGGCGACATGACCAGCGCCGACGAGGTCTCGGCATCGACGGAGATGGGGGCTACGCTAGGTTATCGAGCACGGGGAAGGGGGGGTTCGGTAGAGGAGCTCACGGCGAGGTCGCCGGTGATCCCAGCGTGCTCGGGGATGGCTTGGTGACGACGAATCGGTCGATAGCGACCGTCGGTGCAGAGGACAGAGATGGTGTCGGTGAGGGCGCTCCAGGTCGTCCAGCATCGTGTGGCTCGTTGGGGAGGACTACGACATCGTTTCAGAGCTCAGGGTTGTGTCGGAGAGGTTCGAGGATGGTTGTGGCCGCGGTGGCAGTGAGCGCGGCGGCGAGCTCCGCTCGGTGGTGCTGCGGGAGAGAGCAGAAGAGGGGGAGGGGGTCTAGGGAGAGAGCGAGGGGGTCGAGAGGGAGTGCGTGGCATCACGGAGGGAGTCCAGGGCGACGAGGGGGCAGCCAAGCAGGCAGCTGCCGGCGTGGCACGCCGCGGCGCCGTGGCTGTCTTCTCCTCTGCCTTCTGGCAGGAGGAAGAAGATGCCCCTGCCCTCGGTGGGCCGGCCAGGTGGGCTGGGCCTGCAGGTAACACAGGTAGGTGGCCGAGGTTAGTTCCCTCTCCATCTTCTCTTTTTGTTTTCTATTTTCTTTTATTCTGTTTTGAATTAGTAAAAATACTAATCCATTTTGTAAAATCCTAAAAATAATGGTGGGCAGTGTTTGGATTATTTCCAACAACCCAAAACTAGTATCACAATTATTGGAGCATTTAAAAGTATTTATAGGGTTTAAATGCTCCAATTCAAATACGATATGAGTTAAGTCAAAGATCCAGAATGTCCTAGAAATATATTCATCATTTTTGGCAGAGGTTTTCACCTTTATCAGAAATCATGAACATTTTCAAAGGGCATTTTGGGTTCTTTGAAAAATATTTTGGATTGAACCTAGTTGAGTTCCATTTGGTGCTAGGGTTTGAACATCCCCATTTCAACTTAAACAGAATTTAAACATGATGCAACAAGATGCAAAACACCAGGCAGTGCCATAAGCTAGGGATGTGACAAGCGATCGGTCCCACCGAGACTGCAATGCAAACTCTCTGTTTCCCTTTTGTAACATTTCGGTCTCACCGAGATGAGCGAATTGGTCCCACCGAGTTTACCTGACCAACTCTCTAGTTAGCTTATTACCAAAATCGGTCCCACCGAGTTTGTGTAATCGGTCACACCGAGATTACGTTATGCCCTAACCCTAACCATATCGGTCCTACCGAGTTGCATCTCAGTCCCACCGAAAATCCTAACGGTCACTAGGTTTGTTGAATCGGTCCGACCGAGTTTAACCATTCGGTCCCACCGAGTTTGGCAAATTGTGTGTAACGGTTAGATTTTGTGTGGAGCCTATATATACCCCTCCACCCACTCTTCATTCATGGAGAGATCCAACAGAACGTACCTACACTTCCAATACATATTTTCTGAGAGAGAACCACCAACACTTGTGTTGAGGTCAAGATATTCCATTCCAACCATATGAATCTTGATCTCTAGCCTTCCCCAAGTTTCTTTCCACTCAAATCTTCTTTCCACCAAATCCAAATCCTGTGAGAGAGAGTTGAGTGTTGGGGAGACTATCATTTGAAGCACAAGAGCAAGGAGTTCATCATCAACACACCATTTGTTACTTCTTGGAGAGTGGTGTCTCCTAGATTGGCTAGGTGTCACTTGGGAGCCTCCGACAAGATTTTGGAGTTGAACCAAGGAGTTTGTAAGGGCAAGGAGATCGCCTACTTCGTGAAGATCTACCGCTAGTGAGGCAAGTCCTTCATGGGCGATGGCCATGATGGAATAGACAAGGTTGCTTCTTCATGGATCCTTTGTGGGTGGAGCCCTCTGTGGACTCGCGCAACTGTTACCCTCCGTGGGTTGAAGTCTCCATCAACGTGGATGTATGATAGCACAACCTATCAGAACCACGACAAAACATCCGTGTCTCCAATTGCGTTTGAATCCTCCAAACCCTTCCCTTTACATTCTTGCAAGTTGCATGCTTTACTTTCTGCTGCTCATATACTCTTTTGCATGCTTGCTTGAATTGTGTGGAGATTGCTTGACTTGTGCTAAGATAGCTAAAATCTGCCAAGAACTAAAATTGGGAAAAGGCTAGGTTTTTATTTGGTCAAGTAGTCTAATAACCCCCCCTCTAGACATACTTTCGATGCTACAAAAGACAACCCCAAATGCTAGATCCCCGATCATCCCAACTGGGCTCCACTACTGATCAATTGGAAAAGACGCATAACAGCTATCAAGATCTTCATTGAGCTCCCACTTGAGCTCGGTTGCATCACCTTCACTGGTATCATCGGCACCTGCAACTGTTTGGAAGTATCTGTGAGTTACGAGGACTCAACAATCTCACACCCATGAGATCAAGACTATTTAAGCTTATGGGTAGGATAGGGTAATGAGGTGGAGCTGCAGCAACCACTAAGCAAATATGGTGGCTAACATACGCAAATAAGAGCGAGAAGAGAAGCAACGCAACGGTCGTGAAGCTAGAAGTGATCAAGAAGTGATCCTGAAACTACTTACGCACAACCATAACACAAGAACCGTGTTCACTTCCCAGACTATGCCGAAAAGAGACCATCACGGCTACACACGCGGTTGATGCATTTTAATTAACTCAAGTGTCAAGTTCTCTACAATCGAATATTAACAAATTCCCATCTACCACATTACCGCGGGCACGACTCTTTAATGTTTATACCCTGCAGGGGTGTCCCAACTTAGCCCATCACAAGCTCTCACGGTCAATGAAGGATATTCTTTCTCCCGGGAAGACCCGGTCAGTCTCGGAATCTCAGTTACAAGACATTTCGACAATGGTAAAACAAGACCAGCAAAGCCGCCCGATGTGCCGACAAATCCCGATAGGAGTTGCACGTATCTCGTTCTCAAGACACACCGGATGGGCCAGACGTCGGGTTGGCATAGACCCTGGTTGCCCAGGGGGTGCCGGACATCGCCCAGGTTGGACCAACACTCAGAGGAGCACTGGCCCGGGGGGTAAATAAAGATGACCCTGGGGCTCCGGAAACCCAAGGGAAAAAGGCTTAGATTGTTAGGAAAATGTAAAACCAAGGTTGGGCCTTGCTGGAGGAGTTTTATTCAAAGCAAACTGTCAAGGGGTTCCCACAACACCCATCCGTGTAAGGAACACAAAATCAAGGAACATAACACCGGTATGACGGAAACTAGGGTGGCAAGAGTGGAACAAAACACCAGGCATAAGGCCAAGCCTTCCACCCTTTACCAAGTATATAGATGCATTAATTAAATAAGAGATATTATGATATCCCAACATATCCATGTCCAAACATGGAACAAACTTCAACTTCACCTGCAACTAGCAACACTATAAGAGGGGCTGAGCAAAGCGGTAACTTAGTCAAACAATGGTTTGCTAGGAAGGTGGGTTAGAGGCTTGACATGGCTATATGGGACGGATGATATAACAATTGGTAGGTAGCGTGACATAGCGATAGAACGAACAACTAGCAAGCAAAGATAGAAGTGATTTCGAGGGTATGGTCATCTTGCCTGAGATCCCGCAAGGAAGAAGAACGAGTCCATGAAGAAGACAAACAGACATAGTCGAACGGATCCTCGCAAACGCAACGTTACCGGAACTAACACGAAGAAGCAACACCGGAAAGGAGCAAACATCATGGTAATCAACTATCACATAAGAATGGCATGATGCACAATCAAGTATGATGCATGTCCGGTTTAAAGAGGCATGGCATGGCAAAGTGCACAAACGAAACTACAAGTTAAGTGGAGCTCAATATGCAACGAGTTGCATATTGACAAAACACCACATGACTTATTTAGTACTCTCCCGTTTATGTACCCAAAAAAATTAAATGTTGTTAAACATGGCAACAGGTGAAGCATACTAAATCTACCTATCTAGGCAAGTTTAAATGAGGCCGAAACAACAAGCAACAAGTCCGGGAAAATCCTCATGTGCATATATTAAAATTGCTACTATTCTCCCCTAAACCATATTTTAGAGTTGTTAAACATGCAAAGTAATGTCACCATGTTAATCTATGCATTTTTCTACCCCATTTACATATAAAGTTTATTTGAATCCGAGCTACAGTTAATTAGTTATGAAATAAATCATTTTAACATGGCATTTATGCAAATTTAATCAAACAACATTTTAAACATGCATGAAAGTTGCATATTATGAAACAGACAAAATTCTAAGCATTTTACATATATCACATGTTTTATTTGGATGCATGGCCATTTAGTTATGAGCATCTTAATATGATGGCATTTGCTGTAAATATGCATGCACTTGGAAATAAACAAATCGCAGCGAACATAAAAAAAGATGCGGGCCGAATGCTGCGCACTGTGGAAGCCCAGCGGCAGATCTGGCCCGAAGCGGATGTGGGTGTGCGCGTGCAACAGTACAGGAAAACAGAGAAAAAAATGGGGCGGCTGGAACTTGATCCCACGACCTCCTGTATAGAGGAGCAGAGTGTGGACCACTGCGCTGCTGCTGCTTATTTGTGATAAACAAGGGTGTGGCCAAAGTTGAACCGAAGAAATGCTAGGCCTTCTTCTTCGTGAATCACAGGCGAACTGGGTGACGACACCGGCCAGCAAGATGGCGACCGTCGCGATCATAGGCCGACGGCGGGGCTGCGGAAACGTGCCAGGGTGCGTGTGGTGGAGCAACGGCGCGAGGGTGCGGGCGTGGATGCGCAAGGCGGGGCTGGTGCAAGGCTGAGCCTCGCTTCGGCCATGGTTGCAGGTGAGCAAATGCGACGGCGGCGAGGGCGGCTGAGCAGTGGCGAGCATGCAGGATGGAAGGGGAATTTGGCGCGCGCAAGCGGAGGGATGCGGGGCGCTCGAGCTCGAGCGTTGCTCGGCTCGGGCATGCGGACGCGCGCAGTGGCAGGGAAGAAAAACATGGCGAGGTGATGGGTGCGCGGGCGTACGAGGAAACTGGCAAGGACGCGAGCATGGAGTCTGTGTGTGGGATCATGAAGCAGAAGCAGTGGCACAAACACGAACTCGAACTCACGGCATGGCGCTCATGGCGACCGTGAGTTCCTGATTGTCTGGACAACGTCTACGGGAACGAAACGCACAGGAGAGGAAGGCTAAGAGGAGTGGATCGTCTCCGTGGGGGTGATGCTGGAGTCGTACAGGGTCGCGGGTGACCGGAGACGAACGGGAGGACGCGATGATCGACGGAGGTGCTCGGGTCCGTGAAGCAGAGGAAGAAGGGGAGGTCGTGGACGGAGTCCTCGGGCTCGGCTGTGCGCGCAAATGACATCGGGCCGACCTCCTCTTGCACCTAGAGGAAGAAGTGGGGACCCAGAGGCTGTCCTATGCCGGCGAAGGAGGTGGGGAAAGCAGGTGCGTGGGGAGTGGCCAACTTCCTGGCGATGGCGGGGAAGGGAAAGAAGAGGATGGGGGAACCCTAGGGCGAAGGCTGCAGGGTTTATAAGGAAGGGTGCGTGCGCCGTGGCCTGCCACCGAGGCCATGTGCGGGCGCCCCTGTAGGTTTTACCGTGAGGGAGAGCGAGAGAGGGAGGTGGAGGAAAAAGGTGAGGGGGAGAGGATGACAGGTGGGGCCGGCGGGGTGCACAACTCGTGCTGGGGAGGATTTTACCAAGGGAGGCGATGGTGGGCTGCGGCGTTGTGCGGGAGCTGGGCCTCGGCTGGGCTCCAGGTAAGCCATTCTCTTCTCTTTAAATTTCGGTTTATTCAAATAAACAAAATAAACAAAATTTAAGAGAAAGGCCAGGGGCTATGGGAAGGAATACGAGATATATAAACATATCTATGAACTCCTGGTTTTATGCACCATTTGAATAAATTGCTCTAGCAATTTTTAGAGGTAGAAAAATAATCCATGTTTGAATTAAATTCAAACTTGACGCATTTTTGAACCCAACCAAAACATCTTCAAATGAGCTGAAAATTGGCAGAGAGGGTTTAGGCATGGTGAACTAGCATCAGGAAAAGAATGAACATTTATGGAGGAGGGGAAAAGGTCACTTGCCAAAATGAAAAAAGAAGAAGGAAGGAGGAGGTGATGGTGCATGATCATACATGGAGCATCCAACAATGTAACACGCATGAATATGACAATGCACATGATGATTATGAGAATGTAAAATGAGAAGAGGCACAAATGTAACATGACAACGATGGGCATGTCAATGCAATATAACCAAATGATGAACATGATGCAAGAAGCAAAATATGACAATGGCACTCATCCGATCATGGCAACAAATAGTTCAAACACACAACGACAACGAGATAAATGGAAGGCATCTGGAGCGTCGGTCTCGGGGCGTTACAACTCTCCTCCATTAACAGAAGATCTCGTCCCGAGATCTAGGATGGCACTGGAGAGAAACGGAAGAGGAATATAAGAGGTAGAACTAAGTTGCTTCTTTGACAAATGAGTGAAACCAAAGAACCTTGCGAGGTTGAACAAATTGAAAGAAATAACACAACAGAGTTGAACAGAATTGAGAGCACTCCGGTAGAAAAGAGAAACAAGGAACACCATGTGAACCTTGGAGGTTGCAAAGCTAAGAATGACGAGCACAATGGACAAGAAGGAATTGAAACCACTCTGGTTGAAACGAGATAAACAAGGAATAAGGAAGAACAAATTTGAACAGCACTCCGGTTGAAAAGAGATGCAAGACTTGATAAGATGAAAAGAACTTGAGAAGAGGACACAACACTCCTGCTAAACGGATAAGCAAGGAAAAGAACATGATCTTGACAAACAAGATGATACTTGACGAGAGCAACAACACAATGCCTCCAGAACAAAAGAATAGAAGTTAAATCGTTGAAAGGAAAAGATAAGGGGGAACAAAACACAACTTCCAGCATAATTGAATTGAGAATCATCATTGCAAGGAAGGATTCAACCGAGTTGTTGGAAAAACCAACAACGGAACGAATAAGCTTGTAGTGGGCTTATGGAAAACATCTCGAAACTGAGGTGAAATTCTGCCACTAACGGAAACAAGAGATTGGATTGATATCAGCAAGGAGACGAGAATCTTATTTCAACGAGAGGATAAATGAAGAACTTGGGTCATTTATAAGCACCATAAGTAGCAACAATCCTTAGGGAAAGCTTTAGGTGAAATATAACCCAATATAACTCCAATGAAGAGATTAATGGATTGCAAAGGATCTCCTGAACGAAAAGAAAATGATGGGTTTAAATATCTCATCCGTGACAACTTGCGAATCATGAAACACGAAGGGAAATTGTCAAGAATGACATAACACCACCTCAAAATATAAGGTAGAAAGAATTGCACTTAGGAATGCAGGAAGAATACTTGAACTCCTCAAAACAAAACATGTGTTGAACACCATGTTTATTTTAGAGTATAGCTTGGCAGAACTTAACTTCGAGAGAAATCTTGAAGAACAATTGAAGAATGAAAAAGAACATTGATGAACCACCATGTAACCTCCATGAAGAACTCCGGATAGGAAATGATAACATAAAAGAATTGAAGGTTTGAAGCGAACAAGATTGAAGTCTTCCAATGATAAGATGGAGCTTCGCAATGATATAAACGAGAAAACTTGGAACTCCGGAAAAGAAAGATGAACAATTTAGCACCGACAAATTGATATCATGAATGAACTCCGGAAGAAAAAATTGAATCACCTCAAATAAAATAAGAATAAGATTTACTGTATGCTTATCCTTCATCAACCTAACTTGATGACAAGAAACGGATTTGGCATACTACTTATTCTCGTAGAAAGGATTAAGAGAGATATAGCGCAAACTTGGGAAAATCTTCAACGAACCACCGGTAGGATTGAAACAACGAATGAATTAATATGATTACCATGGAATAGAATCTTGAGAAAACCACTGTAAGAATTGAAAATGAAAGTAGCAAAGGCACAATTCACCAGGAAGAATTGGAAAACGAATGAAGATACTTGCTGGGATTTAGATACATGAGAATGAAGAGATCATGAACTGATTAGAGGATATTTGAACGATGCACCGATAAGATAGCTACACGCTGAGAATGCATAAATCTTTTGAAATGATGGCCTCCGGAGAATCAAACTGAAAAGACTCCTGAATTGCTCCGGATGAGTGAAAAGAATTCTCACAATCGCAAACAATTATGAGAGGATGGCATGAAGCTAGAACCATGAATCTTTGAAAGAATGGGTAAGGATTTAAGAGGAACTCTTCTTCATTCTTCAAATGTTTGAGAATGACGATGAGAAACACCGCCATAAATTGTTGCGACACTCCGGAATAATGAAGAATATAAAGGTTGAATAAAAAATGAAAAGAATTTGAAAGATCTTAGATAAAGACATATGACTGATGACAATTCATTCTTATGTCACACTTTGAAAATAATTTGGGAATAACTCCGAAAAAAATTAGAAGAGTCAGGTAAGATCCTGGGAATAGACATGTGGGTTAGGTGCCTCTCAAAAGAAACACCTTCGAATGATTATTTGAAAGGGAGATTGCACCAGTTGATTTAAATGGCTTTAATGAGATAACAACCTCGAAATAACTTGAACGGATCGAGAATGGAAACGTGAATCTTCTGAGATATCTTCGGCACTCCGGCAGCAATGAATAGCGAGATGTTAATGATTAAGAGGTGCACCGGTCATAAGAAAACATTTGAAACGAGGAAAGGATATGATCGACAAAGCTTGAATTGAATCCACCAGAGAAGAAAAGAGAACGAAGAATGATAAACTTGAAGCTTCGTTAGTATCTTCCTGAGAACCACCGGATAAGAACATTGACGGGAAAGAGTGGAGAGACTTCACATCCATAAGATGGATACTCGATTAAGAAATCTGAGTCCTTTAAGAAATAAGGGGTGGGAGGGTGGGTAAAACAAATGCAACTTGGGATGGATGAAACAAACACCGTTGCAAAGAACTGAGAATTGATCTAGCAAACATTGAAAGGATAGAATTAACTTGAAGAGAAGCACACCGGTTGGGAAGAATTGAAAAGACAACCTTGATGATCAAGAAGGATTAGCATCCACATAGAAATATGAGAACACCGCTTACGAAAGGTATTTGTAACATCCCAAATTTTCAATTTGGAATGTTATACATTAGATCATCATGCATGTCATATTTTCTTGCATTTTGCCCGATCCTAGAAATTTCACGCAACTCAAGGACCCTCGGAGAGAGTTGGAGATTTCGTTATTTTCATATTTGAGTTTTCTCAAATTTGAAAAGAGGATCATTTGATTTATTTATTTCATCTTCAATTATTTTTCCAATATCAAAAAAAATGAGAGAGGGAATAATATGACTTTCCCAACCTTAGGAAAAATGAAGATTTAATGAATAAGTCAAATTTTGGATTTTCCGGTGTTTATTCGCATTTTATTTGGATAGGGAAAAATGCGTGTTTTCAAAAATTGCATTCTAGGTCCGGAGTAAAGTTCATTTTGTTCGACTCATTTTTAGGAGTCGGGGAAAATTTACTTTAGTAATTTTGGAGTTCGTTTAGTTTAGTTTTCTTTTGTTTTTCTGCGCGCGAATTCAGTTAAAAAAAGGACCAAGGCCAGCCGGGCCAAAGGCCCAGCCAGCCGGCCGCCTCCCCAGCCAGCGCACGCGCCAGGCGTAGCGCCAGGCCGCCGCCTCCCTCGCTCTAGGCCGAGTCCCAGAGGGACTCTAGGCCGGTTAGCCCCCCCTTTCCTTATTTTGTTTTCCTCTTTTGCTTGCCCCCTACCCCAAGTAATCCCCCCCACCTATATAAATACACCCCAAACCCCCCCCTCTCCTCACATCAATCCCAAGCCCCTCTCCTCCTTAGCCGCGCCCCACCCCGCGCCCCTCACCCGCCGTCGCCGCCCTATAGCCGCCGTCGCCGCCGTTCGCCGGTGCCTCGCCGAGGTTGTCCCGCGCCGCGTCTCTTTTTCTCCCCTCGGTTCAGTTTGTTTCTAAACCGTTCCGGTTCTTTCTTAACTGTTCCGGTTTTCTTTCGTTCTTTGTTTCGGTCTTTTTCGAAACCCTAGATCAGTTTTTGTTCTTCTTTCGGACCGTTCGTCTCAACGAACGTGATCACCGATTGTTCCCGGTTAACGAACGTCCGTTCGTTTAACAGTTCGTCTCTTTCTTTTCATCGGATTTATTCCACGATCGTGATCTCAGATCCGATCTTCGTTCTAGTCTTTCTTCTCACTCGTTTACCGAATCAGGTGATTCAAGCGCCTGGAGTTTCGTTTCGAAACCGCCGTTCCATCTAATCAACTTAAACAAGTTTTTGCCCCGGTAAAATTTGACCTAGATTTAACTTGCTAGAACCGAGTTGTTTTCTTCCACCGGTTGTTTTCCGTTTCTTTGTTCTGTTATTTCTTTCTTTGCAACCGGAGTTCTTAAGTTGAACTTCTGGTTCGTTCTCTTGTTCGAGTTTTACCTGTGCATTAGATGAGTACTTATTGTGTGCTTGTTGTTTGTCTGCGATAGATCACCCGGATTGCGCCGCTTGTTACTTCGAAACCCTAGGTCTCGCGAATCATCAGCAAGGCAAGTAACACTTTGATCATACCTTTTCTACAACCCATGTTTTATTGCATTAGATCAATCCTCTCACATTGCATGATTAGGATCTAATTAAATTGTGGGATGGGAAGTAGATGAGGTAGTACCTATCACCTGTATTATTATGAAACCTTTGGGAGTTACTTCTACGTTTGCTTATTATGCCATGCTATGCTAGTAGACGTGGATTGGGTGAGTGATATCCATGACAGATGTGAGTTGATAATTTTAATGGTTTATCTAAGGTGGCAACTTAAACACACATCTGGGTGGATTGAGGCACCATATCTATCAGGACTTGCCTGTTTTTTTTCGGACCGCCACCCAGGCTCAAAGGGATCATAAGATCATTCATGCTAGTAACTTCCGTGTGCGGCCACAAGCCATTATGGGCTCTGGCATAGTTGACTAAGTTGTGCGAACTCTTACAGTGGTAGACTAGCAGATGTAGGGGATGTAGGTGTACCGGTCTACCCGATCGTAAGGTGCTAGCGCTTCTGAAAGACTATGTCTCGGTCATCCGTCTTCTCAAACACCATGTAGTGCGAGAAACCAAACGGAGGCGATCGAGTCTTGTGGGGAAAAGTGCGCAAACCTCTGCAGAGTGTACAAACTAATCATGGTTAGCCGTGTCCCCGGTTATGGACAACTTGAGTATCTAGTACTTGAATATCATGTGAATCTCAACATGTTACTCTAATTAATGTTGTTGGGTTTTAATTGTTCACTTAATTGGGATCGGAATGCTGTCAACCATTCTCGATGTTTAACAACTACCATGATAGTTAAATAAATTTATTCCTTTGTAGTAGGGAAAAACTGGCTTTACGCAAAACTGTAACCATAGAGCTTTCCACCAGCCATATATGCATATAGTATAGCTATTTCATTCCATTACTCTCTATGTGTTACCTTGCCAGCATATTCCATGTGCTGACCCGTTTTCAGGCTGCAACTTCTCATGTTGCAGACTTTTCAGACGACGAGTAAGGTGCTTTTAGGTCGTGGTTCTATACTCAGTGATGCCGTTGGAGTTGATGGACCCATTTATCTTCCGAGTCTTCCGCTGTTATCATTATAATATGGCCTTAAGCCATATTTATTGCAATAAGTTCTCTTTGAGACAACGATGTAATAAGTGTGTGATTACCACTCTGCTATAAATCCTTCGATGTACTGTGTGGTGTCAGCATTACTGATCCAGGGATGACACCTGAGCACAGAGCACTTGATCCATTTGGGTCGGGTCGCTACAGAGATGGTATCAGAGCACACGCTGACTGTAGGACACGACCACTAAGTTAAAGCCATAGATCACCATTCTCTTCTCATTTTCTAACTCATCATCTTTTCTACCCTTTTAGGATGACGAACGCGAAGATTAAGTACGCTCAACCGGATGAAGGCACACCTTTTGGGTTTCACCTGAAGGAAGTCACCAAGTACCTGAACATTGGATTACCAAGCTTCACGGGAACCTTCAACGCCACTCTTCCTGAAGAGGAGCGCTGGAAGATTCAAGCTCACGTTCCGGGAAGGACATTCGCGCCAATCACGAAGCCTATAGATAGTGTTTTCAATGCACCAACCTGGAGTCTGGGAAGGAGCATGGCAGCTCATATCACCATGGGACGCATCGGAGAAGTTTATCAAGAAGACCTCAAGGACACTATCTACCCAATTTGCGGACGCCGAGATGAACAATGGGAGTTAGTCAGCACCAAGAAGGATAGATCCATTGCATCTTTCATCCAGGAGTTAAACCAGCACATTCGACGCCACGAGAACCAGATGTGCAATGATATGATAGAGTTGAAGAATGTAAAGGCAAGGATCATCGAGCTAGAAGGAGAACTGAAGTCTACATGCAAGGACTACATGGACGAGATCGTAGCTCTAGCAAGACACAATGGCGATCTTAAGCAGGAGATTGAAGAACTCAAGAGGAAGTTAGCATCCAAGGAGGACGACGAGTACGTCGCATGTCCGGACAACTACATCATCATCGATGACACCGATTCGGATCCAAGTGAACCCGACTTTGAAGACGAAGCTGGAGCAGATATCATGGAGTCTTCCACTGGTTCAAATTTCTAGAAGACCACCAGATAGTAGTAGCATTCCCCCCCTGTAAACACAATAGTCGAGCACTTTTGCGATAGTTAGACCGTTTGTAAGCCCTTGTTTGAATGAATGAAGTGATTTTGTGTGCATTTGCTCATGTGCATTGGGGTAGTGTTTTCCCTTTAGACCTCACTCTATTCTTAATTCTCGTCTCTTCTAAACCCTCAGATGCCTCCGAGACGTGACAATGGATTCCCACCGGAGCTCACTCAGTTGATCCAGCAGCAGAATCAATTGATGCAGATGTTAGTCCAGAACCAGCAGAACAACAACAACAACCCACCACCACCACCACCACCTGTTGACCACTTAGCCCGTTTTCTTAGGCTGAATCCGCCGGTGTTTTCTAGTAGCACCGAGCCGATAGTAGCAGACGATTGGCTCGGCAAGATAGGAAGGGAGTTGACCACTGCAGGATGCACGGATGGTGAGAAAGTGAAGTTTGCCGCTCACCAGCTTGACGGACCCGCGGCAGCATGGTGGGAGAATTTCACAGCCACTTACCCAGTTGACATTGTCACGTGGGATCAGTTTCAGCAAGCTTTCCGCACTGCCCATGTTTTAGCAGGAGCTATGGCCATAAAGAAGCGTGAGTTTCGCAACTTACGCCAAGGAGGAAGGACAGTTGGCCAGTACGTTGACGACTTCAGCAAGTTAGCACGTTATGCCCCAGATGACGTTGCTACGGATGCAGCTAAGCAGGAGAAGTTTCTGGAAGGACTGAATGATGAACTAAGCATGCAATTGATGGTAGCGAGTTTCAACAACTACCAGGAGTTGGTAGATCGTGCCATTATGATTGAAGGGAAGCAACAGTAGATTGAGAACCGCAAGAGGAAGTATGGACAAGGGAAGTATAACTCTGGAGCCCAGCAGAAGCCCCGTTTTACCCCTAAACCGGGATTTCAGTTTCAGCATACCCATGGAGGAGGTAGCTCGCACAACCATAATGGCCACAAGAATGGTAATGGGAATGGAGGAAGCAACGGCCAGAACCGGACCACCCCATCGACCCCAACCAAGAGAGACCTGAGTCAAGTCACTTGCTATAAGTGTTCCAAGACCGGACATTATGCCAATGAATGTCCTGAAGGCCAGAATGGAAATGGCAATGGAAGCTCTGGGAAGAAGCCGAACCCTTTCAATAGGGGACAGGTGAACCACGTTAATGTGGAGGAGGTTGAAGATCAGCCCGATGCAGTTATCGGTAAGTTTTTGGTTAAGTCATTTACCACACTCGTTCTTTTTGATACCGGTGCATCGCATTCATACATATCAAGGGGATTTGTGGAAAAGTATAGCCTGCCCACTAGGATTCTTAAAACGCCTATGCTAGTAAGCTCGCCAGGAGCAGAGTACATGGCCATACAAGGATGTTTCCAAGTGCCATTAAGTATAGGAAGGCATGTTTTCCCAATGGATTTAATTATTCTGGAGTCCCAAGGTCTGGATGTGATTCTTGGTATGGATTGGCTGTCGATGTATGGAGGAAACGTCGATTGCGCCAGTAAGACAATTTTGCTTACCACACCAGAAGGAAGAAGGATCAAGTATGTATCCCGGCATGTGCCAAACAGGACACAAGTGAACTGCCTAACAGGAGTTGTGCAAGAAGAAGTACCAGTGGTAAAGGATTTTCCTGATGTATTTCCTGAGGAATTACCAGGCATGCCACCGGATAGAGATATTGACTTTTTGATTGAGTTATTGCCAGGTACAGGCCCAATATCGAAGCGACCGTACCGGATGCCAACAAAGGATTTGGTGGAAATTAAGAATCAATTAAGGAGTTATTGGATAAAGGTTACATTCGCCCAAGTTCTTCGCCTTGGGGATCACCCGTACTTCTAGTGGAAAAGAAGGATGGATCATTAAGGATGGTTGTAGATTATCGGGGATTGAATGAAGTAACCATCAAGAACAAGTACCCACTGCCAATGATCAACGATCTGTTTGATCGGTTGCAAGGAGCTAAAGTGTTTTCCAAGATCGATTTGCGATCAGGGTACCATCAATTGAAGATTCGGGAGCAGGACATATAAGACAGCATTCACCACAAGATATGGACTGTATGAGTATACCGTTATGTCATTTGGATTGACTAACGCACCTGCCTATTTTATGAACCTGATGAACAAAGTGTTTATGGAGTTTTTGGATAAGTTCGTCATAGTGTTCATTGATGACATCCTGGTTTATTCAAAGAATGAAGAGGAGCATAAGGAACATTTGCGTTTGGTTTTGGAGAAACTAAGGGAACATCAGTTATATGCCAAATTCAGCAAATGTGAGTTTTGGTTGAAGGAAGTTGGATTCCTCGGACACGTTATATCCGGAGAAGGTATAGCAGTTGACCCCACAAAGGTTGAGACCGTAACCGAATGGGAATCACCAACGACAGTTGGAGAGATCCGGAGTTTTCTTGGACTCGCAGGATACTACCGGAGGTTCATTGAGAACTTTTCAAAGATTGCAAAGCCTATGACTGAATTGTTGAAGAAGGATACTAAGTTCAATTGGACTGAGGAATGTGAGGCTAGTTTCCAAGAGCTGAAGAAACGTTTGGTTACCTCACCGGTATTGATTTTGCCAGATCAGACCAAGGATTATGAGGTGTATTGCGACGCTTCACGTCGAGGACTTGGAGCAGTGCTTATGCAGGAAGGGAGAGTTGTTTCGTATGCTTCACGGCAACTGAAGCCTCATGAGTTGAATTATGCCACGCATGATTTGGAGTTAGCAGCCGTAGTGCATGCGTTGAAAACGTGGAGACATTTCCTCATTGGAAATCATTGTGAGGTGTACACGGATCACAAGAGTTTGAAGTACATTTTCACGCAGAAGGAGTTGAACCTCAGACAAAGGAGATGGTTGGAGCTCATCAAGGATTATGACATGAGATTGCATTACCATCCCGGAAAAGCTAATGTAGTAGCTGACGCATTGAGCCGTAAGAGCCATGTCAATACTCTAATGACGGGGAAAATACCAAAGGAGTTAGCAGAAAACCTTCGTGAGCTATGTTTGGAAATACTTCCGAGAGGCTATGTAGCAACATTGGAGACTCAGTCAGCATTGATGGATAAGATCAGAGAAGCTCAGAAATCTGACAAGGAGATTGCTGCTATAAAAGAGAAATTGAGCGAAGGAAAAGCAAAGGGATTTCGTGAGGATGAGCACGATACCTTATGGTTTGAGGACCGTGTTTATGTGCCCAATGACCCGGAGATCAAGAAGTTGATTTTGCACGAGGCACATGATTCACCTTATTCGATTCACCCAGGGAATACCAAGATGTATTTGGATTTGAAGGAAACATTCTGGTGGACCGGAATGAAGAAGGATATTGCAGCATATGTAGCAGTTTGTGACGTATGTCAGAGAGTAAAGGCAGAGCATCAGAAGCCAGCAGGATTGTTACAACCATTGCCGATACCCGAATGGAAGTGGGATAAGATAGGCATGGATTTTATCATGGGACTACCCAGGACGAAATCAGGCTATGACTCGATATGGGTAGTAGTTGATCGTTTGACAAAGGTAGCACATTTTATTCCAGTTAAGACCACTTACACCAGTGCTAAGTTGGCAAAGATATACATGACTAGGATCATTTGTTTGCATGGAGTTCCGAGGAGTATCGTATCAGATAGAGGAACCCAATTTACCTCAAAGTTTTGGAATCAGTTGCATGAAACTTTGGGAACCAGACTAGAGTTCAGCACAGCTTTTCACCCACAGACAGATGGACAGACCGAGAGAGTCAATCAGATTTTGGAAGATATGCTGAGAGCTTGTGCACTAGATTATGGATCTAGCTGGGACGATAACTTGCCGTATGCGGAGTTTTCTTATAACAACAGTTACCAAACCAGTTTGAAGATGGCACCTTTCGAAGCTTTATACGGAAGGAGGTGCAGGACACCGTTGTCATGGGACGAAGTTGGAGACCGTCAATTCTTTGGACCAGATTTGATTAAGGAGTCTGAACGGAAAGTTAAGTTGATTCGCGATAGGCTCAAGGTAGCCCAGTCCAGGCAGAAGAGCTACGCAGATTCTAAACGCAAGGAGACAGTCTACGAAACTGGAGACAGAGTTTATCTCCGAGTATCCCCATTTCGAGGAGTTAAGCGCTTTGGAGTTAAGGGAAAGTTAACACCGCATTTCGTTGGACCGTATAAGATCTTGCAACGTATGGGAGAAGTCGCTTATAGGTTGGAATTACCAGAGGAGATGTCAGGAGTTCATGATGTATTCCATATTTCTCAGCTGAAAAAATGTCACGTCGAGATGGCAGAGGTACCGCTAAGAGATACCGTGCCACTCGAAGCGATTCAGTTGAAGGATGACTTAACATATGAGGAGAAGCCAGTCAAGATTCTCGATTATGCCAGCAGAGTTACCCGCAGAAAGGTTATCAATTTTTGCAAAGTTCAGTGGAACCACCACTCAGAGGATGAAGCCACCTGGGAAAGAGAAGAAGATTTGCTCAAGGACCACCCTCACCTATTTTCTAGCCAACCCGAATCTCGAGGGCGAGATTCATCTTAAGGGGGTAGGTTTGTAACATCCCAAATTTTCAATTTGGAATGTTATACATTAGATCATCATGCATGTCATATTTTCTTGCATTTTGCCCGATCCTAGAAATTTCACGCAACTCAAGGACCCTCGGAGAGAGTTGGAGATTTCGTTATTTTCATATTTGAGTTTTCTCAAATTTGAAAAGAGGATCATTTGATTTATTTATTTCATCTTCGATTATTTTTCCAATATCAAAAAAATATGAGAGAGGGAATAATATGACTTTACCAACCTTAGGAAAAATGAAGATTTAATGAATAAGTCAAATTTTGGATTTTCCGGTGTTTATTCGCATTTTATTTGGATAGGGAAAAATGCGTGTTTTCAAAAATTGCATTCTAGGTCCGGAGTAAAGTTCATTTTGTTCGACTCATTTTTAGGAGTCGGGGAAAATTTACTTTAGTAATTTTGGAGTTCGTTTAGTTTAGTTTTCTTTTGTTTTTCTGCGCGTGAATTCAGTTAAAAAAAAGGACCAAGGCCAGCCGGGCCAAAGGCCCAGCTAGCCGTCCGCCTCCCCAGCCAGCGCGCGCGCCAGGCGCAGCGCCAGGCCGCCACCTCCCTCGCTC
Organism: Triticum urartu; assembly: GCF_056163025.1. Taxonomy (NCBI): domain Eukaryota; kingdom Viridiplantae; phylum Streptophyta; class Magnoliopsida; order Poales; family Poaceae; genus Triticum; species Triticum urartu. The sequence continues at coordinate 233,445,467 of NC_141878.1, forward strand.
TAGGCCGAGTCCCAGAGGGACTCTAGGTCGGTTAGCCCCCCCTTTCCTTGTTTTGTTTTCCCTCTTTTGCTTGCCCCCTACCCCAAGTAATCCCCCCCACCTATATAAATACACCCCAACCCCCCCCCCTCTCCTCACATCAATCCCAAGCCCCTCTCCTCCTTAGCCGCGCACCACCCCGCGCCCCTCACCCGCCGCCGCCGCCCTATAGCCGTCGTCGCCGCCGTTCGCCGGAGCCTCGCCGAGGTTGTCCCGCGCCGCGTCTCTTTTTCTCCCCTCGGTTCAGTTTTTTTTCTAAACCGTTCCGGTTCTTTCTTAACTGTTCTGGTTTTCTTTCGTTCTTTGTTTCGGTCTTTTCCGAAACCCTAGATCGGTTTTTGTTCTTCTTTCGGACCGTTCGTCTCAACGAACGTGATCACCGATTGTTCCCGGTTAATGAACGTCCGTTCGTTTAACCGTTCGTCTCTTTCTTTTCGTCGGATTTATTCCGCGATCGTGATCTCAGATCCGATCTTCGTTCTAGTCTTTCTTCTCGCTCGTTTATCGGAATCAGGTGATTCAAGCGCCTGGAGTTTCGTTTCGAAACCGCCGTTCCGTCTAATCAACTTAAACAAGTTTTTGCCCCGGTAAAATTTGACCTAGATTTAACTTGCTAGAACCGAGTTGTTTTCTTCCGCCGGTTGTTTTCCGTTTCTTTGTTCGGTTCTTTCTTTCTTTGCAACCGGAGTTCTTAAGTTGAACTTCTGGTTCGTTCTCTTGTTCGAGTTTTACCTGTGCATTAGATGAGTACTTATTGTGTGCTTGTTGTTTGTCTACGATAGATCACCCGGATTGCGCCGCTTGTTACTTCGAAACCCTAGGTCTCGCGGATCATCAGCAAGGCAAGTAACACTTTGATCATACCTTTTCTACAACCCATGTTTTATTGCATTAGATCAATCCTCTCACATTGCATGATTAGGATCTAATTAAATTGTGGGATGGGAAGTAGATGAGGTAGTACCTATCACCTGTATTATTATGAAACCTTTGGGAGTTACTTCTACGTTTGCTTATTATGCCATGCTATGCTAGTAGACGTGGATTGGGTGAGTGATATCCATGACAGATGTGAGTTGATAATTTTAATGGTTTATCTAAGGTGGCAAGTTAAACACACATCTGGGTGGATTGAGGCACCATATCTATCAGGACTTGCCTGTTTTTTTTCGGACCGCCACCCAGGCTCAAAGGGATCATAAGATCATTCATGCTAGTAACTTCCGTGTGCGGCCACAAGCCATTATGGGCTCTGGCATAGTTGACTAAGTTGTGCGAACTCTTACAGTGGTAGACTAGCAGATGTAGGGGATGTAGGTGTACCGGTCTACCCGATCGTAAGGTGCTAGCGCTTCTGAAAGACTATGTCTCGGTCATCCGTCTTCTCAAACACCATGTAGTGCGAGAAACCAAACGGAGGCGATCGAGTCTTGTGGGGAAAAGTGCGCAAACCTCTGCAGAGTGTACAAACTAATCATGGTTAGCCGTGTCCCCGGTTATGGACAACTTGAGTATCTAGTACTTGAATATCATGTGAATCTCAACATGTTACTCTAATTAATGTTGTTGGGTTTTAATTGTTCACTTAATTGGGATCGGAATGCTGTCAACCATTCTCGATGTTTAACAACTACCATGATAGTTAAATAAATTTATTCCTTTGTAGTAGGGAAAAACTGGCTTTACGCAAAACTGTAACCATAGAGCTTTCCACCAGCCATATATGCATATAGTATAGCTATTTCATTCCATTACTCTCTATGTGTTACCTTGCCAGCATATTCCATGTGCTGACCCGTTTTCGGGCTGCAACTTCTCATGTTGCAGACTTTTCAGACGACGAGTAAGGTGCTTTTAGGTCGTGGTTCTATACTCAGTGATGCCGTTGGAGTTGATGGACCCATTTATCTTCCGAGTCTTCCGTTGTTATCATTATAATATGGCCTTAAGCCATATTTATTGTAATAAGTTCTCTTTGAGACAACAATGTAATAAGTGTGTGATTGCCACTCTGCTATAAATCCTTCGATGTACTGTGTGGTGTCAGCATTACTGATCCAGGGATGACACCTGAGCACAGAGCACTTGATCCATTCAGGTCGGGTCGCTACAGTATTGAATCAACACTTGACTGTGAAGAAACTCGAAACCATAGCTCAAAACAAAACAAGGGATTGGCTTGCAGAATAAGCCGGAACAAACATATGATAGAGATTTCATCTGAAGTTTTCGTGTTGGGGCCCACACGGGCTCGATCATACAACACCATCATGTACAAGGTAGTGCACATGACATACGAAGCGTCCCCTAGTCAGCATAGACAAGGACTCTTTAAGACACAACGAGACCACTGTAAAACCAACCGTGGATAGGCGGACCACTCAATGTCGAACCCCAATCTCATATCATGCATCTGTCGGAAAGATATCCTAGGAGCTACTTGAATTCCCACCTATAAACTCCCGCAACTTTCAGGTTATGCAATCAGGTGTTGGGGATACAGGGGAAGCATAATATCTCACCCAAACTAACAATCCCTACAGCCAGATGTATCCATCCTTCAACACATAACCAAGAAACCTTCGGAAATCATGTACCTCAACCTTCGAAAAGCATCCATTATACGAGTTATGGCAATACTCTCGAACTCCCGCCCCAGTACTGGGTGGCGTCGAGGTTATTTCACCAACAACTGCATACAAGAGATTTTCGATGTCGGCGAACTCAGGTATTCCAGAACTGCAACGATAAAATTGTGACGACAACACCTCGGAGCTCAACTCCCCGGGACACTGCCACAACCCCTAAATGTCAGGAGGCACCAAGAACAATGTTCTCGTCACAATACTATCGGAACGATTCCAAGATACCCGCATGATCCTAATTTTTTTTTGTAAAAATTTGAGGAGAGAAAAGTCAAAACTTTTACGTCAGGAGGCCTCACTACAACGACGGGACTGGGGAGTAAAAAGAATCCTACTCTCCGATATATATAATCCTAAGACTCAAAACATTTTGTTATACAATCAACAACATCAATGATTCGATCAAGCAGGGGGCTCCTAAGTCGGGGATGGCTCTGATACCAACTTGTAATGCCCACGATTTGGCTATATCTCCCACGTGTCGAGGCACGACTTAGAGGCATAACCGCATGGTGGTTTAGTCGCAAGTGGGGTAATCTTCACACAATCCCATGTACTGAAAAAGAAAGGGATAAAGAGTTGGCTTACAATCGCCAGTTCACACAAATAACAAGTTAAACATACATCATACAAAGTATAATCAAGGTCCGACTACGGAACCAAAAATAAAAGAAGACAACCCCAAATGCTAGATCCCCGATCGTCCCAACTGGGCTCCACTACTGATCAACCAGAAGAGATGCATAACATCTATCAAGATCTTCATCGAGCTCCAACTTTAGCTCGGTTGCGTCACCTTCACTGGTATCATCGGCACCTGCAACTGTTTGGAAGTATCTATGAGTCACGAGGACTCAGCAATCTCACACCCGTGAGATCAAGACTATTTAAGCTTATGGGTAGGATAGGGAATGAGGTGGAGCTGCAGGAAGCACTAAGCAAATATGGTAGCTAACATACGCAAATAAGAGAGAGAAGAGAAGCAACACAACGATCGTGAAGCTAGAAGTGATCAAGAAGTGATCCTGAAACTATTTACGCACAACCATAACACAAGAATCGTGTTCACTTCCCGGACTCCACCGAAAAGAGACCATCACGGCTACACACGTGGTTGATGCATTTTAATTAAGTCAGGTGTCAAGTTCTCTACAACCGGATATTAACAAATTGCCATCTTCCACATAACCGCGGGCATGGCTCTCGAAAGTTTATACCCTGCAGGGGTGTCCCAACTTAGCCCATCACAAGCTCTCACGGTCAACTAAGGATATTCCTTCTCCGGGAAGACCCGACCAGTCTCGGAATCCCGGTTACAAGACATTTCGACAATGGTAAAACAAGACCAGCAAAGCCGCCCGATGTGCCGACAAATCCCGATAGGGGTCGCACGTATCTTGTTCTCAGGGCACAACAGATGGGCCAGACGTCGGGTTGGCATAGACCCTGGTTGCCCAGGGGGCGCCGGACATCGCCCAGGTTGGACCAACACTCAGAGGAGCACAGGCCCGGGGGTAAATAAAGATGACCCTGGGGCTCCGGAAACCCAAGGGAAAAAGTCTTAGGTTGTTAGGCAAATATAAAACCAAGGTTGGGCCTTGCTGGAGGAGTTTTATTCAAAGCGAACTATCAAGGGGTTCCCATAACACACAACCGCTTAAGGAATGCAAAATCAAGGAACATAACACCGGTATGATGGAAAGTAGGGCGGCAAGAGTGGAATAAAACACCAGGCATAAGGCCGAGCCTTCCACCCTTTACCAAGTATATAGATGCATTAATTAAATAAGAGATATTATGATATCCCAACATATCCATGTCCAAACATGGAACAAACTTCAACTTCACCTGCAACTAGCAACACTATAAGAGGGGCTGAGCAAAGTGGTAACTTAGTCAAACAACGGTTTGCTAGGAAGGTGGGTTAGAGGCTTGACATGGAAATATGGGAGGCATGATATAACAAGTGGTAGGTAGCGCGACATAGCGATAGAATGAACAACTAGCAAGCAAAGATATAAGTGATTTCGATGGTATGGTCATCTTGCCTGAGATCCCACAAGAAAGAAGAACAAGTTCATGAAGAAGACAAACAGGCTTAGTCGAACGGATCCTTGCAAACGCAATGTTACCGGAACTAACACGAAGAAGCAACACCGGAAAGGTGCAAACATCATGGTAAACAACCATCACATAAGCATGGCATGATGCACAATCAAGTATGATGCATGTCCGGTTTAAAGAGGCATGGCATGGCAAAGTGCACAAACAAAACTACAAGTTAAGTGGAGCTCAATATGCAACGAGTTGCATATTGACGAAACACCACATGACTTATTTAGTACTCTCCCGTTTATGTACCCAACAAAATTAAATGTTGTTAAACATGGCAACAGGTGAAGCATACTAAATCTACCTATCTAGGCAAGTTTAAATGAGGCCGGAACAACAAGCAACAAGTCCGGAAAAATCCTCATGTGCATATTTTAAAATTGGTATTGTTCTGGACAAAATCATATTTTAGAGTTGTTAAACATGCAAAATAATGTCACCATGTTAATCTATGCATTTTTCTACCCCATTTACATATAAAGTTTATTTGAATCCGAGCTACAGTTAATTAGTTATGAAATAACTCATTTTAACATGGCATTTATGCAAATTTAATCAAACAACATTTTAAACATGCATGAAAGTTGTATATTATGAAACTAGACAAAATTCTAAGCATTTTACATATATAACATGTTTTATTTGGATGCATGGACATTTAGTTATGAGCATCTTAATATGATGGCATTTGCTGTAAATATGCATGCACTTGGAAATCGACAAATCGCAGCGAACATAAAAAAGGATGCGAGCCAAATGCTGCGCACTGTGGAAGCCCAGCAGCCGATCTGGCCCGAAGCGGATGTGGGTGTGCGCGTGCAACAGTACAGGAAAACAAAGCAAAAAATGGGGCGGCTGGAACTTGATCCCACGACCTCCTGTATAAAGAAGGAGAGTGCGGACCACTACACCGCTGCTGCCTATTTGTGATAAACAAGGGCATGGCCGAAGTTGAACCGAAGAAAGGCCAGGCCTTCTTCTTGATGAATCACAGGCGAACTGGGTGACAACACCGGCGAGCAAGATGGCGACCGTCGCGATCATAGGCCGACGGCTAGGCTGCGGAAACGTGCCAGGGTGCATGTGTGTAATGCCCTCGATGCGGCTATATCTCCTACGTGTCGAAGCACGACTTACAGGCATAACCGCATTGAAAGCAATGTCGCAAGTAAGGTAATCTTCACAACAACCCATGTAAATAAATAAAAGGGGAAAAGATACATAGTTGGCTTACACTCGCCATGTCACACAAATACATGAATAACATTACAATCATCCAGTACACTCACGGTCCGACTACGGTACCAAAATAAAGATCAACCCCCACATGCGACAAAGTCCCCGATCGCCCCAACTGGGCACTACTACTGATCATCTGGGAAAGACACATAGTAACGACGAGAGTCTTCATCGAACTCCCACTTGAGCTCAAGCGCATCGTCTGGAATGGTATCATCGGTCCCTGCATCTGGTTTTGGAAGTAAACTGTGAGTCACGGGGACTCAGCAATCTCGCACCCTCGCGATCAAGACTATTTAAGCTTATAGGTAAGGCAAAGGTATGATGTGGAGCTGCAGCAAGCGACTAGCATATATGGTGGCTAACATACGCAAATGAGAGCGGGAAGAGAAGGCACGAGCACGGTCGAACACTATGATAAAGAAGTGATCCTAGAACAACCTACGTCAAGCATTACTCCAACACCGTGTTCACTTCCCGGACTCCGCCAAGAAGAGACCATCACGGTTACACACGCGGTTGGTGCATTTTTAATTAAGTTAAGTTTCATGTTATCTACAACCAGACATTAATAAATTCCCATCTGCCCATAACCGCGGGCACGGCTTTCGAAAGTTCAAATCCCTGCAGGGGAGTCCCAACTTAGCCCATCACAAGCTCGCACGGTCAATGAAGGATATTCCTTCTCCCGAAACATTCCGATCAGACTCGGCATCCGGTTACAAGACATCCTCGACAATGGTAAAACTAAACCAGCAACACCACCCAGATGTGCCGACAAATCCCGATAGGAGCTGCACATATCTCGTTCTCAGGGCACACCGGATGACCAAGACGTCGGGTAGGCCAGCCCAGATTTGCCCCTGGTAGCCCCGGACATCGCTCAGTTGGACCAACACTTAGAGAAGCACTGGCCCGGGGGGTTAAAATAAAGATGACCCTTGAGTCCGTGAAACCCAAGGGAAAAAGGCTAGTTGGCGAATGGTAAAACCAATGTTGGGCATTGCTGGAAGAGTTTTATTCAAGGCGAACTGTCAAGGGGTTCCCATTATAACCCAACCGCGTAAGGAACGCAAAATCCGGGAACATAACACCGATATGACGAAAAACTAGGGCGGCAAGAGTGGAACAAAACACCAGGCATAAGGCCGAGCCTTCCACCCTTTACCAAGTATATAGATGCATTAATTCAATAAGATATATTGTGATATCCCAACAAAATATCCATGTTTCAACATGGAACAAGCTCCAATCTTCACCTGCAACTAGCAACGCTATAAGAGGGGCTGAGCAAAGCAGTAACATAGCCAAACAATGGTTTTCTAGGAGATGGTGGTTTAGAGGTTTGACATGGCAATTTGGGAGGCATGGTAAGCAAGTGGTAGGCATCATAGCATAGGCACAGCAAAAGAGCGAGCATCTAGCAAGCAAAGATAGAATTGATTTAGAGGGTATGGTCATCTTGCCTGCAAAGTTGTCAGAGTTGACTTGATCCTCGTAAGTGAACTCAACGGGCTCCTTGTTCACGAACTCGTCTCCCGTCCCTACCCAAACAAGAACAACAAGAAAACAGAACACAATCAACCACATGCAATGCTCAATCAACATGATGCAAACATGGTATGATATGCGGGATGCGATATGGGATGCATATGCATGATTTACAAAGGAATGATTGAACCTAGCCTCAACATGGAAATCCAAGAGTTCCACTGGAAAGGTGAGGTGATTTCGGTTGAAATCGATATAAAGATCACCGGAATCGGATGCACGGTTTGGAAATGGCAAGCAAAACAAATATGGCACCGGTCTGCGATAATCAGCAAGTGACCAACTAAATGCATCATGATAAATATGCTACAGCACTCAAACATGAAAACAAAATACATGGCAGGGATCCACGCGTGATGCTTGACAAAAGATGAACACTGAGCTACGGCCAAATCATCCATTAACACAAGTCTGGAATTTATCATCAGGAAGCACATTTAGAGCATGAAAACTACATTCTACGGTAACTGAACATGGCAAAGCAAGGCATGGCTTGAAGCTACTCAAAGCACTTAACAAAAGTCCCTTAGTGACCTTGAGCCAAAAGGGATCAGAAAATACAATTGCAAGCATGTGAACATGGCAAAAACACAAACAGATTCAGACTTAGTGAAAAACTGGAGCATGCAAATCAGTTAACGAGTAGGCATGTTTACGAGCTCGGTGCACTCACTACAGAGCATGGCATGACAAACTAAGCATACACCCATGAAGCAGACATGGCATAGGAGCTAGACATGGCAAGAACAACAACATAGCATGCACGGATCAATAGCAACATCCTCGGCAAAATTGCTAAACATGTCAATAATCTGCCAGGATCATTTTATAGCAAAAGTAGAGCTCGATTGACTCAAACTAGGTTACTCCATAATGCAAACATAGACATGGATGGATAGAGCACCACAATATTAACAAAACATCCTTGCTGATCATCCTCAAAAGAGGCACGGATCACTAGGAAACAACATGAACATATGGCATAACAACAAAAACGGAACAAGGACTTAGTGAAATTCCAAGTCCCTAAAAACAGCATTACCGATTACGCTACTTTGCAAGCTTGTGCTAGTCACCAAAAATATCACAAAAATACATGGCAAGCACCTCTGCAAAGATGGCATGGCATATAAAAAAACACATGTAGAGCTCAGGATCATAGCATGCACACATTAAACATGGTAAAAATGACAAATAGCTATTTGTTGAAACAGATCTGACAAATTCATCACATAGCTCCCTTACAACAGCATTTCGGGCACCAAGATGAGCTCAAATGAAAATGATGCAATGAGATAAAATGATGTACTCATCGAGACGAACATTTTGATATGCTACACGCACGAATCGGAGCTACGGATGCAGAGTTATGGCATGTCAAAGATTGCATAAAATTAGGGTTTCGGGGGATAAAAGTCAACCGCGGGATATCTCAGATCTGGATCCAGCCAGCTGCACTGTAGCGATGCACGCGGCCCAGGTTTCGCCGGTCAGAGTAGAGGTCATCGAAGGAAGAAGAGGAGGTCAGGGCAGTGGGTCGCCGGCGAGGCGGCGGACGGCGGGGCGCGCGGCGCACGAGGACAACGGCGAGGCGGCGGACGCGGTGGCCGACGCCGGAGTGGCGGCGAGGCGAGGCGGTCATCGATGCTTCGGCCGGTGCGGGAGCCTGCGGTGGCGCCTGGTGGTGGAGCCGGTGAGAGGGCGGCGCGGGCGCGTGGGATCGGGCGGCGGGGATCCCAGGCGCGCGGGGCGGCGAACGGGCCTCAGGGGCCCGGTTTGGGCCTCCCGGGCCGGCGGCGGGGAGAGGTCCCGGCGGGACATGTGGCATCCGGCGATTGAAGGGGGAAGAGGGGCGGACACGTCCGGCCCGATCGGACGTGTCCGGCGGCTGGAGGTGGAGGAAGACTAGGTCTAGGGTTGGAAGAGATCCGAAATTTCGGGGAGGGGCCTATTTATAGAGGTAGAGGGATCTAGGGGAGTCCAAATGAGGTGCAGTTTGTGGCCACGCGATCGTGGTCGAACGCTCTAGATGATGGAAGGGGTTTTGGTGGGTTTTGGGCCAGTTTGGAAGGGTGTTGGGCTGCAACACACACGAGGCCTTTTCGGTCCCTCGGTTAACCGTTGGAGTATCAAACGAAGTCCAAATGGCATGAAACTTGACAGGCGGTCTACCGGTAGTAAACCAAGGCAGCATGGCAAGTCTCGGTCCAATCCGGAAATGTTTAGCCCCCACACACGAAAAGAGGTAGAAAGGGGCACCAGGTGACATAGGAGCACCAGAATGCAAAACGGACAACGAGGAAAATGCTCGCATGCATGAGACGAACACGTATGCCAATGCAACGCACATGATGACATGATAAGAGATGCATGACAAAGACAACAACACAAGGAGACAAAAACCCGACAACGACAAAATGAAATAACTTAGTGCCGGAAACGGCAAGAGTTGGAGTACAGATAAGGTAAATTACATCCGGGGTGTTACAGTGTGGTGGAGCAACACGCGAGGGTGCGGGCATGGATGTGCAAGGCGGGGCTGGCGCAAGGCTGAGCCTCGCTTCGGCCATGGTTGCCGGCGAGCAAATGCGACGGCGGCTGAGCAGTGGCGAGCATGCAGGATGGAAGGGGAATTTGGCGCGCGCAAGCGGAGGGATGCGGGGCGCTCGAGCTCGAGCATTTCTCGGCTTGGGCATGCGGACACGCGCAGTGGCAGGGAAGAAAAACACGGTGAGGCGGCGGGTGCGCGGGCGTGCGAGGAAACTGGCAAGGACGCGAGCATGGAGGTTGTGTGTGGGATCATGAAGCAGAAGCAGCGGCACAAACACGAACTCGAACTCACGGCATGGCGCTCATGGCGACCGTGAGTTCCTGATTGTCTGGACAACGTCTACGGGAATGAAACGCACGGGAGAGGAAGGCTAAGAGGAGCGGATCGTCACCGTGGGGGTGATGCTGGAGTCGTACAGGGTCGCAGGTGACCGGAGACGGCTGGAGGACGCGATGATCGATGGAGGCGCTCGGGTCCGTGAAGCAGAGGAAGAAGGGGAAGTCGTGGACGGAGTCCTCGGGCTCGGCTGTGCGCGCAAATGACATCAGGGCGTCCTCCTCTTGCACCTATACGAAGAAGTGGGGACCCAGAGGCTCTCCTATGTCGGCGACGAGCTCGTGGCCGCGTCGGCCATGGCTCCTGGAGGTGGGGGAAGCAGGTGCGTGGGGAGTGGCCAACTTCCTGGCGGCGGCGGAGGAGGGAAAGAAGAGGATGGGGGAACCCTAGGGCGGAGGCTGCGGGGTTTATAAGGAAGGGTGCGGGCGTCGTGGCTTGCCACCGAGGCCATGTGCGGGCACCCCTGTAAGTTTTACCGTGAGAGAGAGCGAGTAAGGGAGGTGGAAGAAAAAGGTGAGGGGGAGAGGATGACAAGTGGGGCCGGCGGGGTGCACAACTGGCGCTGGGGAGGATTTTACCAAGGGAGGCGATGGTAGGCTACGGCGTTGTGCGGGAGCTGGGCCTCGGCTCCAAGTAAGCCATTCTCTTCTCTTTAAATTTTGGTTTATTCAAATAAACAAAATAAACAGAATTTAAGAGAAAGGCCAGGGGTTATGGGAAGGAATACGAGAGATATAAACATATCTATGAACTCCTGGTTTTATGCACCATTTGAATAAATTGCTCTAGCAATTTTTAGAGGTAGAAAAATAATCCAAGTTTGAATGACGCTTTTTTGAACCCAACCGAATCATCTTCAAATGAGCTGAAAATTGGCAGAGAGGGTTTAGGCATGGTGAACTAGCATCAGGAAAAGAATGAACATTTATGAAGGAGGGGAAAAGGTCACTTGCCAAAATGAAAGAAACAAGAAGGAAGGAGGAGGTGATGGTGCATGATCATACATGGAGCATCCAACAATGTAACATGCATTAATATGACAATGCACATGATGATTATGAGAATGTAAAATGACAAGAGGCACAAATGCAACATGACAACGATGGGCATGGCAATGCAATATAACCAAATGATAAACATGATGCAAGAAGCAAAATATGACAATGGCACTCATCTGATCATGGCAACAAACAGTTCAAACACACAACGACAACGAGATAAATGGAAGGCATCTGGAGCGTCGGTCTCGGGTGGTTACATTGGCGAACTGCTGTTGTTGCTGCGGCGACGAGGCAGCGAGTCGAGGAACTTGGCAGCCCCGCGAGGGAACGGTGGAGCAGCAGGGACACGTCGGGAATGGCACGGGAATGGATGTAGGGCACGGATCCGGGCGGTGGAGGCCCTGGCCGGATAGCGGGTGACGAACTTGAGGCGCTCAGGCGCCATGGCTGCTCCAAGTCCCTGCAGCAACCAGTGAGAGATGAGAGACCGAAGGGAGAGAGAGACAGAAGGAGAAGTTGTGGGGGAAGGGCGTGGTGGTGCTCACCTTGCTCGCTGAAGGTTCGGACGCCAGCGGCACATGGGAACGACGACTTGGTGGCGCGAGGACATGATGCCGAGTGCTCCTGCTCGGGCACGAGCGTGGAGGGGGAACGCGGGGCCGCGGGCAGAGGAGCTGTGGATCTCGTGGATCGAGGGGAGGAGGTTGGTTCGGTGGATTGGGCAGGGGAGATCCCGAGGGGGATTGGGTCAGTGGGTGGTTGCGGCGGCGGCTAGGGTAGGATCCCTGGAAAATAGGGTTTAGTATGGGTAGGGGTTGGTCTATATATAGCAAAATGGGTCTAGGTGTGGACCCTCTGATTTACACCGAACGGTCAAGATAAAAAGGTTACGAGAGATCAAATAATAAACCGAAGATATTAGAGGGATGTTTGGAGAAATTTCGGGCGCGCACACGAGGGGTCGATGCACTGTGTATAGAGACTCCGGTTTAGGCAAGAGGGAAAATGAGAACAAGGTTGGTCTCGGAACAGTCAACAAAAGAAAGGGGGGACGCGACAACTACGAGCAGAAGCAAGTTTTTAAAACAATGACGACAACGAGTGCTGATGCAATGCAAATGATGACATGATGAAGGCAACAACCAAATAAATAACACAGCTGACACGCACAACATGGAAGGCATCTGGAGCGCCGGTCTTGGGGCGTCACAACACTCCTCCACTTACAAGAGATCTCGTCCCGAGATCTAGGATGGCACCGGGGAGAAAATGGAAGAGGAAGAGGTAAAACAATGTTGCTTCTTGGACAAAGGAATGAAACCACGAACCTTGAGAGGTTGAACAAATTGAAAGAAGGAATCAAACAAAGATGTCTGAACTTGAAAACACTCCGTTATAAAAGAGGAACAAGGAACATTACGAGAACCTTGTAGGTTGAAAGACATAAAAAAGTGTTACAATGGACAAGAGGTAGATGCAAGCACTCCGATTGAAATGAGATGTACAAGGAACGATAAGGATCAATTACGCCAACACTCCGATTGGAAATGGAAAGCATATCATATGAACTTGGCAAAACGAAAGCACTTGGATGAGACTCCGGTTAGAAGAGGAATGATAGACACAACACTCTGGTTAAAACAAGATAGAGAAGGAATAAGAATGATATAATTTGGACAGCACTCCGACTGTAAATGGAAAGAATTCCACATGAACTTGACAAGATGAGAGGATACTTGATGAGATCAACAACACACTGCCTCCGGAACTATTGAAATAATGGCACAAGTGGTAAGAAAGATTTCAGACGGCACTCCGATTGAGAAGGGAGGCAAAACTTGATAAGATGAGAGAACTTGAGTGAAGGACCCGACACTCCGGTTGAATGCATAAGCAAAAGGAAAGAACATGATCTTTGACAAAAATGGGATGATGGGTGAAGAGAGCAACATCACAATGCCTCCGGAACGAAAGAATAGAAGTTGGGTCGTTGGAAAGGAAAGAATTGAGAAGAAAATGACAACTTCTGCCACAAATGAGCTTGGAAGGCACCCTTCCAAGAAGGTTATAATGGAGTTGTTGGAAAACCAACCACGAAACAAATAAGCTTGTAGTGGGCTTATGGAAAACATCTCAAAATTATGAGGTGAAATTCTGCCACTAATGCAAACAATAGATTGCATTGAGGTCAACAAGGAGATGACAACCCCTTTCGCTGAGAGGATAGGAGAAAAACTTGGATCATTGATAGACACCACAATAAGCAACATTCCTTAGGGAAGGCTTTAGGTGAAATATAACCCAAGATAACTCCAACGAAGTGATTGATGGATTGAGAAGAGCTCATGCTCGAAGAAATTGATGGGTTTAACTATCTCATTCTTGACAACTGTTGAATCATGACACACGAAGGGAAAATTGTCAAGAGTGACATACCACCACCTCAAAAGACAAGAGAGAAAGAATTGCACTTCGGAATGCAAGATGAAGAATGCTTGAACTCCTCAAAACAAGACATGTGTTTAACACCATGTTTAGTTTTGAGTATAGCTTGGTGGAACTTAACTTCGAGAGAAATCTTGAAGAACAATTGAAGAATGAAAAGAATCCTTGACGAACCACCATGTAGAGTCTCCATAAAGAACTCCAGTAATAGAAGGATGATAAAAAGAAAGAGAAGTTGAAAACACAAGGTGAATCCTTGGAATGATTTAGATGAAGCTTCGCGACGAGATAATGCGGAAAACTTGGAACTCTGGAAAAGAAAAGATGAAGGATCTCGAACCGAGAAATGTGATATGACGAACAACTCCAGAGAGAAAGATGAATCACCTGGGTGAACGAAGAATAAGAATTATGTTATGCGTATCCTTCACCAATTTAGATTTATTACAAGCAATGGATTTGGCATACTACTTATTCTCGTCGAAAAGGATTAAAGAGAGATATAGCGCAAGCTTGAGAAAAGTCCTCAATGATCCACCGGTAGGATTGGAAAGAACGAATGAATTCATATGATAATGAAAGAAGATAAATCTTGAATGAACCACCGTAAGAATTGAAAATGAAAGTAGCAAAGACACAATTCACCGGGAAGAATTGGAAAACGAATGAAGATACTTGAGAGAATTTAGATACATGAGAACGAAGAGATCATGAACCGATTAGAGGATGTTTGAACGATGCACCGGCTGTCGTGGTTCTAAGCCTGACAGTAGAATAGGGGGTAGGAATGTAGAGGCAAGATCCTAGCTATGGAGGAGTTGTACACGCAAGTTTTACGAGTTCAGGCCCTTCTCGGAGGAAGTAACAGCCCTACGTCTCGGAGCCCGGAGGCGGTCGACTGGATATATGCGTGTGAATTACAAAAGGTGTGAACCCTTGTCCCAGAGGAGGGGGTGGCTTATATAGAGTGCGCCAGGACCCCAGCTCCCCTCCGTTACTCAGGGTTCAATGTTCATAAAGGAGGAGCATTACTGGTAACGTCCGGAGTAAAGTGCTATAAATGATTATTAAAGCTATGACTTAAATCCTGACCGTTGTGGAGTGAGTGGCTTCACATATTATGGTGGTTGAGTGGTTGTTCGCATGGTCAAGTGTCTTCAAAGCTGTCGAGTGGAACATAACTTCATGGTCGAGTGGATGACGATCTCTCTTCGACTGCTTCTGGTTCTTTTAGAGATGTCCTTGGGGAGGGTATCTTGGACATATCCATGACCCTACCCTAGGTACATAGCTTCGTCATTAGCCCCCGAATGGATTAGGGTTTGAGTGGGGAAGGAGCTGAGAACACTTCCGACCCATTTTTCGTGCTGTGAGTATAACTTGTTCTGGAGCCATCAACTGAGGAAACAATGCCAACTTCTTGTTCAGTAGCCTTGGTCCATTCTTGGTTTTTGTCGAGTGAATTTTCACTTTAGAATTCCAAATGATAATGTAGAGGACGTTTTCAGTCTGACAAGTTGCTCTGCTCTCCGCGGATTTTGCGGGATTTGAACTTCGGGAAGCGCGCCAGAAGGGCGGGGCTGTGGTAATCGGGGCAGATTAGGCAAGTCTCATCGATCTCCGTGCCACCTTTTTCACCACGTACTGCACGCGCGACTGTTGCGGGATTTGTTTAGATCGTCTGGGCCTACCAGTCAGTCACTCGGGGAGCGACCTTATAAAAGGCACCGGACCGGGTCTCTGCCCCGTGTGCTCCCATTCTCTTTTCTTCTTCCTTCGACCTCTCCGCCACGCTCGCTCCTACTCTCGTCGTCGAACCCTTGCTCAAACTCAATCCGCCATCATGGGAAAAGATAAGATGGTGGCGCTGGAGCGCGCGAAGAAGGCAACCACGAAGGCGAAGGGCAAGCGGACCAGCCGGGGCGGATCCTCGTCAAGATCCGGCCTGCCGTCGGGCTGGATCCAGGGCGACTGGATCCACTTGACGATCAGCCAGGACGACCTCGACGACCTGGTGGAGGGGGGACTAATCCCCCACAAATCAGGGCGGCTCCCAAGGAACGAGACCGAGCCGCAGCCAAGGGAGGGTGAGTGCGTTCTCCTCGCCACCCACATCGATCGCGGGTTTTCTCTGCCTCCCCATCCTTTCTTTCAGGGCTTTTTGAACTTCTTTGGGGCTCAGCTCCACCACTTCACTCCAAACACCATAGTCTATCTGGCTGCTTTCATGTCAATGTGTGAAAATTTCTTGGGCTATCGACCGCACTGGGGTCTTTTCAAACACATGACTCCACTCAGATCCACCCGGAGGACGTCAGCGAGGACATCTTGGAGAAGTGGCTGATGGGAATCACGAGCAACAAAGACAACCCACGGGGGTCTAGGAGGGTGATTCCATTCGACCACTCACGCCAGCCGGAGCAGGTATGATTCTGTTTTACCAAGTATCTTTCCGATTCACTATCTGACACCTTGTTGATGGTCGATTGACTTTCTTCTGATCGTTGTCTTTTCAGGCCCTCATTGACATGTACTCGATGCCTAATGGAGTGCAGGAGCAAGACGTCGAGGAAGGAGCGAGCGGGGGCGAGAGCGGTGAGTGGCGCTCGGATGCCGAGGAGGACGAGGAGAGCGACAAATCGACTGAAGACGAAGAGGTCGACTCACCTCCTCGCAGCGAGAGGAGACCCAAACACGCTCACGACCCGGTGAGCACTCCGGACATGGTGACCGCGCCGACTGGGCAGTCTTCGAAGCGTCCCAGGACGTCTTTCCCAGCGCCGATCGAGAAGGCTCCGAAGCAGCTCAAGGTTGTGCCGCCTCCAGCGCCAAAAGCACCAAAAGCCACCTCCTCCAAACTGCCAAAAGCTCTGCCCAGGATCAAAGTGACCATCCCTACCATCTCCGGGTAATCATCTGACTTGTTTTTTTTGTGTCGACTCGAACAACAGAACATAACCGACTGGGTGCAGGTCTTTGCAGTGTTGCTACATCAGGAACCTCTTCTCTCCAGTACCGAGACGAGGAGATGGAAGACGCGGTCACCTCCAACCCAGGTAAAAACTCTTATGATCTTGCTCTTCGCTACTCAGTCGATTGAATTCTAGCGGTTTACTTTAGAGTCGACTGATCTTCTCCGCAGCTCCGCCCAACGGCATCGATCTCCCAGATGACGATGAAGATGTGGCTCTTAGGCCCAGGAAGAATAAAAAGGCGACGACTGGTAAGGCGTCTCAGCAGGGACCAACGACAACACCAACCGTCTATCAATCTGAAGACGCGGGCGGGGCCTCTGTGACCTTCGTTGTACCCTTGTCGAGTGAGCTCCCCGCACCGTCGACTGTACCGGTGATTCCTTTAGTCGTCCCATCTCACGCCTCGGAGCTCCAAGCTACTGCACCTGGGTCGTCTACTCTCTTCTTCACCAGCTACCCCGTTCCGGACAACCAGTCAGAAGCGGTTGCGGAAGCCATCCGACAAGCTGACGTGATGATGGAGCGGATGAAGACGGTGCATGAGAATAGCCAGGCTGCCTACGACGCCAGCGCTGCTCTCTGGGCCAATGTCCAGGTAAGCAGACTTTTCGACTGCCCTTGTTCTATCAGGATGTGCTACCTGAAAAGTTTTCTTCTATACAATCTCATGTTGTTTGCGTCGAATCAGTGCACCCAGTGGGTGTTGTGTTGTCTTCGGTACTTGCATTCTTCCACTCACTCTGGGCGAGTAGGGTCTAAACCGGTGGGGGCACGCTAAGTGCACCCACTTGGTGTAGTCCCCGAGACCGCAGTCGACTGCTGGCAGTCGACTGGGGTCCGAGTTCTACCTTCCTTTCTTTTCTTCCACTCGACTCAAGCGGACCGGTCGAGTAGGATCTGAACCGGTGGGGGCACGCTAAGTGCACCCAGTGGGTGTAGTCCCCGAGACCGCAGTCGACTGCTGGCAGTCGACTGGGGTCTGAATAGTGTTTTTTATACTCGATCCGGGCGGACCGATTGAGTGGGGTCTGAATCAGCGGGGGCACGCCAAGTGCACCCGCTGGGTGTAGCCCCCGAGACCGCAGTCGACTGTGTGCGGTCGGCTGGCGTCTAAGCGAACTTCTTTAAGTTTTATCCACTCGGAAGTGAACAACCTTTGATCTTGTCGATTGACATGTCTTTTCCCTTCTGCAGAAATCTTGTACTCTCATTTCCAAGTTTGCTGAACTTGAGGAGAAGCAGAGGCAACTCAACCTCGACTTGGAGTTGGCCCAGCAGAATCTGAAGAAAGCTCAAGACGAAGCTGCTGGTATGGAAGGTAACTGCATGTCGACTGTTTTTTTAACATTTCTTCGAGCTCTTGTCTGATCCGATTGCTTATTTTGTAGAGAAAATGAAGTTGGCCCTGGAGAAGAAGGAATTGGACCTCGCCGCTACACAGAAGGAAGCCCAAGACAAAACTACCCTCACAGTCCGAAAGCTGGCTTCAGTCGAAATACTGGAAGGGGAGGTGACCAAGCTGAAGTCTTGTCTCAACGAGTCTAACCGAGAGGCGACTCGTCTGAAGAAGGACAAAATTACCCTGAACGAAAAGCTGGAGTATGCGGTCCACAAGAGGAATGACACGAAGGCTTATTTGAGAACTCTCGCCAAGAAGCTTTATCTTATGCTGGAAGGTATTTCTTTTAGACCGACTGTGTTGATGCTTGCGAACGGATCCTATCCGCTCGACTCACTAATTTTCGGCTGTAGAATTCTGCCAAGACTTTGACGAGGGAACTGGAAAGGTCGAGACGGGTCTGGACCCTATCGCTTCTCCAGTTTGCGACGAAACTGCAATGAACGTGCTCCGACTGGAGTCTCGTGTCGCCAGCGTCACAAGCTACCTCGCGCGCCTGAAGGAGGCAGTCTCACGAGTCGACTCATTGCTCTGGCCAAGAGCGACGCTTCAAAATGACTTGGAATGCCTGATGGCTCGACTCAACGAGATCCCTGACCGAGTGCAGGAATGGAAGAAGTCCTCCGCCCGGTGTGGTGCTGACGTGGCGTTGTCTTTGGTGCGAGTCCACTGCAAGGATGCTCATGAAGACAAGCTGGCGGCGATCAAGGTCGCTAACACCAAAAAGCATGTCTTCCAATCCTTCATGGAGACCTTCATCGCTGCTGCCACTCGGATCGTGGATGGGATCGACCTGGACGAATTCGTCGAGCCTGCCAGCCCTCCTCCTGCCGAGTGAACAAACTTATGAGACTTGAATCTGCTTTAAATTTGCCTCAGAATGCCGAGTGGTTGCTGTAACTGTTAAACTCCTTCGGGCTTGATGCTCTAATTCTTTTGGTTTGCTGCTTGGAACCTTAGGATTTATCCAAACTTGGTTTATTTCCGAGTATGCTTGCATTTTGCCTTCAGGTGGACTTTGCTCCGGAGACGCAGTTCTGAGATGGCGACTCCAGTCGACCTGCGCTTCGTTGCCCTTGCGGATAGGGATGGAGCGCACATTGTACTTGTGCCGTAGCTTCGAAGGAGAAGGTTGCAGTCGACCTGCACCTCGTCATCCTTGCGGATAGGGATGGAGGGCACGTTGTACTTGTGTCGTAGCTCAGAAGGAGAAGGTTGCAGTCGACCTGCACCTCGTCATCCTTGCGGATAGGGATGGAGCGCACGTTGTACTTGTGTCGTAGCTCTGAAGGAGAAGGTTGTAGTTGACCTGCACCTCGCCGTCCTTGCAGATAGGGATATGTTTCGAACTTAGGCGAGTACTGGACTGCAGCTAAGCCTCCGAGTGGGAGGGCTGCTCTCCACTCGGTAGGATTTTACAAACTTAGGCGAGTACTGGACCGCAGCTAAGCCTCCGAGTGGGAGAACTTAGGCGAGCACTGGAATGCAGCTAAGCCCCCGAGTGGGAGAACTTAAGCGAGCACTGGACTGCAGCTAAGCCCCCAAGTAGGAGGACTGCTCTCCACTCGGTAGGACTTTTCAAACTTAGGCGAGTGCCGGACTGCAGCTAAGTCTCCGAGGGAGAGAACTTAGGCGAGTACTGGACTGCAGCTAAGCCCCCTAGTGGGAGGATTGTTCTCCACTCGGTAGGATTTTTTCAAACTTAGGCGAGTGCAGGACTGCAGCTAAGTCTCCGAGTGAGAGAACTTAGGCGAGTACTAGACTGCAGCTAAGCCCCCGAGTGGGAGGATTCCTCTCCACTCGGTAGGATTTTCTCAAACTTAGGCGAGTGTCGGACTGCAGCTAAGTCTCCGAGTGAGAGAACTTAGGTGAGTACCGGACTGCGGCTAAGCCCCCGAGTGGGGGGATTGCTCTCCACTCGGTAGGATTTTTTCAAACTTAGGCGAGTGCCGGACTGCAGCTAATTCTCCGAGTGAGAGAACTTAGGCGAGTACTGGACTGCAGCTAAGCCCCCGAGTGGGAGGATTGCTCTCCACTCGGTAGGATTTTTTTTCGAACTTAGGCGAAACGGATTCGCAGCTAAGCCTCCCGAATGAGAGGCTTGCTCGTCACTCGGTAGGATTTTATTTCGAACTTAGGTGAAATAGATTCACGGCTAAGCCCACCCACTGGGGGATTTCAGAGGTAAATAAGAACAACAACAATCGTACGAGAGGACTGTAAAGCTCTTGTCTTTGGTAAACAAATTACAAAGGTGTTTCTTATTACATTTTATTCGAACGAGTGCTTAAGTATAAAAGGGGCGGAGCAGCTCCGCGTTCCAGGCTCGTGGCTCGTCCTTCTGATGCTCAACACTGTAAAGATGGTATGCTCCATTGTGGAGAACTTTGGTGACGATGAAGGGGCCTTCCCAAGCCGGGGCAAGCTTGTGTGGTTTCTGTTGATCCACTCGAAGAACTAGGTCTCCTTCTTGGAAGGCTCGACCTCTCACATTTCTGGCGTGGAATCGACGCAAGTCTTGCTGATAGATGGTCGACCGGATCAAGGCCATCTCTCTTTCCTCCTCTAGGAGATCGACTGAATCTTGCCGGGCCTGCTCTGCTTCTTCTTCGGAGAAAAGCCCGACTTGGGGTGCATTGTGGAGCAGGTCACTTGGTAGAACAGCTTCGGCACCATAGACCAAAAAGAAAGGAGTTTGTCCAGTCAACCGGTTGGGAGTTGTCCTCAAACCCCACAGAACTGACGGAAGTTCATCGACCCAAGCGCCTGCTACCTGTTTGAGATCACGCATCAGTCGGGGTTTCAATCCTTTGAGAATTAGGCCATTGGCTCTTTCTGCTTGTCCATTCGACTGCGGGTGAACGACTGAAGCATAGTCGACTCGTGTGCCTTGAGAAGCGCAGAAAGCTCTAAACTCGTCGGAATCGAAATTCGATCCGTTGTCAGTGATGATGCTGTGGGGGACTCCATATCTGAATGTCAATTCTCTGATAAAACTGACAGCGGTGCTGGCTTCAAGATTCTTGATAGTTTTATCTTCGATCCATTTGGTAAACTTGTCGACTGCAAGGAGCACATGAGTGAAGCCGCTCCTACCAGTTCTCAGTGGTGCAACCATATCCAATCCCCAAATAGAAAAGGGCCAGACGAGGGGAATGGTCTTCAGGGCTGACGCTGGCTTGTGAGACATGTCGGAGTAAAATTGGCAGGCTTCGCATCTGTCGACTATATCTTTCGCCATTTCATTTGCTCGTGGCCAATAGAACCCGGCTCGGTATGCTTTAGCCACGATGGCCCGAGAGGACGCATGGTGACCACAGGTCCCCGAGTGGATGTCATTGAGGATCATTCGACCTTCTTCTGGCGTTATGCATTTCCGACCGACTCCAGTTACGCTTTCCCTGAACAACTGTCCTCTTATCACAGTAAAGGCCTTGGATCGACGGACAATCTGCCGAGCCTCTTCTTCGTCTTCTGGGAGTTCTTTTCTGAGGATGTACGCAATGTACGACACTGTCCAGTCGAGTGTGATGACCAGAACCTCCATGATCAGGTCGACCACTGCTGGGACCTCGACTTCAGTCGGATCTGTGGTGCTCTTAGGTTGCGGGGGCTCTTCAGTAGAAGGATCTTCTTGAGCGGTCGGTGTGTGAATATGTTCCAAAAACACATTGCTGGGAATGGCTTCTCTCTTGGAACCTATTTGTGCCAAGTCATCGGCTGCTTGATTTTTCAGTCGGGGTATGTGATGGAGCTCTAACCCCTCAAACTTCTTTTCCAACTTCCTCACCGTGTTGCAGTAACCAGTCATGGCTGGGCTTCTGACGTCCCACTCCTTCATCACTTGATTGACTACCAAATCTGAGTCGCTATAGACCATAAGGCGACGGACGCCGAGTGAGATGGCCATATGCAACCCATACAGGAGTGCTTCATATTCAGCTTCATTATTGGAAGAATCAAAGTGGATCTGGAGGACATATCTGAGCTTGTCTCCTCGGGGGGATACCAGAACCACCCCAGCACCGGAACCATTCAGCATTTTGGATCCATCGAAGAACATGGTCCAGTGCTCCGAGTGAACTTGAGTCGGCAGTTGTTGTTTAATCCACTCGGCGAGGAAATCTGCTATTGCTTGGGACTTAATAGCTTTCTTTGCCTCGAATTTGATATCTAAGGGAAGGAGTTCAATCGCCCATTTTGCCACTCGACCAGTTGCATCTCTGTTGTGCAGAATCTCTGACAATGGAGCGTCTCTGATGACTGTAACAGAGTGATCAGAGAAATAGTGTGCAACTTTCTTCGTGGTCATGTAAATTCCATAAACGAGCTTCTGATAGTGCGGATATCTCTGCTTTGATGGAGTCAGAACTTCAGAAATATAATAAACTGGGCGCTGAACTTTGTAGGTTTTTCCCTCTTCTTCCCGCTCGACCGTAAGTACTGTACTGACGACTTGTCCAGTGGCTGCTATATAAAGCAGTAAAGGCTCTTTGCTGATTGGGGCAGCAAGCACCGGCTGGGTGGAAAGCAGGGCTTTTAGCTCTACAAATGCTGCATCAGCTTCAGGAGTCCACTCGAACTTATCTGATTTCTTCATCAGTCGGTAAAGAGGCAGTGCCTTTTCACCAAGGTGAGAAATGAATCGACTTAAGGCGGCCAAGCAACCAGTAAGCTTCTGGACATCATGCACACGCACCGGGCGTTTCATTCGGAATTACCAGTCGTCGCCTTTTTATTCTTCCTGGGCCTAAGAGCCACATCTTCATCGTCATCTGGAAGATCGATGATGTTGGGCGGAGCTGCGGAGAAAATCAGTCGACTCTAAAGTAAACCGCTAGAACTCAATCGACCGAGTAGCCAAGAGCAAGATCATAAGAGTTTTCACCTGGGTTGGAGGTGACCGCATCTTCCATCTCCTCGTCTCGGTACTAGAGAGAAGAGGTTCCTGATGTAGCAGCACTGCAAAGACCCGCACCCAGTCGGTTATGTTCTGTTGTTCGAGTCGACACAAAAAAACAAGTCAGATGATTACCCGGAGATGGTAGGGATGGTCACTTTGATCCTGGGCAGAGCTTTTGGCAGTTTGGCGGAGGTGGCTTTTGGTGCTTTTGGCGCTGGAGGCGGCACAACCTTGAGCTGCTTCGCAGCCTTCTCGATCGGCGCTGGGGAAGACGTCTTGGGACGCTTCGAAGACTGCCCAGTCGGCGCGGTCACCAGGTCCGGAGTGCTCACCGGGTCGTGAGCGTGTTTGGATCTCCTCTCCCTGCGAGGAGGTGAGTCGACCTCTTCGTCTTCAGTCGATTCGTCGCGCTCCTCGTCCTCCTCGACATCCGAGCGCCACTCGCCGCTCTCGCCCCCACTCGCTCCTTCCTCGACGTCTTGCTCCTGCACTCCATTGGGCATCGAGTATATGTCAATGAGGGCCTGAAAAGACAACGATCAGAAGAAAGTCAGTCGACCATCAACAAGGTGTCACGCAGTGAATCGGAAAGATACTTGGTAAAACAGAATCATACCTGCTCTGGCTGGCGCGAGTGGTCGAATGGAATCACCCTCCTAGACCCCCAGGGGTTGTCTTTGTTGTTGGTGATTCCCATCAGCCACTTCTCCAAGATGTCCTCGCTCACGTCCTTCGGGTGGATCCGAGTGGAGTCCTCGAGTCCGGAGTACATCCACATCGGTTGATCACGAGCCTGAAGCGGTTGGATGCGTCGACCGAGAAAGACCTCCAGCAGGTCCATCCCAGTCACCCCATCGCGGACGAGTTGGACGACCCGCTCGACCAGCACCTTAACCTGCGCCTTCTCTTCTGGGACCGCCTTTAGGGAGGAGGGATTCTCCACTCGAGCCAGAGAAAAGGGAGGAAGTCCAGTCGACTAACCCGGGGTCAGCTGGTCCTTACAGTAAAACCAAGTCGACTGCCAGCCTCGGACCGAGTCGGGAAGGATCATTGCTGGTAAGGTGCTCTTGTTCCTCATCTGGATCCCCAGGCCCCCGCACATCTGGATCACATGCGTCCTCTCATCACTTGGATTGGCATTTTTGACCGACTGGGAGCGGCAGGTGAAGATGTGTTTGAAAAGACCCCAGTGCGGTCGACAGCCCAAGAAATTTTCACACATTGACATGAAAGCAGCCAGATAGACTATGGTGTTTGGAGTGAAGTGGAGGAGCTGAGCCCCAAAGAAGTTCAAAAAGCCCCGAAAGAAAGGATGGGGAGGTAGAGAAAACCCGCGATCAACGTGGGTGGTGAGGAGAACGCACTAACCCTCCCTTGGCTGCAGCTCGGTCTCGTTCGCCGGGAGCCGCACCGATTTGTGGGGGATCAGTCCCCCCTCCACCAGGTCGTCGAGGTCGTCCAGGCTGATCGTCGAGCGGATCCAGTCGCCCTGGATCCAGCCCGGCGGCAGGCCGGATTTCGATGAGGATCCGCCCTGGCTGGTCCGCTTGCCCTTTGCCTTCGCGGTTGTCTTCTTCGCGCGCTCCAGCGCCACTGTCTTCTCTTTTCCCATGATGGCGGATCGAGTTCGAGCGAGGGTTCGGTGATGAGAGCAGGAGCGAGCGTGGCGGAGAGGTCGAAGGAAGAAGAAAAGAGAATAGGAGCGCACGGGGCAGAGACCCGGTCCGGTGCCTTTTATAAGGTCGCTCCCCGAGTGACTGACTGGTAGGCCCAGACGATCTAAACAAATCCAGCAACAGTCGCGCGCACAGTACGTGGTGAAAAAGGTGGCATGGAGATCGAGGAGACTTGCCTAATCCGTCCCGATTACCATGGCCCCGCCCGTCTGGTGCCCTTCCCGAAGTTCGAATCCCGCGAAATCCGCAGAGAGCAGAGCAACTTGTCAGACTGAAAATGTCCTCTACATTATCATTCGGAATTCTACCGTGAAAATTCACTCGACAAAAACCAAGAATGGACCAAGGCGACTGAAGAAGAAGTTGGCATTGTTTCCTCAGTTCATGGCTCCAGAACAAGTTATACCCAGAGCACGAAAAATGGGTCGGAAGTGTTCTCAACTCCTTCCCCACTCAAACCCTGATCCATTCGGGGGCTAATGACGAAGCTATGTACCTAGGGTAGGGTCATGGATCTGTCCAAGATACCCTCCCCAAGGACATCTCTAAAAGAACTAGAAGCAGTCAAAGAGAGATCGTCATCCACTCAACCATGAAGTTATGTTCCACTCGACAGCTTTGAAGACAATCGACCATGCGAACAACCACTCGACCACCAGAAGATGTGAAGCCACTCACTCCACAACGGTCAGGATTTAAATCATAGCTTTAATAATCATTTATAGCACTTTACTCCGGACGTTACCAGTAACGCTCCTCCTTTATGAACATTGAACCCTGAGTAACGGAGGGGAGCTGGGGTCCTGACGCACTCTATATAACCCACCCCCCTCCTCTGGGACAAGGGGTCGCACCTTTTGTAATACACACGCATATATCTAGTCGACCGCCTCCGGGCTCCGAGACGTAGGACTGTTACTTCCTCCGAGAAGGGCCTAAACTCGTAAAACTCGTGTGTACAACTCCTCCAGAGCTAGGATCTTGCCTCTACATTCCTACCCCCCCCTATTCTACTGTCAGGCTTAGAACCACGACACCGGCCGGTAGAATTGGGGAATGAGAGCTGAATGTTGAGAACGAATAAATCTTCTGAAATGATGGCATCCGGAGAATCAAACTGAAAAGACTCATGAATTGATCCGGATGGGTGAAAAGAATTGTCACGATTGGAAATAATTATGAGAGGATGGCATGAAGCTAGAACCATGAGTCTTGAGAGAATGGGTAAGATTGAAGATAAACTCTTCTTCGGTCTTCAAATGTTGAGAATGACGACGAGAAACATGACCATGAATTTGTTGAGGCACTCCGGAATGACAATTAGAAATGTTGAACCAACGATGAAAAGAATTTGAAAAATCTTGGTAAAAGACATTTGACTGATGATAACTCATTCTTGCGTCAAACTTTGAGATGAATTTGAGAATAACTCCGAGAAAAGAAGAGTCAGGCAAGATCCTGGGAAAAGACCTATGGGTTAGGGCCCACTCAAAAGAAACACCATTGAACGATTTAGTAGAGAGACACCGGTTGAATTAAATGGCTAGAATGAGATTACAACCTCGAAAGAGCTTGAACGAATGCAGAGTGGAAACACGAATCTTCGAGATATCTTCAGCAGTCCGGAACAATTGAATAGCAAGTGGGAATGATTATGAGGTGCACCGGCATGGGAAAACATTTGGAACAAGGAAATGGATATGATCAACAAAGCTTGAATTGAATCCACCGGAGAAGAAAACGAGTGAAGAGTGACGAACTTGAAGCTCCCTTAGCATCTTCATAAGAAACACCGAGTAAAACACCTATTTATATATAAAAAGTAATATACAGGTGACGAACCTATGTACCTAGGGTAGGGTCATGGATCTGTCCAAGATACCCTCCCCAAGGACATCTCTAAAAGAACCAGAAGCAGTTGAAGAGAGATCGTCATCCACTCGACCATGAAGTTATGTTCCACTCGACGGCTTTGAAGACACTCGACCATGCGAACAACCACTCGACCACCAGAAGATGTGAAGCCACTCACTCCACAACGGTCAGGATTTAAGTCATAGCTTTAATAATCATTTATAGCACTTTACTCCGGACGTTACCAATAACGCTCCTCCTTTATGAATATTGAACCCTGAGTAACGGAGGGGAGCTGGGGTCCTGGCACACTCTATATAAGCCACCCCCCTCCTCTGGGACAAGGGTTCGCACCTTTTGTAATTCACACGCATATATCCAGTCGACCGCCTCCGGGCTCCGAGACGTAGGGCTGTTACTTCCTCCGAGAAGGGCCTGAACTCGTAAAACTCGTCTGTACAACTCCTCCATAGCTAGGATCTTGCCTCTACATTCCTACCCCCCTATTCTACTGTCAGGCTTAGAACCACGACAGTTGGCACCCACCTTGGGGTAGGTATCTTAGCGATTTTTTAGAGAAGTTGCAAGTTTTCCGATCCCCGTTGCTACGTCTTGAGCTTGCGTTGGTTTTCCCCGAAGAGGAAGGGATGATGCAGCAGAGTAGCGTAAGTATTTCCCTCAGTTTTTGAGAACCAATGTATCAATCCAGTAGCAGCCCATGCTCAAGTCCCTTGTACCTGCACAAAGCGATAGCTACTCGCAACCAACGCGATTAGGGGTTGTCAAGCCCTTCACGGTCACTTACGAGAGTGAGATCTGATAGATATAATATTTTTGGTATTTTTGGTATAAAGATGCAAAGTAAAAAGTAAAGGCAAACTAAAAAAGCAAAGCAAGATTAAAGTAATGGAGATTGATATGATGAGAATAGACCCGGGGGCCATAGGTTTCCCTAGTGGCTTCTCTCAAGAGCATAAGTATTCTACGGTGGGTGAACAAATTACTGTTGAGCAATTGATAGAATTGAGCATAATTATGAGAATATCTAGGCATGATCATGTATATAGGCATCACGTCCGTGACAACTAGATCGAAACGATTCTGCATCTACTACTATTACTCCACTCATCGATCGCTATCCAGCATGCATCTAGAGTATTAAGTTAAAAACAGAGTAACGCCTTAAGCAAGATGACATGATGTAGACAGATAAATTCATGCAATATGAAATAAACCCCATCTTGTTATCCTTAATGGCAATGATACAATACGTGCCTTGCTGCCCCTTCTGTCACTGGGTAAGGACACCGCGAGATTGAACCCAAAGCTAAGCACTTCTCCCATGGCAAGAACTACCAATCTAGTTGGCCAAACCAAATGGATAATTCGAAGAGACTTGCAAAAATAACCAATCATACATAAAAGAATTCAGAGAAGATTCAAATATTATTCATAGATAGACTTGATCATAAACCCACAATTCATCGGTCTCAACAAACACACCGCAAAAAGAAGATTACATGGAATAGATCTCCACAAGAGAGGGGGAGAACTTTGTATTGAGATTCAAAGAGAGAGAAGAAGCCATCTAGCTACTAACTATGGACCCGAAGGTCTGAGGTAAACTACTTACACTTCATCGGAGGGGCTAGGATAATGTAGAAGCCCTCCGTGATGACGGCCCTCTTCCGGCGGAGCTCCAGAACAGGCCCCAAGATGGGATCTCATGGATAAAGAAAGTTGCGGCCGTGGAATTAGGTTTTTTGCTCCTGTTCTGATCGTTTGGGGGTACGTGTGTATATATAGGAGGAAGGAGTACGTCGGTGGAGCACCGAGGGGCCCACGAGGTAGGGGGCACGCCCTAGGGGGGGCGCCCCCCACCCTCGTGACCTCCTCTTTGATCCCTTGCAGTAGGGTCCAAGTCTCATGGATCACGTTCGGTGAGAAAATCACGTTCCCGAAGATTTTATTCCGTTTGGACTCCGTTTGATATTCTGTTTATCCGAAACACTGAAATAGGCAAAAAAAACAGCAATTCTGGGTTGGGCCTACGGTTAATAGGTTAGTCCCAAAAATAATATAAAAGTGGAAAATAAAGCCCAATATAGTCCAAAACAGTAGATAATATAGCATGGAGCAATCAAAAATTATAGATACGTTGGAGATGTATCAGGCATCCCCAAGCTTAATTCCTGCTCGTCCTCGAGTAGATAAATGATAAAAAGAGAATTTTTGATGCGGGGTGCTACTTGGCATAATTTCAATGCAAATCTTCTTAATTGTGGTATGAATATTCATATTAGAAAGATTCAAGACAAAAGTTTATATTGACATAGAAAATAATAATACTTCAAGCGTACTAATAAAGCAATTATGTCTTCTCAAAATAACATGGCCAAAGAAAGTTATCCCTACAAAATCATATAGTCTGGCTATGCTCCATCTTCCCCACACAAAGTATTTAAATCATGCACAACCCCGATGACAAGACAAGCAATTGTTTCATACTCTAACTTTTTCAAAACTTTTTCAATCTTCACGCAATACATGAGCGTTAGCCCTGGATATAGCACTATAGGTGGAATAAAATGCTGGTTGTGGAGAAGACAAAAAGGAGAAGATAGTCTCACATCAACTAGGCGTATCAACGGGCTATGGAGATGCCCATCAATAGATATCAATGTGAGTGAGTAGGGATTGCCATGCAACGGATGCACTAGAGCTATAAATGTATGAAAGCTCAACAAAAGAAACTAGTGGGTGTGCATCCAACTTGCTTGCTCATGAAGACCTAGGGTAATTTGAGGAAGCCCATCATTGGAATATACAAGCTAAGTTCTATAACGTAAAATTCCCACTAGTATATGAAAGTGACAACATATGAGACTCTCTATATGAAGAACATGGTGCTACTTTGAAGCACAATATATGAGACTCGCTATATCATGGTGCTACTTCGAAGCACGAGTGTGGAAAAAAGGATAGTAGCATTGCCCCTTTTTTGGGGGGCCTTCTTTTTTTCTTTGGCCTTTCTCTTTTTTTTGCACAATGCTCTATTGAATGATGATCATCACACTTCTATTTATTTACAACTCAATGATTACAACTCGATACTAAAACAAAGTATGACTCTATATGAATGCCTCCAGCGGTGTACCGGGGTATGCAATGAATCAAGAGTGACAAGTATGAAAGAATTATGAACGGTGGATTTTCCACAAATACTATGTCAACTTCATGATCATGCTAAGCAATATGACAATGATGGATGTGTCATGATGAACTAGATGGTGGAAAGTTGCATGGCAATATATCTCGGAATGGCTATGGAAATGCCATAATAGGTAGGTATGGTGGCTGTTTTGAGGAAGGTATATGGTAGGTGTATGATACCGGCGAAAGTTGCGCGGTATTAGAGAGGCTAGCAAGGGTGGAAGGGTGGGAGTGCGTATAATCCATGGACTCAACATTAGTCATAAAGAACTCATATACTTATTGCAAAAATCTAGAAGTTATCGAAGCAAAGTATTACGCGCATGCTCCTAGGGGTATAGATTGGTAGGAAAAGACCATTGCTCATCCCCGACCACCACTCATAAGGAAGACAATCAATAAATAAATCATGCTCCGACTTCATCACATAACGGTTCACCATACGTGCATGCTACGGGAATCACAAACTTCAATACAAGTATTCTTTAAATTCACAACTACTCAACTAGCGTGACTTTAATATTATCACCTCCATATCTCAAAACAATTATCATGCTTCAATATTTTATTAGTATTCAACACACTCAAAAGAAAGTTTCACAAATCTTGAATACCAAGCATATTATTATTAAGCAAATTACCATGCTATTAAGAGACTCTCAAATTAATTTAAGTGAAGCATGAGAGATCAATAGTTTATTTAAAACGAATCCACCACCGTGCTCTAAAAGATTT
This sequence comes from Triticum urartu, assembly GCF_056163025.1. Taxonomy (NCBI): domain Eukaryota; kingdom Viridiplantae; phylum Streptophyta; class Magnoliopsida; order Poales; family Poaceae; genus Triticum; species Triticum urartu. Next base: position 233,476,141 of record NC_141878.1, read on the forward strand.
AAGTGAAGCACATAGAGCAAAATTATCTAGCTCAAAGGATATAAGCGAAGCACATAGAGCAAAATTACCTAGCTCAAAAAGATATAAGCGAAGCACATAGAGCAAAACTACTTAGCTCAAAAGATATAAGTGAAGCACATAGAGTATTCTATCAAATTTTAATTCATGTATGGCTCTCTCAAAAGGTGTGTACAGCAAGGATGATTGTGTCATACTAACAAAAAAAGACACAATAAATACAATACGCTCCAAGCAAAACACATATCATGTTGGTGAATAAAAATATAGCTCCAAGTAAATTACCGATGGAAGTGGACGAAAAGAGGGGATTTCTTCCGGGGCATCCCCAAGCTTTGACTTTTTGGTGTCCTTGGATTATCTTGGGGGTTCCATGGGCATCCCCAAGCTTAGGATCTTGCCACTCCTTGTTCCATGATCCATCAAAAGAATTCACCCAAAACTTGAAAACTTCACAACACAAAACTCAAAATAGAAAACTCGTGAGCTCCGTTAGTGAAAGAAAACAAAAGACCACTTCAAGGTACTGTAATGAACTCATTATTTATTTATATTGGTGTTAAACCTACTGTATTCCAACTTCTCTATGGATTATAAACTATTTTACTATCCATAGATTCATCAAAATAAGCAAACAACACACGAAAAACAGAATCTGTCAAAAACAGAACAGTCTGTAGTAATCTGTAGCTAGCGCAAGATCTGGAACCCCAAAAATTCTAAAATAAATTCCTGGACGTGAGGAATTTATATATTAATCATCTGCAAAAATAATTAACTAAATATCACTCTTCAAATAAAAATGACAGCAGTTCTCGTGGGTGCTAAAGTTTCTGTTTTTTACAGCAAGTTCAACAAGACTTTCCCCAAGTCTTCCCAACGGTTCTACTTGGCACAAACACTAATTAAACACAACCAAAAAGAGGCTAAATAATTTATTTATTACTAAACAGGATCAAAAAGCAAGTAATAAAAATAAAATTGGGTTGCTTCCCAACAAGCGCTATCGTTTAACGCCCCTAGCTAGGTGTAACAAGCAAGGATAGATCTAAGTATTGCCATAGTAATAAGATAGATTGGTGAAACTCATTTCATATTCTCTATGTTCGGCAGCAAGTTTTCTTTGAGGCAAGCAAAAGTAATCAAAAGGATTAAATTTAACGGGGCAAAAGTCCCCAAGATCAACCTTGGGAGGTATAGGTTCCTCCTTTGGTCCTTCATAATGCACCACCAATTCATCATTATCAGCATTCTTTTGACAGAACTTTGTGAGCCTATATTCAAGTGAATATCCTAGTTCATTATTTCGAATAGCCAAATCATCATTAAGATCAGAAATTCTATCAACTAAAACATTGGTAGGAACCTTTCTTCTAAGATTTTCATTGAAAGCAACATAATCTAGAGATTAAAAACGCATTATTTCTTCTTGATCAAAGAGGATAGCCTCTATGGGAGGACGGCAAGCATCCACCCTATAATGTGCAAAGATTTCTTTGGATTCTCTTATTATGAATATAAACTAATGAGCCAAAAAGATAGTAGCGGCATCTTCGCTAGGAAGGCCGGTGAATTGATCTTTCATAACAAGATTCAACAAAGCAGTATTAATTTCACAAGATTCAGCATCGGTAAGAGGAGCAATCGGAGTGCTAAGGAAATCATTATTATTGGTATTGGTGAAGTCACACAATTTAGTAGTATCTTGAGCCATCGCGACAAACAAGCAATCTAACACATGAGCAAACAAAAGGCAAGCGGGCAAAAAGAGGCAAATAGGGAGGGAGGATAGATAGAGAGGGCGAATAAAATGGCAAGGGTGAATTGGGGGAAGAGGAAAACGAGAGGCAAATGGAAAATAATGTAATGTGAGAGATAGGGATTGTGATGGGTACTTGGTATATTGACTTTTTGCGTAGACTCCCCGGCAACGGCGCCAGAAATCCTTCTTGCTACGTCTTGAGCTTGCGTTGGTTTTCCCCGAAGAGGAAGGGATGATGCAGCAGAGTAGCGTAAGTATTTCCCTCAGTTTTTCAGAACCAAGGTATCAATCCAGTAGGAGCCCACGCTCAAGTCCCTCGTACCTGCACAAAGCGATAGCTACTCGCAACCAACGCGATTAGGGGTTGTCAAGCCCTTCACGGTCACTTACGAGAGTGAGATCTGATAGATATAATATTATTGGTATTTTTGGTATAAAGATGCAAAGTAAAAAGTAAAGGCAAAGTAAAAAAATCAAAGCAAGATTAAAGTAATGGAGATTGATATGATGAGAATAGACCCAGGGGCGATAGGCTTCACTAGTGGCTTCTCTCAAGAGCATAAGTATTCTACGGTGGGTGAACAAATTACTATTGAGCAATTGATAGAATTGAGCATAATTATGAGAATATCTAGGCATGATCATGTATATAGGCATCACGTCCATGACAAGTAGATCGAAATGATTCTGCATCTACTACTATTACTCCAGTCATCGACCGCTATCCAGCATGCATCTAGAGTATTAAGTTAAAAACAGAGTAACGCCTTAAGCAAGATGACATGATGTAGACAGATAAATTCATGCAATATGAAATAAACCCCATCTTGTTATCCTCGATGGCAACGATACAATACGTGCCTTGCTGCCCCTTCTATCACTGGGTAAGGACACCGCAAGATTGAACCCAAAGCTAAGCACTTCTCCCATGGCAAGAACTACCAATCTAGTTGGCCAAACCAAACGGATAATTCGAAGAGACTTGCAAAGATAACCAATCATACATAAAAGAATTCAGAGAAGATTCAAATATTATTCATAGATAGACTTGATCATAAACCCACAATTCATCGGCCTCAACAAACACACCGCAAAAAGAAGATTACATCGAATAGATCTCCACAAGAGAGGGGGAGAACTTTGTATTGAGATTCAAAGAGAGAGAAGAAGCCATCTAGCTACTAACTATGGACCCGAAGGTCTGAGGTAAACTACTTACACTTCATTGGAGGGGCTAGGATGATGTAGAAGCCCTCTGTGATGACGGTCCTCTTCCGGCGGAGCTCCGGAACAGGCCCCAAGATGGGATCTCATGGATACAGAAAGTTGCGGCGGTGGAATTAGGTTTTTTGCTCCTGTTCTAATCGTTTGGGGGTACGTGTGTATATATAGGAGGAAGGAGGAAGGAGTATGTCGGTGGAGCACCGAGGTGCCCATGAGGCAGGGGGAGCACCCTAGGGGGGCGCCCCCCACCCTCGTGACCTCCTCTTTGATCCCTTGCAGTAGGGTCCAAGTCTCCTGGATCACGTTCGGTGAGAAAATCACGTTCCCGAAGATTTTATTCCGTTTGGACTCCGTTTGATATTCTGTTTATCTGAAACACTGAAATAGGCAAAAAACAGCAATTCTGGGCTGGGCCTCCGGTTAATATATTGGTCCCAAAAATAATATAAAAGTGGAAAATAAAGCCCAATATAGTCCAAAACAGTAGATAATATAACATGGAGCAATCAAAAATTATAGATACGTTGGAGACGTATCACCCGTCATCATGGTCTCAGGCGGAGTTTTGGCTGAGGGCCGCGAGATCCGTCTCGGCGCGCTCGTGTTTATCACCGACGACTCCGCTTGGCTTCCAGAGGCTCCACTCGACGTCGACGCGCTCCCCATCCGCGGGGCGACGCACTTTCGCGCGTGCGTCCGCGGTGTCCTCCTGCGGCAGCCGTCGACCCAGTATCAGTCGGCTCCAGCAGCTTTCCCCCTCTCCGTGGCCCGCCGGAGCAAGCATTCCGGTCGGTTGAGGCTTCTGCGGTGGGTGAGGCATGCGGTGGCCCGCCAGTCGGCCATCCCTCAAGTCGCGGCAATCGAGCCCGACGAAACTCTCTACGGCTTGTTCGATCTGTCGACTGGCTCCGTAGAGACTGCATCCGAGTGCGACAGCAGCGACCCGGCGGCGGAAGTTTTGATGGTCAATGGACCACACGGTCCTCCTGGCTTCACCCGTGAAGACGGAGGTGATGGGGACGGCGATCCGTCGCGCGTTCATGAAGAGTACCGCCCAGAACCCCTCTCTTCGCAGCAGAGGGGGGAACTTCGCCGTCGTAACATGGATGCACTGCACACTCCTATAGTTGGAGAAACCCCTGAGGCCCGGGCCTTGGAGCAGGCGCGCTTGGCCAACTTGGCTGAGCGCACTCGACTGGAAAACCTCCAGCGCGCACTCGACGATCGCACTCGGCAACGTGCTCCCGAATCCAGTCGACACCAGCTTTTTCCACCTCCGACTCAGGTATACCGAACCACGATCCAGAATCTAGCAGCTGCTGCCCGGATAGTGGAGTCGATCCAACCTTCCCAGTCAGAAGCTGGACGAGGTTTGGTGCAGATCCGAGCTTTGCTCTGAGCGGCGGGGGAACAGAACACAGCCGTATCTCAGTCGCGGAATAGGATCCATAGCAGATCCGTGGTTGCAGACACAGTTTAGTCGGCCTACAGCCCAAGATCGCCCCCGAGGCGTGAGGGACGTGGAGATCGACGAGATCAGTACAGAAACCGTGAGTAGTATGATCACCAAGTCGATCGCGATGATCGTCGTCGAGTGCCCACGCCTCCCCCAAGGAGTGGGTCATACGTGCCTCGGCAGCATGAAGACAGGCGCCCTCACAGCGTTGGGCGAGGGATTCCAGTCGACCCCAGGGAGCCAGGCTTTGATGCGAGATCTATTCTCGTTTAGGGCTTGGTCGACAGAAACAAAGCTCACTGAGAGGGCCATGACAGGGATCCGCAAACCAGCAGCAGGGTGCATGTCTCAGGTCTAGAGTGCTTCAGTAGAGCCATCAGGGCTGCGGTGATTCCCCCCAACTTCAGGTTGGCGACTGGAGTCAGTAAGTTCACTGGTGAGTCCAAGCCTGACACCTGGCTTGAAGACTACCGGGTGGCTGTCCAGATTGGTGGCGGCAATGATGAAGTGGACATGAAACACCTTCCTCTGATGTTGGAGGGCTCGGCTAGAGCATGGCTGAATCAGTTGGCACCTAGCAGTATTTATACTTGGGAAGATCTCACCCGAGTGTTTGTCAGAACATTTGAGGGCACTTGCAAACGGCCGGCAGGTTTGACAGAATTACAGTGTTGTGTTCAGAAACCAAATGAAACTTTGAGGGATTATATCCAGAGATGGATCACCCTGCACCACACAGTGGAGGATGTGTCTGATCATCAGGCAATTTGCGCCTTTAAGGAATGTGTCAGGTATCAGGAGTTGAATCTGAAATTCGATCGGACAGGAAATATGACTCTGACTCGGATGATGGAGATTGCCACCAAGTATGCCAATGGTGAAGAAGAACGACTCCGGAGTGGCAAGCACAAAGCAGTCGCCCATGAAGCCGGAGGAGGAAACTCCAGTCGGAAACAGAAGCGCAAGGCCAAGCCAGCTGCTCCTGGTGAAGCCTTAGCTGTGGTTCAAGGAAAGTTCAAGGGGAAGCCCAAAGGGCCATGGAACCCCAAGAAAGTAAAAGATCAAGATGGAAATGACGTGCTGGATCTGCCGTGCCACATCCACACCAAAAAAGATGAAGAGGGTAATTTCATTTATCCGAAGCACACCACTCGGCAGTGTCGACTCCTAATCCAGCAATTCCGAGAGAAACATCCCAAGGAAAAGGAGAAGGAAGCAGACAAGGCTGAGGATGAGGAAGAAGAAGATGATGGTTATCTCCACGTGAATTCCACTCTGATGATTTTTGCTGACGTTGAGAGCAAAAGTCGATTGAAAGTCATCAACAGAGAAGTGAACATGGTCGCTCCGGTGACACCCAGATATTTGAAGTGGTCGTAGACTGCCATTACATTCGACCAGTCTGATCATCCAGCGCACATAGCCACCCCTGGGAGGCAAGCACTGGTGGTCGACCCGGTGGTCGAAGGCACTCGACTGACAAAGGTCCTAATGGATGGTGGCAGTGGCCTGAACATACTGTATGTAAAGACAATGAAGGGAATGGGCATTCCGATGTCCAGACTCAGTGAAAGCAATATGAGTTTCCATGGGGTCATTACAGGCAAGAAGGCTGCATCGCTCGGCCAGATTGCTCTCGGCGTGGTTTTCGGTGATTCCAAGAATTACCGCAAAGAAAAGTTGACATTTGAAGTTGTGGATTTCCAGAGTGCCTATCATGCCATTCTGGGCAGGCCAGCTTATGCACGTTTTATGGCTCGACCATGTTATGTATACCTCAAATTGAAGATGCCTGGTCCCAAAGGGGTGATCACTATCACTGGTAATCGGAAGAAGGCAGAAGAGTGCTTCCAGAAGGGTTCAAAGATCGCCGACGCACAGATGGCTGTGGCAGAATTGCAAGAATACCAGAAAAATGCAGATCTGAGTGATTTGTTGCGAGCCAAGAAGCCAGCCACAGATTCAGCATTCCAGTCGTCTGGTGAAATGAAGTCGATTCACATTCACCCGACAGACCCCCAATGCTGCTCTGACTCACATTTCGACCACACTCGACTCAAATAGGAAGAAGTGCTCATCCAGTTCCTCCGTGAGAACTGGGACATCTTTGCATGGAGACCTTCAGACATGCCGGGTGTTCCCAGGGGACTGGCTGAGCATCGTTTGCGAGTCGACCCAAAAGTGAAACCAGTCAAAGAACATCTTCGACGGTCGGCTGTACAGAAGAGAAAGGCAATCGGTGAAGAGGTGGCTCGGCTTTTGGCAGCTGAATTTATCCGAGAGATTTACCACTCCGAGTGGTTAGCCAATGTTGTCATGGTCCCAAAGAAGGACGACTCACTTTGCATGTGCATTGACTTCAAGAATATCAATCGAGCATGCCCAAAAGATCACTTTCCTCTCCCTCGCATCGACCAGATAGTCGACTCGACTGCCGGGTGCGAGCGTTTGTCCTTTTTGGACGCCTACTCCGGGTACCACCAGATCCGTACGGACCCGACGAGATAAAAACAGCTTTCATTACCCCGTTTGGGTGCTTCTGTTATGTCACAATGCCATTTGGTTTGAAGAACGCTGGAGCCACATTCATGCGGATGATTCAGAAGTGCCTGCTCACTCAGATCAGTCGGAATGTGGAAGCATACATGGATGACATCGTGGTCAAGTCACGTAAAGGTTCCGACCTACTGACTGATCTTGCTGAAACCTTTGCCAACCTCAGAGGGTATGATATCAAGCTTAATCCATCAAAGTGCACGTTTGGAGTTCCGGGCGGAAAATTACTCGGTTTTCTCGTTTCCGAACGAGGGATCGATGCTAACCTAGAGAAAGTGGGTGCTATACTCCGAATGAAACGCCTGGTGCGTGTGCATGATGTCCAGAAGCTTACTGGTTGCTTGGCTGCCTTAAGTTGATTCATTTCTCGCCTCGGTGAAAAGGCACTGCCTCTTTACCGACTGATGAAGAAATTAGATAAGTTCGAGTGGACTCCTGAAGCTGATGCAGCATTTGCAGAGCTAAAAGCCCTGCTTTCCACCCAGTCGGTGCTTGCTACCACAATCAGCAAAGAGCCTTTACTGCTTTATATAGCAGCCACTGGACAAGTCATCGGTACAGTACTTACAATCGAGCGGGAAGAAGAGGGAAAAACCTACAAAGTTCAGCGCCCAGTTTATTATATTTCTAAAGTTCTGACTCCGTCAAAGCAGAGATATCCACACTATCAGAAGCTCGTTTATGGAATTTACATGACCACAAAGAAAGTTTCACACTATTTCTCTGATCACTCTGTTACAGTTGTCAGCGACGCTCCATTGTCAGAGATTCTGCACAACAGAGATGCAACTGGTCGAGAGGCAAAATGGGCGATTGAACTCCTTCCCTTAGATATCAAATTCAAGGCAAAGAAAGCTATTAAGTCCCAAGCAATAGCAGATTTCCTCGCCGAGTGGATTGAACAACAACTGCCGACTCAAGTTCACTCGGAGCACTGGACCATGTTCTTCGATGGATCCAAAATGCTGAATGGTTCCGGTGCTGGGGTGGTTCTGGTATCCCCCCGAGGAGACAAGCTCAGATATGTCCTCCAGATCCACTTTGATTCTTCCAATAATGAAGCTGAATATGAAGCACTCCTGTATGGGTTGTGTATGCCCATCTCACTCGGCCTCCGTCGCCTTATGGTCTATGGCAACTCAGATTTGGTAGTCAATCAAGTGATGAAGGAGTGGGACGTCAGAAGCCCAGCCATGACTGGTTGCTGCAACGCGGTGAGGAAGTTGGAAAAGAAGTTTGAGGGGTTAGAGCTCCATCACATACCCCGAATGAAAAATCAAGCCGCCGATGACTTGGCAAAGATAGGTTCCAAGAGAGAATCCATTCCCAGCAATGTGTTTTTGGAACATATTCACACACCGACCGTTCAAGAAGATCCTTTTACTAAAGAGCCCCCGCAACCTAAGAGCACCACAGATCCGACTGAAGTCGAGGTCCCAGCAGTGGTCGACCTGATCATGGAGGTTCTGGTCATCACACCCGACTGGACAGTGCCGTACATTGCGTACATCCTCAGAAAAGAACTCCCAGAAGACGAAGAAGAGGCTCGGCAGATCGTCTGTCGATCCAAGGCCTTTACTGTGATAAGAGGACAATTGTTCAGGGAAAGCGTGACTGGAGTCGGTCAGAAATGCATAACGCCAGAAGAAGGTCGAATGATCCTCAATGACATCCACTCGGGGACCTGTGGTCACCATGCGTCCTCTCAGGCCATCATGGCTAAAGCATACCGAGCCGGATTCTATTGGCCACGAGCAAATGAAATGGCCAAAGATATAGTCGACAGATGCGAAGGCTGCCAGTTTTACTCCGACATGTCTCACAAGCCAGCGTCAGCCCTGAAGACCATTCCCCTCGTCTGGCCCTTTGCTATTTGGGGACTAGATATGGTTGGACCACTGAGAACTGGTAGGAACTGGTAGAACTGCCAGTTTAGAGCTTTCTGCGCTTCTCAAGGCACACGAGTCGACTATGCTTCAGTCGCTCACCCGCAGTCGAATGGACAAGCAGAAAGAGCCAATGGCCTAATTCTCAAAGGATTGAAACCCCGACTGACGCGTGATCTCAAACACGCAGCAGGCGCTTGGGTCGATGAACTTCCGTCAGTTCTATGGGGTTTGACGACAACTCCCAACTGGTCGAGTGGACGAACTCCTTTCTTTTTGGTCTATGGTGCCGAAGTTGTTCTACCAAGTGACCTGCTCCACAATGCACCCCGAGTCGAGCTTTTCTCCAAAGAAAAAGCAGAGCAGGACCGGCAAGATTCAGTCGATATCCTAGAGGAGGAAAGAGAGATGGCCTTGATCCGGTCGACCATCTATCAGCAAGACTTGTGTCGATTCCACGCCAGAAATGTGAGAAGTCGAGCCTTCCAAAAAGGACACCTAGTTCTTCGAGTGGATCAACAGAAACCACACAAGCTCGCCTCGGCTTGGGAAGGCCCCTTCATCGTCACCAAAGTTCTCCACAATGGAGCATACCATCTTTACAGTGTTGAGCATCAGAAGGACGAGCCACGAGCCTGGAATGCGGAGCTGCTCCGCCCCTTTTATACTTAAGCACTCGTTCGAATAAAATGTAATAAGAAACACCTTTGTAATTTGTTTACCAAGGACAAGAGCTTTACAGTCCTCTCGTACGATTGTTGTTGTTCTTATTTACCTCTGAAATCCCCCAGTGGGTGGGCTTAGCCGCGAATCTGGTTCGCCTAAGTTCGAAAGAAAATCCTACCGAGTGACGAGCAAGCCTCTCATTCGGGAGGCTTAGCTACGAATCCATTTCGCCTAAGTTCGAAAAAAAATCCTACCGAGTGGAGAGCAATCCTCCCACTCGGGGGCTTAGCTGCAGTCCAGTACTCGCCTAAGTTCTCTCACCCAGAGACTTAGTTGCAGTCCGGCACTCGCCTAAGTTTGAAAAAATCCTACCGAGTGGAGAGCAATCCTCCCACTCGGGGGCTTAGCTGCAGTCCAGTACTCGCCTAACTTCTCTCACTCGGAGACTTAGCTGCAGTCTGGCACTGGCCTAAGTTTGAAAAAAATCCTACCGAGTGGAGAGCAATCCTCCCACTCGGGGGCTTAGCTGTAGTCTAGTACTCGCCTAAGTTCTCTCACTCGGAGACTTAGCTGCAGTCCGGCACTCGCCTAAGTTTGGAAAAATCCTACCGAGTGAAGAGCAATCCTCCCACTCGGGGGCTTAGCTGCAGTCCAGTACTCGCCTAAGTTCTCTCACTCGGAGACTTAGCTGCAGTCCGACACTCGCCTAAGTTTGAAAAAATCCTACCGAGTGGAGAGCAATCCTCCCACTCGGGGGCTTAGCTGCAGTCCAGTACTCGCCTAAGTTCTCTCACTCGGAGACTTAGCTGCAGTCCGGCACTCGCCTAAGTTTGAGAAAATCCTACCGAGTGGAGAGCAATCCTCCCACTCGAGGGCTTAGCTGCAGTCCAGTACTCGCCTAAGTTCTCTCACTCGGAGACTTAGCTGCAGTCCTGCACTCGCCTAAGATTGAAAAAATCCTACCGAGTGGAGAGCAATCCTCCCACTCGGGGGCTTAGCTGCAGTCCAGTACTCGCCTAAGTTCTCTCCCTCGGAGACTTAGCTGCAGTCCGGCACTCGCCTAAGTTTGAAAAATCCTACCGAGTGGAGAGCAGTCCTCCCACTTGGGGGCTTAGCTGAAGTCCAGTGCTCACGTAAGTTCTCCCACTCGGAGGCTTAGCTGCGGTCCAGTACTCGCCTATGTTTGTAAAATCCTACCGAGTGGAGAGCAGCCCTCCCACTCGGGGGCTTAGCTGTAGTCCAGTACTCGCCTAAGTCTCTCACTCGGAGACTTAGCTGAAGTACCGGCACTCGCCTAAGTTTGAAAAAATCCTACCGAGTGGAGAGCAATCCTCCCACTCGGGGGCTTAGCTGCAGTCTAGTACTCGCCTAAGTTCTCTCACTCGGAGACTTAGTTGCAGTCCGGCACTCGCCTAAGTTTGAAAAAATCCTACCGAGTGGAGAGCAATCCTCCCACTCGGGGGCTTAGCTACAGTCCAGCACTCGCCTAACTTCTCTCACTCGGAGACTTAGCTGCAGTCTGGCACTGGCCTAAGTTTGAAAAAAATCCTACCGAGTGGAGAGCAATCCTCCCACTCGGGGGCTTAGCTGCAGTCTAGTACTCGCCTAAGTTCTCTCACTCGGAGACTTAGCTGCAGTCCGGCACTCGCCTAAGTTTGGAAAAAATCCTACCGAGTGAAGAGCAATCCTCCCACTCGGGGGCTTAGCTGCAGTCCAGTACTCGCCTAAGTTCTCTCACTCGGAGACTTAGCTGCAGTCCGGCACTCGCCTAAGTTTGAGAAAATCCTACCGAGTGGAGAGCAATCCTCCCACTCGAGGGCTTAGCTGCAGTCCAGTACTCGCCTAAGTTCTCTCACTCGGAGACTTAGCTGCAGTCCTGCACTCGCCTAAGATTGAAAAAATCCTACCGAGTGGAGAGCAATCCTCCCACTCGGGGGCTTAGCTGTAGTCCAGTACTCACCTAAGTTCTCTCCCTCGGAGACTTAGCTGCAGTCCGGCACTCGCCTAAGTTTGAAAAATCCTACCGAGTGGAGAGCAGTCCTCCCACTTGGGGGCTTAGCTGAAGTCCAGTGCTCACGTAAGTTCTCCCACTCGGAGGCTTAGCTGCGGTCCAGTACTCGCCTATGTTTGTAAAATCCTACCGAGTGGAGAGCAGCCCTCCCACTCGGGGGCTTAGCTGTAGTCCAGTACTCGCCTAAGTTCTCTCACTCGGAGACTTAGCTGCAGTACCGGCACTCGCCTAAGTTTGAAAAAATCCTACCGAGTGGAGAGCAATCCTCCCACTCGGGGGCTTAGCTGCAGTCCAGTACTCGCCTAAGTTCTCTCCCTCGGAGACTTAGCTGCAGTCCGGTACTCGCCTAAGTTTGAAAAATCCTACCGAGTGGAGAGCAGTCCTTCCACTCGGGGGCTTAGCTGCAGTCCAGTGCTCGCCTAAGTTCTCCCACTCGGAGGCTTAGCTGTGGTCCAGTACTCACCTAAGTTTGTAAAATCCTACCGAGTGGAGAGCAGCCCTCCCACTCGGAAGCTTAGCTGCAGTCCAGTACTCGCCTAAGTTTGAAACATATCCCTATCTGCAAGGACGACGAGGTGCAGGTTGACTACAACCTTCTCCTTCGGAGCTATGGCACAAGTACAACATGCGCTCCATCCCTATCCGCAAGGATGACGAGGTGCAGGTCGACTGCAACCTTCTCCTTCGGAGCTACGGTACAAGTACAACATGCGCTCCATCCCTATCCGCAAGGATGACGAGGTGCAGGTCGACTGCAACCTTCTCCTTCGAAGCTACGACACAAGTACAACGTGCGCTCCATCCCTATCCGCAAGGATGACGAGGTGCAGGTCGACTGCAACCTTCTCCTTTGAAGCTACGGCACAAGTACAACGTGCGCTCCATCCCTATCCGCAAGGGCGGCGAAGTGCAGGTCGACTGGAGTCGCCATCTCAGAACTGCGTCTCCGGAGCAAAGTCCACTTGAAGGCTAAACGCAAGCATACTCGGAAATAAACCAAGTTTGGATAAATCCTAAGGTTCCAAGTAGCAAACCAAAAGTATTCGAGCATCAAGATCTAAGGAGTTTAACGGATACAGCAACCACTCGGCATTCCGAGGCAAATTTAAAGCAGATTCAAGTCTCATAAGTTTGTTCACTCAGCAGGAGGAGGGCTGGCAGGCTCGACGAATTCGTCCAGGTCGATCCCATCCGCGACCCGAGTGGCAGCAGCGATGAAGGTCTCCATGAAGGACTGGAAGTCATGCTTTTTGGTGTTAGCTTGTCTTCACGAGCTTCCTTGCAGTGGACTCGCACGAAAGACAGCGCCACGTCAGCACCACACCGGGCAGAGGACTTCTTCCATTCCTGCACTCGGTCAGGGATCTCGTTGAGTCGAGCCATCAGGGATTCCAAGTCATTTTGAAGCGTCACCCTTGGCCAGAGCAATGAGTCGACTCGTGAGACTGCCTCCTTCAGGCGCGCGAGGTAGCTTGTGACGCTGGCGACACGAGACTCCAGTCAGAGCACGTTCATTGCAGTTTCGTCGCAAACTGGAGAAGCGATAGGGTCCAGACCCGTCTCGACCTTTCCAGTTTCCTCGTCAAAGTCCTGGCAGAATTCTGCAGCCGAAAATTAGTTAGTCGACCGGATAGGATCCGTTCGCAAGTATCAACACAGTCGGTCTAAAAGAAATACCTTCCAGCATAAGATAAAGCTTCTTGGCGAGAGTTCTCAAATAAGCCTCCGTGGCATTCCTCTTGTGGACCGCAGACTCCAGCTTTTCGTTCAGGGTAATTTTGTCCTTCTTCAAACGAGTCGCCTCTCGGTTAGACTCGTTGAGACAGGACTTCAGCTTGGTCACCTCCCCTTCCAGTGTTTCCACTGAAGCCAGCTTCCGGTCTGCGAGGGCAGTTTTGTCTTGGGCTTCCTTCTATGCAGCGGCGAGGTCCGAGTCCTTCTTCTCCAGGGCCAACTTCATTTTCTCTACAAAAGAAGCAATCGGATCAGACAAGAGCTCGAAGAAATGTTTAAAAAAACAGTCGACATGCAGTTACCTTCCATACCAGCAGCTTCGTCTTGAGCTTTCTTCAGATTCTGCTGGGCCAACTCCAAGTCGAGGTTGAGTTGCCTCTGCTTCTCCTCAAGTTCAGCAAACTTGGAAATGAGAGTACAAGACTTCTGCAGAAGGCAAAAGACATGTCAATCGACAAGATCAAAGGTTGTTCACTTCCGAGTGGATAAAACTTAAAGAAGTTCGCTTAGACCCCAGCCGACTGCACACAGTCGACTGCGGTCTCGGGGGCTACACCCGACGGGTGCACTTGGCGTGCCCCCGCTGATTTAGACCCCACTCGATCGGTCCGCCCGGATGTAGTATAAAAAACACTATTCAGACCCCAGTCGACTGCCAGCAGTCGACTACGGTCTCGGGGACTACACCCAGTGGGTGCACTTAGCGTGCCCCCACTGGTTCAGATCCTACTCGACCGGTCCGCTTGAGTCGAGTGGAAGAAAAGAAAGGAAGGTAGAACTCAGACCCCAGTCGACTGCTAGCAGTTGACTGCGGTCTCGGGGACTACACCCAGTGGGTGCACTTAGCGTGCCCCCACCGGTTCAGACCCTACTCGCCCAAACCGAGTGGAAGAACGCAACTACCAAAGACAACACAACACCCACTGGGTGCACTGATTCGACGCAAACAACAGGAGATTGTATAGAAGAAAAATTTTCGGGTAGCATATCCTGATAGAAAAAGGGCAGTCGAAAAGTCTGCTTACTTGGACATTGGCCCAGAGAGCAGCGCTGGCGTCGTAGGCAGCCTGGCTATTCTCATGCACCATCTTCATCCGCTCCATCATCACGTCAGCCTGTCGAATGGCTTCCGCAGCCGCTTTCGACTGGTTGTCCAGAACGGGGTAGCTGGTGAAGAAGAGAGCAGACGACCCAGGTGCAGCAGCTTGGACCTCCGAGGCATGAGATGGGACGACTGAAGGAATCGCCGGTACAGTCGACGGTGCGGGGCGCTCACTCGACAAGGGTACAGCCAAGGTCATAGAGGCCCCGCCCGCGTCTTCAGATTGATAGACGGTTGGTGTTGTCGTTGGTCCCTGCTGAGACGCCTTACCAGTCGTCGCCTTTTTATTCTTCCTGGGCCTAAGAGCCACATCTTCATCGTCATCTGGGAGATCGATGCCGTTGGGCGGAGCTGCGGAGAAGATCAGTCGACTCTAAAGTAAACCGCTAGAATTCAATCGACTGAGTAGCGAAGAGCAAGATCATAAGAGTTTTTACCTGGGTTGGAGGTGACCGCGTCTTCCATCTCCTCGTCTTGGTACTGGAGAGAAGAGGTTCCTGATGTAGCAGCACTGCAAAGATCCGCACCCAGTTGGTTATGTTTTGTTGTTTGAGTCGACACAAAAAAAAACAAGTCAGATGATTACCCGGAGATGGTAGGGATGGTCACTTTGGTCCTGGGCAGAGCTTTTGGCAGTTTGGAGGAGGTGGCTTTCGGTGCTTTTGGCGCTGGAGGCGGCACAACCTTGAGCTGCTTCGGAGCCTTCTCGATCGGCGCTGGGGAAGACGTCCTGGGACGCTTCGAAGACTGCCCAGTCGGCGCGGTCACCAGGTCCGGAGTGCTCACTGGGTCATGAGCGTGTTTGGATCTCCTCTCCCTGCGAGGAGGCGAGTCGACCTCTTCATCTTCAGTCGATTCGTCGCTCTCCTCGTCCTCCTCGGCATCCGAGCGCCACTCGCCGCTCTCGCCCCCGCTCGCTCCTTCCTCGACGTCTTGCTCCTGCACTCCATTGGGCATCGAGTACATGTCAATGAGGGCCTGAAAAAACAACGATCAGAAGAAAGTCAGTCGACCATCAACAAGGTGTCACGCAGTGAATCGGAAAGATACTTGGTAAAACAGAATCATACCTGCTCCGGCTGGCGTGAGTGGTCGAATGGAATCACCCTCCTAGACCCCCCCGGGGGTTGTCTTTGTTGCTGGTGATTCCCATCAGCCACTTCTCTAAGATTTCCTCGCTGACGTCCTCTGGGTGGATCCGAGTGGAGTCCTCGAGTCCAGAGTACATCCACATCGGATGATCACGAGCCTGAAGCGGTTGGATGCATCGACCGAGAAAGACCTCCAGCAGGTCCATCCCAGTCACCCGTCACGGACGAGTTGGACAACCCGCTCGACCAACACCTTGACCTGCGCCTTCTCTTCTGGGACCACTTTCAGGGAGGAGGGCTTCTCCACTCGAGCCAGAGAAAAGGGAGGAAGTCCAGTCGACTGACCCGGGGTCGGCTGGTCCTTACAGTAAAACCAAGTTGACTACCAGCCCCGGACCGAGTCGGGAAGGATCATTGCTGGGAAGGTGCTCTTGTTCCTCATCTGGATCCCCAGGCCCCCGCACATCTGGATCACGTGGGTCCTCTCATCACTCGGATTGGCCTTTTTGACCGACTGAGAGCGGCAGGTGAAGATGTTTTTGAAAGACCCCAGTGTGGTCGACAGCCCAAGAAATTTTCACACATTGACACGAAAGCAGCCAGATAGACTATGGTGTTTGGAGTGAAGTGGTGGAGCTGAGCCCCAAAGAAGTTCAAAAGGCCCCGAAAGAAAGGATGGGGAGGCAGAGAAAACCCGCGATCGACGTGGGTGGCGAGGAGAACGCACTCGCCCTCCCTTTGCTGCGGCTCGGTCTCGTTCCCGGGAGCCGCGCCGATTTGTGGGGGATCAGTCCCCCCTCCACCAGGTCGTCGAGGTCGTCCTGGCTGATCGTCGAGTGGATCCAGTCGCCCTGGATCCAGCCCGGGGGCAGGCTGGATCTCGACGAGGATCCGCCCTGGCTGGTCCGCTTGCCCTTCGCCTTCGCGGTCGCCTTCTTCGCTCGCTCCAACGCCACCGTCTTCTCTTTTCCCATGACGGCGGATCGAGTTCGAGCGAGGGTTCGGCGACGAGAGCAGGAGCGAGCGTGGCAGAGAGGTCGAAGGAAGAAGAAAAGAGAATGGGAGCGCACGGGGCAGAGACCCGGTCCGGTGCCTTTTATAAGGTCACTCCTCGAGTGACTGACTGGTAGGCCCAGACGATCTAAACAAATCCCGCAACAGTCGCGCACGCAGTACGTGGCGAAAAAGGTGGCACGGAGATCGAGGAGACTTGCCTAATCTGCCCCGATTACCACGGCCCCGCCCGTCTTGCGCGCTTCCCGAAATTCGAATCCGGCGAAATCCGCGGAGAGCGGAGCAACTTGTCAGACTGAAAACGTCCTCTACATTATCATTCGGAATTCTACCGTGAAAATTCACTCGACAAAAACTAAGAATGGACCAAGGCGACTGAAGAAGATGAAGTTGGCATTGTTTCCTCAGTTCATGGCTCCAGAACAAGTTATACTCACAGCACGAAAAATGGGTCGGAAGTGTTCTCAACTCCTTCCCCACTCAAACCCTGATCCATTCGGGGGCTAATGACGAAGCTATGTACCTAGGGTAGGGTCATGGATATGTCCAAGATACCCTCCCCAAGAACATCTCTAAAAGAACCAGAAGCAGTCGAAGAGAGATCGCCATCCACTCGACCATGAAGTTATATTCCACTCGACAGCTTTGAAGACACTCGACCATGCGAACAACCACTCGACCACTAGAAGATGTGAAGCCACTCACTCCACAACGGCCAGGATTTAAGTCATAGCTTTAATAATCATTTATAGCAGTTTACTCCGGACGTTACCAGTAACGCTCCTCCTTTATGAATATTGAACCCTGAGTAACGGAGGGGAGCTGGGGTCCTGGCACTCTATATAAGCCACCCCCTCTTCTGGGACAAGGGTTCGCACCTTTTGTAATTCACACGCATATATCCAGTCGACCGCCTCCGGGCTCCGAGACGTAGGGCTGTTACTTCCTCCGAGAAGGGCCTGAACTCGTAAAACTCGCGTGTACAACTCCTCCATAGTTAGGATCTTGACTCTACATTCCTACCCCCTATTCTACTATCAGGCTTAGAACCACAACAACGGGCTAACCAGAAAATAGATAAATAGATAGATATTACCATAAAAATTAGAAAGATCTAGCCGTTGAATCTAATATATTGTTAACATCAATTAAATCTCAGCCAATAAATTTCATTAATGCTCTCCACGCCTCCTCCGGTCATGTACGACCTGTACCTAGACCCACGTCAAAAGCATACCAAGCTACAACTCCATCGCCAAAAAAAAACTGTGATCAATTAAAAAAAATATGACCTAGCACGGCCGCCGGCGGTACCTTCTCCGCAAGAATTCGTGTTGTGCCACTACCACGTCACATCCATGTCCTAGACCAGAAGGAATTTGCCAGACCCTCCCAGGTGGCAGCGACCCAAATAGAGGCAGGTACTGGATGGATTCTCCCAAGCTATCCAATGCATGTCCTTTTTTCTCCATAACTATTTTGTTCTTTTATTAGTCCTCTGTAGAACCTACAGAAGTTGATGAAGCACCAAGTTTTCTTTCTTTTCAATCTGATGTTAAATCTTACATGATGTTAAATCTTACATGAAAGCAGTACATGCATCCTTACATGAAAGCAGTACATGCATCCGAGAGAAACTATTGTTTCATTACTACTAGATTACAGTACAGATGGACATACAAAAGATTTACATCCGTTCTATCAAATACATAGGGAGCTATCTTTGGCGTAGATATTTACCAGAAAGAAAGATCTCCTTCAAGATTCGCTCAAGAAGATTCTTGCTTCACGGATGCACCTAAACTTCCTTGAGAGAACCCTAGCGGTTCTCCTCCAAGATGTCCTGAATTTTGAAATTCTGTCTACAAAGCGCCGGCCTGGAACAGACGTACGCCATGAACTGCATCGCCTTCATGAGGGACTGAAAACCGACTTCTCCCTTCACAACGAAGCAGGACTCCTCGACGCGGATGTTGGACCTGACGAGCAGCCGCAGGTGTTGGACCTGATAGATCAGAAAAAAAGAACTGGGATGCCCTAGAGCGTCCACCATCTCCATTGGAATTGTGGTTGCACAATGTAACATTAGTGGCAACCCAAGCTGAGGCAGGTATTAGATCGATTCTCTAAAACCTATACTATCACTCTTTGCATGCACGCCTCTTTTTTACCAATAAATGTTCTGTTCTTTAGTTAATAATACTTTGTAGCACACCTAGAAGTTCATATGCACCTGTCCTTTTCATGAAACCCCTTTGCTCTAATTAATAGCACATATATAAGTTCATATTTGGTTGCCGCCCAACTAACAAGTTTAAGCTCAATTAGGCAAGGCACTTACTTTTACTTCCACTTACCAATATTGTGCTTGTAGAACATTGTACGTTACATTGAGGATTGTCCGATCAACCTCAGCCAGCAATGACACAACCTACATCATTAGTTCCGTCTAGCGACAACACCACCTCGAGCAGGTACCATCTTCTGCATGAAATCAAGCCACCTCCAGCAGGATCCATATTGGAAAACAAGTTCAAATAGTTTACCAATAGTATACTGTGAGAATGTTCTTTATAAAGCATAATGGAAATCCAAGGAACAAAAGTCATGAATGAAGCAAAAAAGATTACAGAGAACAAACTTCTCAATAATCAGGTATTTCACTTCTCATCTTTTACATGTGTTAAATAATTGTTGTTGTTTTATGAATTTCCAAAAACTGCAGGCAAATATATTCGAAAAGAAAGTATGTCCATATGTAATTACATTAGAAGATGATTCAAATGAAGACTATGAAGAAACTTCACACATGTTAAAATACTTTAAAAGAGTGCATGAAAGAACACTTTACACATGTCAAAACTTTACATTTCCAATTTAAGAAAAGCAACCGTCCTATTTTATAATCCAAACGACATGGTATAGTATCTTACCTTGCAGGCGGGACAGGACAAAAAACATGACCAGTATAGCATTGACAGTATCAATGACGAGGTACTCCCATCAAAGAAACAAAATTCATATTTTTAAATGTTAGAACGGACATTCACTAGCACCTTGGTGCTACAATGCCCCATATGCATCTCTGAACACGACTATTTTTTTATTAAAGCTAGCCTAGCAAGGAAATTATGTTACTGACATTCAAATTTTAGTGAACGAATGGGATTCAAAATCTACAGGAAAAACGGAAAAAAGGACAGCATGCAAAAATAGGAGAAAAGAATCAACAGAAGACAAGATGATTAGGAAAGCACCTGGAAGGAACACAGGGTAGAACAAGGCAGAGCAAGTGCTAAACTACAAACTTAATTCCCTTGATTGTACTTATACAAATATATTCTAGATACTCTAAATACTTCGTACTCCCTTCGTTCACAAATATACGATGTTCTAACTTTTTTGTGAATCGGATGTATATAGACACGCTTTAGTGTGTTTGTTCACTCATTTCAGTCCATATTGAAATATCCAAAACATCTTATATTTGTGAGCGGAGGGAGTAGTAATTTGCGTTGGCATACAATTGTGTTTATTTTGAGTTCATGAGAACATGGATTTAACTTATTATGTGTGCATCCAGACAAATCCACTTTGGAGACTATGAGTGTTTAATTGTGCTCATCTTAGTATTTAATTATGCAAATTCTATTGATATTACGTCTTCCTTTCTCATATGAACTTAATTTTTTTTAGCATCACAAGGAATTGATAAAGGAGGCTTTTGTTTATAATGACAATAGAATCAAAAAGGAGGTGTACTTAGTTGGTTATGTAGATCCGTAACATGTCTGGTCCGCATAATCATTCTTGAAAATCACCAGGTCCTTATGATAGATGTGCGCCTCTCTAACACGCATTTTCACCTTTTGACATTCATATTCAATAAATGATTACAAATATGAGGCATCCACGGACTATAGGATTATTGGAATCTCCACTGTACCGCAGGACTTAAATGGCCGAGATAGCAAATCTTGGTAGTGCTTTACGCATACTGTGCTTCAAGACATCAGGCATGGAGAGCGAAAACCGATTTCACTCAACTAATTATAAATTATCAATTTTGTAGTCTAAGGTACCATCATCAATTATGTCTGTGAATTTACTACAAAAGAGTTGTCCATGCACTAAGGGAAAGTGCATGTATACACTGATCAATACAAAACAAATGATTTGTTTAGGCATAAAAATTATTAAAAAGAGCATGTGCCACGACTTGTATACATATGAACTAGATGGGTGTGGACTTGAACGTTCGCTGGGCAGAGGCCATCTCCTTCGCCATGAACTAGATGGATTTTAACAGCCTTTTATATAACCATAAGTACATGGATATGATGTACTACTCTGCATAAGCATTGGAAACATACATCAGCATGTGATGGAAATAGTTCAATAATACCAAACATCGACACTATATATCATTTGATACTTCAAGCCTGTTCTATAGGACAATCCAATGGTGAGAGCATCCGAGCATCGTTCTATATTATATTGCAATCAGACCTAATTAATTTTACTATTCACTTATTAAAATCACAAATACACAAATTACTTCCTTAATTTTGCGAATATTAATGGGCGTACGGGGCCAGACCAATACCAATTTCAATCCCAAGCCCGGAAAAAGTGGAAAGGACAAACTAATTAACATTTTGCCTTAAGCTGTGCTACGCGTCCACTACTTACTATCGCCATTTTGTAGATGGACAAGAAGTCAATCTGGATGAAAATCAACAACAACCAGTATGCAGGATAGGAACATTTGTCACTATCAAGCAGTACCTTAAATTATATCGGCTCAATCGTACGAAGACAAAAGAAATGGGAGAAGAAAGATGGGGGGACCTGTAGGTGGAAGAATGCAATGCCGAAGCCGGGCTGTCGCTGTTGAGGACGAAGAGGATGCGTCGGAGTGCCTCGCTTGGGGACAGCATTGACGCCAATGGCTCGACGCTTGGGGACGGACAACACCCCCAAGATCCCAAAATCGCGTAGGAGCTAATGGAACGAGATCCACTACTTCATCGCCTCCATGGATACATACTGGGAAGGAACCGTCGACTTCGACGACCTCGCATCCTCCATCACGCAGCTGCTATTAGGGCCCTGCTCCCATTGACCGGCCTGGGAGATCGACGAGGCACGTGGGAATCCAAACCAAGCGCCGTCCCAGCCATGAGGTGCGTGCAGGCAAGGACCAGGAGGTTGAAAACCGAGGGGGGGCTTAGGGGTCATCTTCAGATGCGGTGGATCCAAGATGGCTCAGCCATTTCCATGGCTAGGAGCTCCGAGAAGACAAAGAAGAGGACGAAATCACTATTCTGACCCTTTAAATGAACGTTGTCATAAAATGAACTCGACGTCAAGGTATTTCACGATTTGACCCTTTTAGCAATGCCATAGCCCGCGGCGTTTCTGTCCAATATAGAAACGCCGAGGTAGCTAGCGTGTCTGACTAAAGAAGAAACGCCGAGGTAGCTAGCGTTGCGGACCAGGTAAGAAACGCCGAAGGTGCTGGCGTTGCAGCCCATCATGGAAACGCCAACGACCATGGCGTTGCTGCCCTCTTTGGTCATAATTAATTAGCCTTATTAATTAGGTTGTCCATCCAGGTTCCACATGCACATGAAAAAGGGCAGCAACGCCATGGTTCTTTGGCATTTCTATGATGGCCAAAAACGCCAGCGCCTTCGGCGTTTCTTACCTGGTCCGCAACGCTAGCTACCTCGTCGTTTCTTCTTTGATCAGAAACGCTAGCTATCTCGGCGTTTCTTCTTTGAGCAGAAACGCCGCGGGCTATGGCGTTGCTAAAAGGGTCAGATCGTGAAATACTTTCACGTCGAGTTCATTTTGTGACAAAATTCGTTCAAAGGGTCAGAATAGTGATTTCGTCCCAAAGAAGACTCAGCCATTTCCATGGCTGAGAGCTTCGAGAAGACAAAGAAGACTGACGAAAGGAGAAAAATGAAAGTTCATGTTGGTGGGACCCTTGAAGCCACAATACGTGCTAATACTATAGTGGTGTGGATGGACATGGTTTAGAGAAAACTTTGCTTTTAGTTGAGAAGATGACCCAACGGACATGGAGTTTCTACACCCAGGAGCAAATGCTCCTGGTGTGAACAGTAACATTAAATAAATTTAAAAATAATTCAAAAAATTCTGAAATTTTTTTGTGACATACTTTCATAAATGTTTGTTGTGCATGCAAAATTTCGTCGCAAAATCATATTGATGGAAGGTATGGTAAACAAACAAAATCGATGCTCTGAAAATGTTACTTACAAAAGCATTTTGGAGCTCTGATTTTGTTTTTTCGGCATGCCTTCCACAAATGTGATTTCGCAATAAAATTTTGCATGCGCAACAAACATTTGTGGAAGTATGTCACCAAAAAAATTCAGAATTTTTTGAATAATTTTTCTATTTTTTTATGTTACTGTTCACACCAGGAGCATTTGCTCCTGGGTGTAGAAATGTACTTTCGTCAACGCCGGCCCTGCTTCCGGTGTAGTACGTGTTATAATTATTTTTCTGACAAATAGTAGTACGTGTTATAACTTAACTCAATCAGTGTCCATTAAAGAAAAAAAATACTACCACGAACGGAAACCCGTTGGTGCTCCTAGGAGCGTGCGCTCTTGCACGTGAAAAAACTATTTTAAATTATGAAAAGATTCGAAAAAAATTGATGCATACATCTCGATATTATACGCGTGCACATCAAGTTTCGAAGAAAACCGATATTTTTGTGTGGGTTGTGTAAAAAGACAAAAGAATGTCTTGTGAAAAACATTTTTTAACATCGGATTTTGTATCTTAATAGAAGGCTTATGGACCGTTTTAGAACGGCGATCGACGGAGCAGGGCTGCGCCAGATCAAGTGTAGCAATCGTCGGCTTACATGGAGCAATGAGAGGGACAACCCCACGTTAGTTAGCATTGATAAATTCTTCTGCTCCTCGCCCTGGGAAGCTCTGTTCCCACGCGCGCTTCTGATGGCGGTGTCGACTGCATGTTCTGATCACTGCCCGCTACTGCTAGCGGACGCGTCGGCGCCTCGTCAACGGGGAGGATTCAAATTTGAATCCTTCTGGCCGCGGTTCCCGCGCTTCCTCGACACGGTCATGGCTGCCTGGTCGCGCCCGACGGCCACCACCTGCGCTTTCGCCCGGCTATGAATCAAGATGAGCAGAACGGCCAAGGACCTTCGCATTTGGAGCAAGAATCTGGTCGGTGACACAAAGCTTCAATTCCATATTGCCTGTGAAGTCATTATGCGCCTCGACAGCCCAGGAGAGACGGCGGCTCTCGGCGGCAGAAGCTGAGCTCAGGAAAGGCCTGAAGATCAAGTTACTGGGCCTTGCAGCGATCGAGCGCTGCAGGAAAAGGCAAGCCTCCCGCCTCACCTGGCTGCGTGCGGGAGACGCCCCCACCAAATTCTTCATGGCCAAGATCAGCTCAAGAAGGCGCAAGAACTTCATCAGTGCCCTAAAAGTGGGAGATAACGTTGTGACTGCACACGTCGAGAAGGAAAAGGCAATACATGATCATTTCAACTGCATCCTAGGATCCACCCAGCACCGAACCACGTCGATCAACTGGGATGAGCTGTGTATGCCTTCTGTGCAAGCAAATGGCCTGGACAACCCGTTCTCCGAGGAAGAGGTGTGGGCGGCGATAAAGGATTCACCAGCAGAGAAATCGCCAGGGCCGGACGGGTTTTGCGGCGTCTTCTTTCGGAGTTGTTGGGGGCATAATAAAGGCAAATATCATGCAGGCGTTCCAGCAGTTCTACCACCTGGCCGGGCAAAATTTTGGGGCTCTGAACTCTGCGATCATCGCACTCATCCCCAAGAAGGACGGAGCGGAGTCCATTGCTGATTACAAACCGATTAGTATGATACATTCAGTAGCGAAGCTGTTCTCCCAGGTTCTATCAATCCGACTTGCTTCGGTGGTGCAGTCGATCATCTCGCCGCCCAGACGGCTTTTCTGAAGACCAGATGCTTGCACGACAGCTTTGTCTATGTCCAAAATTATGTCAAGAGCCTGCACCGCAGGAAAACACCGGCAGTTCTTCTTAAGCTAGACATCTCGAGAGCTTTCGACAATGTTTCATGGGAATATCTCCTGGAGCTGCTCGAAAGGCTAGGATTTACTGCTCGCTAGCGGGATTGGATCATGCTCCTCCACGCTACATCATCCTCGTCCATTCTCCTCAACGAGTCACCTGGCGCGCAAATCCTGCATCGGCGAGGGCTGAGACAAGGAGACCCTCTGTCTCCTCTCCTCTTCATCATTGCGATCGACACCATCCACCGTCAGCTTCAGGCAGCCGAGGAGGCCCTCGAGATCATGTTGGTGCCTAGCCGTGAGGTCAAGCTCAGAGTGAGCTTATACGCTGACGATGCCATCATCTTCGCAAACCCTGACAGAGAGGAGATTGATCATTTGATGCACATCCTTCAAAACTTCGGCGACGACTCGGGCCTCCGGATCAACCTTGCCAAATCCACGGCCACGCCAATCCACTGCAACGACATCGACTTAGAGCTAGTTCTTCAAGCGTTTGGCGGTCCGATTGCCCACTTCCCAATTAGATATCTAGGTCTGCCGATCACCACGGGCCGGCTACGTCTAGTTCACCTGCAGTTCATCCTTCACTGTATCAAGGCCCGGCTTGCAGGATGGAAGGGACGAATGTTGTCCATGGCTGGCAGATGCGTCCTTGTTCGTTGCGTTCTCTTGGCCCTACCTACCTTTGCCCTCACAGCGTTGGGGGTCCCCAAGAAGCTTCTGAAGGAAATTGACAAGCACAGGTGATGGTTTCTTTGGGGGAAGGATCAAGAGCTCTCCGGTGGCAGCTGCAAGGTTAACTGGGAACGGGTGTGTTCCCCGATCGAGCACGGCGGCCTCGGTGTGCTAGACCTTCCCAAATTCAGTCGCGCTCTCCGGCTGAGATGGCTCTGGCACAGTTGGAAGAATCCCACTCGCCCTTGGGTTGGAACGGAGCCGCCGTGCGATGACTCGGATCACGCTCTTTTCAACGCGGCAACGACTGTCGCAATCGACAACGATGGAACGACAAGCTTCTGGAATTGCTCTTGGCTCGGGCCGGTGCCGCTGAAGTTCTGCTTCCCGTCTCTCTTTAAGCACTCGAGGCGTAAGGGCAGAACTGTGGCACAAGCTATCACTGATGACCGCTGGGTCTTGGACCTTGCACACGGTAACAACAGCGACCTTGTCAGCGAGGTACTTGACCTGCACCGTCTCATTCAGCCCCGGCAGCTCAACTTCCAGGCCGAAGATCAGGACCAGATCCGCTGGAACTTGGAGGGATCAGGTCAGTACAGCTCTCGCTCGGCCTATGCCCTCCAGTTCCTGGGCTCGAGGACGACCATGTTCCAGGCCATGATCTGGGACGTCTAGGCTCCGGCGAAGATTAAGATGTTTGTGTGGCTCCTCCACCAGAACCGATTGTGGTGCAATGACCGGCTCCAGCGTAGGGGCTGGCCAAACTCCTACTTTTGCCAGCTCTGCCTCAGGAACCTGGAGACCTCGACTCATCTATTCTGGAGCTGCCCATTCACGAAGACAGTATGGTCTAGCTTGTCAGCTTGGCAGCACTTTCGGGGACTCAATAAGGCATGTCTGCCCGACGAATGCAGCTCCTTGGAAAAGGTCGAAGCCATGGTTTCAGTAATAGGGCCAGCACATGTGAAAGGAATCAAGTCGCTGATCATGCTGGTGCTTGGGAAAATCTGGCAAGAGCGCAACAGCCGCGTTTTCAAAAAGAAAGAGGCTACGGTGCAAGCGGTGATCAATGACATCAGGAGAGAGCTCTCTCTTTGGCAACAAGGCGGTTTCAAATCCATTCTGAGCCCCTTTGGGGATCCTCCATGAGATAGTAGTCTTAGATCCGGGTGCTTCAGGCACCAAGGCTTTTTCCTTCTTTTTGTTTACCTCCTTGATCCCAGGATCATCGCCTTTGTCACTTTGTCATCTGCTCCTACTACCTCTTTTAGCACTGCGTTGGTTTTCCCCGAAGAGGAAGGGATGATGCAGCAAATTAGCGTAAGTATTTCCCTCAGTTTTTGAGAACCAAGGTATCAATCCAGTAGGAGGCTACGCGCAAGTCCCTCGTACCTGCACAAAACAAATAAATCCTCGCAACCAACGCAAATAGGGGTTGTCAATCCCTATGAGGCCACTTACGAGAGTGAGATCTGATAGATATGATAAAGATAATTTTTTTGGTATTTTTATGATAAAGATGCAAAGTAAAATAAAGGCAAAGTAAATAGCAAAGTAGTAGGAGAACAATATGATGAAGATAGACCCGGGGGCCATAGGTTTCACTAGTGGCTTCTCTCGAGAGCATAAGTATTCTACGGTGGGTGAACAAATTACTGTTGAGCAATTAATAGAATTGAGCATAGTTATGAGAATATCTAGGTATGATCATGTATATAGGCATCACGTCCGAGACAAGTAGACCGACTCCTGCCTGCATCTACTACTATTACTCCACTCATCGACCGCTATCCAGCATGGATCTACAGTATTAAGTTAAAAACAGAGTGACGCCTTAAGCAAGATGACATGATGTAGAGGGATAGACTCATGCAATATGAAGAAAACTCCATCTTGTTATCCTCGATGGCAACAATACAATACGTGCCTTGCTGCCCTTACTGTCACCAGGAAAGGACACCGCAAGATTGAACCCAAAGCTAAGCACTTCTCCCATTGAAAGAAAGATCAATCTAGTAGGCCAAACCAAACTGATAATTCGAAGAGACTTGCAAAGATAACCAATCATACATAAAAGAATTCAGAGATGATTCAAATATTATTCATAGATAGACATGATCATAAACCCACAATTCATCGGTCTCAACAAACACACCGCAAAAAGAAGATTACATTGAATAGATCTTCACAAGAGAGGGGGAGAACATTGTATTGAGATCCAAAAAGAGAGAAGAAGCCATCTAGCTACTAACTATGGACCCGTAGGTCTAAAGTAAACTACTCACACTTCATCGGAGAGGCTATGGTGTTGATGTAGAAGCCCTCCATGATCGATGCCCCCTCCGGCGGAGCTCCGGAACAGACCCTGTTGGGGATATTACTATCAGCTAAGACCCGCCTGGGAGGGGCCGGGTCAGCCTTAATGGCGGGTTACATAAGAAGCCCAATATACAGTCAAGATGATAGTTTATTAGTATATATAGAAAGCCCAAAGGCCTCGGGCCGGCTCAAGGCCCATTATTGTAAACCGCCATATGTGCAGAAAGACTTGTAAGGAAAGGCATGTAAAGGAAGTCACCGAGCCGGACACGATTATGAGCCGGCCGGGATTCTGTAAGCCACCAGGCGTCGACCCGTGTATATAAGGGGACGACCCGGTGGCGGCTCAGGACAAGAAAACAACCAAGTCGATAACCAAGCCGGCGAATTGAGCCTCTTGGAAGTCAAAACCTCAGCAATACCAATCCCAACTAGACGTAGGCTTTTACCTTCATCGTAAGGGGCCGAACTAGTATAAAACTCTCCCGTGTCCTTTATCCCGATTAACCCCTTTAAGCTTCCTAGTGCGATGGCCCTACGACTAAGTCCTTGCTCTAGGACATCTGCCGTGTCAACTCCACGAAAGTTGGCGCCCACCGTGGGGCTAGCGCACGGTGGATTTGAGTTCTTGAAGGGCAACTTCGAAGGGCTCAAGGGATACGCTGTGGGCCGGATGACCAAGAGTCGTCGCGGCAAGATCTATATTGACGACTAAGGCTGGGGCCCCGAGGCCAGCTCAATCGAGTACGGGCACCAGGTCCCCTTCGGCGGAATCCACGTTTTCATCGACCGGATCGGTAGGTCAGGCCCTGAGCCGGATGTCCACGCCGACCTCATCGAAACGGCTCAGCGCACTGGGTCCGCCCGTGTTCAATCTGTCGTGAAGCGTGCCTTCGTAGGCTGCATCCATGGCGGTGGATACTCCGAAGGATCGATGGAAGGCGGGGAGACGGCCATCTGCTCTGATATGGCATCATCAACAGGGGAGACGGACTCGTTGTACCAACTGCAAGACGGCTTGCTCGGGGGCTGTTCCGATGGCAGCAGTATTCCGGACCCCTTGAGCCGCCAAATTGGGCCGGAGTCTTCATGGCAGGGACGCAGCCCGGGCAGAACTCCACCGCAATGACAACAGCAGCCACCGGGTCGGTAGCTGCCGGGTCAGGAGACCCCGCGCGCCCCCGACCCAGGTTCTCATGGACCTCATGGATAAACTGACGACTCTGTTAACCGCTGCGGTAGAGACGGCAGATAAAGCCCAGCATGATGTGGAAGTGGCACGCGTGCGGGAGGAGATGGTGCAATCTAAGGAAAATTTGGCCACGGAGGAAACCCGGATGGCAGCAGAACGAGCAGCTTTGGATGCTCGTGCTCAGCAGCTTCAAGCAGAAACCTTCCGGCTCTCCGTGGATCTTAATGCATCAAACGAAGTCATGAGGAGGAGGCGTCAGAAAACTCAGTCGTGTCTGCCTCTAACACTGGATCCGAGGAATCTGTTCCATACACCCAGAGCTAGAGGGGGCAACCCACCGGAGGCAAACCGGGTCGAGACACCCGGTGCACCAGTTCAGCCACGCACCATGGAGCCACTGCGCATGAATACAGCTCCTCCTCGTTATATATCAACACCCCCGGGTCACTTTTCCAGTCCCATGGAGAACCTCATTGCAACGTCGGCTCGATTGGTGGCTCTCCCAATGGAAGGCGACTCGCCAGAAGCAATTGAGACCCGGAGGGTAAGAGAACTGCTTCAGACAACTTTGGCCCAGCAGGATGCATACTCCTACAGTCGACACAGGATTCATTCAACTCCTTGCCCAAGCCGGAGCCCGAGTTACAGTAGGCACATGGAATCTGCAGAAATGTCAAGTAATGCTCAACGTGACAACCGGCCATATAGGTATGAGCCAGTGCGGGCTGGAGCTCTTAACTTGGTGGATCAGGAGAGGATTCGTCAAGAGGCGGAATAGGCGGCTCAGATAGCAGCAGAATAGGCGGCTCACCAAGCCTTTCCGGCTTATCCAGCAACCTCGGTTGAGGCAGGAGTGGCTACAAGAACCGGAGGCGTACCTTGCCTGGTCCCAGCCATACGCAATGAGCGGTTGCCCAAGGATTTCAAGGGACCTCGTAAGGTGCCTAACTACACGGCTGACTTATAGCCAAGGGCTTGGATTGAGAGTTATGAGATGGCTATGGAGCTATTGGAGGTTAGTGATGCTGCAATTGCTAAATATTTTACCATGATGTTGGATGGAACGACTCAGACCTGGTTGAAAGGATTACCACCCAATTCCATCGGCTCATGGGCAGAGTTGAAGGCACGGTTTATCCAGAACTTTAAAGACACGTGTAAGCAGCCAATGTCGATTGTGGATCTGACCAATTGCAAGCAAGAGGATGGAGAATCTACAACCCATTGGGTGCGCCGGGTCAAGGAAATAATACATTCATCTGATAAGATGGATGCCGGCTCAGCAGTTTTGATGTTGGAGAAGAATTGCCGTTTTGAACCTCTGAAGCAGAAGTTGGGGTGGCTTAAACGAGACTGTAATGACATGGGAACGTTGATGGCGGCTCTTGTCAAGTATGCCGATTCTGGTACCACCAAAGACCCGGCGTCTGACGAAGAAATGGCAACAAAGGGAAAGAAGAACGGCAATGGCAAGGGTCACCAGCATAACCCGGCAAATCAAGGAGGTAATAAGCGTAAGGCTGATGAGTTTGTTGCTAATACTAATGCACAGGGTGGTAATCAATGGCGAAAGGGCAGACAGCTCCCTCGATCGCGCGGGTCAGGCCCCACCCTTGAACAGCTGTTGAATGAACCTTGTCCCAGACACGGCACCAGGGAGAAGCCAGCTACCCACTTGTGGAAGGATTGTACGATCATGAAGGCATTTAAAAATTCAAACGCGTTTGATGGGGGTCACGGTCCGGGTGGTGGCTCAGGCGGCTTTCAGGGCCCGGGCGCCGGTTCAAGCGGAGGAGGTTTTCATGGTCATCCTGGTCACCAGGGGGATATAATCAGCAACATGGCCAAGGGAATCAACAGCAGCAGCAATCCGGCTATCAGAGCAACCCGAAGCAGTTGAGTAGCAAACAGTATCATGTCTTTACTACCAGTTTATGTAAGAGAGACCAGAAGCTCCACAAGAGGGCCGTTAATGCTGTTGAGCCGGCAGTTCCATGTTACTTACGTTGGTCGGAGCAGCCCATTGTATGGAGTAGAGAGGACCACCCACCCCGGGTTGATAATCCGGGTCACTTGGCGTTAGTAGTGGCACCTCGGGTTGGTGGATTCAAATTTACTAAGGTACTCATGGATGGAGGCAGCAGCATCAACATCCTTTACTATGAGACGTTTCGCCGGATGGGATTGATGGATAAAAATCTTAAACAATCCAACACTATTTTTCATGGTGTGGTGCCTGGTAAGTCGGCATACCCACTTGGTAAGATCGAGCTGGAAGTAGCTTTTGGAGATGAGTATGACTCCAGAGCAGAAAAATTAACCTTTGAGGTGGTTAAAATCAAGAGCCCATATCATGCTATGTTTGGGCGGCCGGCTTATGCCAAGTTCATGGCTCGGCCGTGTTACATATATTTGCAGCTCAAGATGCCGGGTCATAAGGGCACCATTACAGTCCATGGGAGTCGGAAGATAGCCTTGGAATGTGAAGAGGGGGATGCTGCTTATGCTGAATCTGTTTGTGCAACAGAGGAGTTGAAATTCTACAAGGACCATGTTGACCCGGCGCACATGACGTCATTAAAGAAACCAACAACAGAGCATGAGCCGGAGTTAAAGTTCAAATCGGCTGATGACACTAAGATGGTTGACTTTGTGCCTGGCGATTCATCCAAAAAGTTCATCATCAGCGCAAACTTGGATCCGAAATAGGAAAGCGCGCTCATCGAGTTCATCCGTGAGAACCGGGACATCTTTGCATGGAAACCTTCAGACATGCCAGGTGTTCCGAGGGAACTCGCTGAGCACACTCTTAATATCGATCCAAAGTTCAAACTTGTCAGACAGTTTCTTCGCCGGTTCAATGAAGAAAGGTGCAAGGCCATTGGAGAAGAGGTGGCCCGGCTCTTGGCGGCCGAGTTCATTGTGGAGGTCTTCCACCCAGAATGGTTAGCTAACCCGGTGCTCGTGCTCAAAAAGAATGGCACCTGGCGTATGTGTGTGGATTACATAGATTTAAACAAAGCCTGTCCGGCTGATCCTTTTGCTCTTCCCCGTATTGATCAGATCATTGATGCTACGGCGGGTTGTGCACGGTTGAGTTTCTTAGATGCTTACTACGGGTATCATCAAATTAAGATGGCAGTCAAGGATCAAGAGAAGACAACGTTTATAACTCCTTTTGGGGCTTTCTGCTATGTGTCTATGCCTTTTGGGCTCAAGAGTGCTCAGGCGACTTACCAACGGTGTGTGCAAAATTGTCTTCATGATCAAATTGGGCGCAATGTTCATGCCTATGTGGATGATATAGTAGTGAAGTCCAGGGAAGAGGAAACCTTGGTCACAGACTTGAAAGAGACTTTTGATAATCTTTGGATTTACAAGATGATGCTTAACCCAGCCAAGTGTGTTTTTGGAGTGCCAGCCGGCAAGCTTTTGGGTTTTCTAGTGTCTAACCGAGGTATTGAAGCTAACCCAGAGAAGATCAAGGCAATTACATCCCTAGCCAAACCAACCTGCGTCAATGATGTTCAACGACTATCGGGTCGTGTGGCTGCTTTGAGCCGGTTCATAAGCCGATTAGGGGAAAAGACTATGTCTCTGTATCAGTTGATGAAGAAAACAGATGTGTTTGTTTGGAGCGATGCTGTGAACGCCGCTTTTGAGGATCTGAAGGCACAATTGGCCGAGCCGCCGGTCCTAGCTGCTCCAATTGAGAAAGAGCCGCTATTGTTATACATAGCAGCCAACTCAAGGATTGTTAGTGTGGCTATGGTGGTAGAGCGCAAGGAGGCTGGCAAAGAGCATCCGGTTCAGCGGCCGGTTTATTATGTCAGTGAAGTGCTAATTGAGTCTAAGCAACGATATCCACATTGGAAGAAGCTTGTTTATGGGGTGTTCATGGCAAGCCAGAAGCTTAAGCATTACTTTCAGGGACATCCAATCACTGTGGTTAGAGACATTATTCAAAACAGAGAAGCTACAGTGCAAGTGGCCAAGTGGGCAATTGAGCTTGGGTCTCATGGGCTGAAGTATGTTCCACGCACTGCGATTAAGTCTCAAGCCCTGGTTGACTTCATCAATGACTGGACAGAGATGCAGATGCCAGAAGAAAAGCCGGACAACACATATTGGACTATTCATTTTTATGGGTCCAGGCAATTGGAGGTCTCGGGGGCTGGAGTTGTATTAACTTCCCCACGAGGTGATAAATTTTGTTATGTGTTACGATTGATGTTTCCGTGCACTAACAACGCAGCAGAGTATGAAGCATTGCTCCATGGTCTTCGAGTGGCAAAGGAGATGAGCTTGAGCCGGGTCAGATGTCTTGGTGATTCAGATCTAGTGGCTCAGCAGGTGTCTGGCAAGTGGGATTCCAAAGACCCTCTCATGGCGGCTTATCGCTGAGAGGTCGATGCTATTGCAGGGTATTTTGAAGGTTATCAGGTGGAACACATTGAACGTCGAAAGAACGAAGCAGCTGATGCTTTGAGCCGGCTGGGGTCTCAACGTAAGCCGGTACCACCCAACACCTTTTTAGATGTTTTGCATAACCCCTATGTCAAGTTGCCCACAGAAGAAGATTTAGCTGTTCCTAACCCGGAGGCGCAGTTGGTGGCGGTTCTTCATGTCATCCCAGATTGGACGGTGCCGTTCCTTGTTGGGTTTCGTAGTAATTTCAAAAAATTTCCTACGCACACGCAAGATCATGGTGATGCATAGCAACGAGAGGGGAGAGTGTGATCTACGTACCCTTGTAGATCGACAACGGAAGCGTTAGGTTGATGTAGTCGTACGTCTCCACGGCCCGACCGATCAAGCACCGAAACTACGGCACCTCCGAGTTCTAGCACACGTTCAGCTCGATGACGATCCCCGGACTCCGATCCAGCAAAGTGTCGGGGAAGAGTTCCGTCAGCACAACGACGTGGTGACGATCTTGATGTACTATCGTCGCAGGGCTTCGCCTAAGCACCACTATAATATTATCGAGGACTATGGTGGAAGGGGGCACCGCACACGGCTAAGAATATGATCACGTGGATCAACTTGTGTCTCAAGGGGTGCCCTCTGCCTCCATATATAAAGGATCAAAAGGGGGGGCCGGCCGGCCATCATAGGGTGCGCCAGGAGGAGTCCTACTCCCTCCGGGAGTAGGATTCCCCCCTTTCCTAGTTGGAATAGGATTCGTTAAGTGGGAAAGAGGAGAGAGAGAAGGAAGGGGGGCGCCGGCCCCCTCTCTCCTTGTCCTATTCGGACTAGGGGGAGGGGCGCGCGGCCCAGCCCTGGCCACCTCTCCTCTCTTCCACTAAGGCCCATTAAGGCCCATATACCTCCCGGGGGGTTCCGGTAACCTCCCGGTAATCCGGTAAAATCCCGATTTCACCCGGAACACTTCCGATATCCAAATATAGGCTTCCAATACATCAATCTTTATGTCTCGACCATTTCGAGACTCCTCGTCATGTCCGTGATCACATCCGGGACTCCGAACAAACTTCGGTACATCAAAATGCATAAACTCATAATATAACTGTCATCGAAACCTTAAGCGTGCGGACCCTACGAGTTCGAGAACAATATAGAAATGACCGAGACACGTCTCCGGTCAATAACCAATAGCGGAACCTGGATGCTCATATTGGCTCCTACATATTCTACGAAGATCTTTTATCGGCCAGACCGCATAACAACATACATTGTTCCCTTTGTCATGGGTATGTTACTTGCCCGAGATTCGATCGTCGGTATCCAATACCTAGTTCAATCTCGTTACCGGCAAGTCTCTTTACTCGTTCCGTAATCCATCATCCCGCAACTAACTCATTAGTCGCAATGCTTGCAAGGCTTTATGTGATGTGCATTATCGAGAGGGCCCAGAGATACCTCTCCGACAATCGGAGTGACAAATCCTAATCTCGAAATACGCCAACCCAACATGTACCTTTGGAGACACCTGTAGAGCACCTTTATAATCACCCAGTTACGTTGTGACGTTTGGTTGCACACAAAGTGTTCCTCTGGTAAACGGGAGTTGCATAATCTCATAGTCATAGGAACATGTATAAGTCATGAAGAAAGCAATAGCAACATACTAAACGATCGGGGTGCTAAGCTAATGGAATGGGTCATGTCAATCAGATCATTCACCTAATGATGTGATCCCGTTAATCAAATAACAACTCTTTGTCCATGGTTAGGAAACATAACCATCTTTGATTAACGAGCTAGTCTAGTAGAGGCATACTAGTGACACTCTATTTGTCTATGTATTCACACATGTATTATGTTTCCGGTTAATACAATTCTAGCATGAATAATAAACATTTATCATGATATAAGGAAATAAATAATAACTTTATTATTGCCTCTAGGGCATATTTCCTTCATTCCTGGCTTACATGACCCCGGGAGAATTGCCAGCAGATAAGACTCTGGCTCGACAGATACCCGGCGGTCTAAGTCCATGACAATTTCGGATGGAGAGTTATTTCATCGCAGTGTTTCCGGAGTGTTTCAACGGCGTGTTCCCCCAAAGAAGGTCAAGAAATCCTTCGTGAGATCCATGAAGGCAATTGTGGTCATCACGCTAGGTTAAATTCTTTAGTGGCCAAGGCGTTTCATCACGGTTTTACTGGTTGATGGCTCACGCTGATGTAGAAGATTTGGTCAGTAGATGTGATGGGTGTCAGAAATTTGCACGACGAGCGCATGTGCCGGCTCAAGAGCTTCGGGTGATTCCAATCACTTGGCCATTTGCAGTCTGGGGGCTTGACATGGTGGGACCTTTCAAAAGGTCTAAGGACAAGAAGACACATCTCCTGGTGGCTGTTGATAAGTTCACTAAATGGGTTGAGGCGGAGCCTGTGAGTAAGTGTGATGCAGCCAAGGCGGTCAGTTCATGAAGCAAATAATCTTCCGTTTCGGTTTTCCACACAGTATTATCATAGACAATGGCACTAATCTGTCCCAAGGGGCTATGGAAGAGTTTTGTCAGCGAGAGCACATCCGGCTTGATGTTTCTTCTGTAGCTCATCCTCAATCCAATGGTAAGCTGAGAGAGCCAATCAGGAAATTCTGAAAGGGCTAAAACCCCGGCTTATGGTTCCTTTACAGCGAACGCCGGGTTGTTGGGTAGGGGAGTTGCCTTCAGTGTTATGGAGCATCAATACTACACCCAACAGGTCTACGAGTTACACACCCTTCTTCATGGTTTATGGGGCAAAAGCAGTATTTCCCAGTGACATCCGTCATGACTCACCCTGCGTGGAGGCTTATGTTGAAGCTAACAATGAAAAAGCCAGACAGGATGCGCTTGACTTATTGGATGAAGAAAGAGACTTAGCAGCAGCACGGTCAGCAATCTATCAACAGGACCTGCGTCGTTATCACAGCCGCCGGGTTAAGACCATGACTTTTCAGGAAGGCGACTTGGTGCTCCGGCTCATCCAAGATCTTTCAGATGCACACAAGTTATCCCCACCTTGGGAAGGACCCTTTGTGGTTAGCAAAAATTTAAACAACGGGTCTTACTACCTCATTGACATTGGAGAGTACGCAGACTCACGTAAGTCAGAAGAGGAGACCCGCCGGCCGTGGAACATTGCTCAACTTCGGCCATATTATACCTAAGCCACTGGCTCTCATCATGTACATATGTTCATGTTGTATATACGATGATAAGCAATAATGTAAGACAATGGTCTCTTTTCTTTTCAAAGATTATGCATTTTTATTATTTTTCACAAATGTCTATTAAGGAGCTGATCATATTTGAATCAAGTTTAACCTTTTCTAGTCCGGCTTATGATCGTATCCGAATCTAGCTGTAAATCTTATGGTCACTTGGGGGCTTCCTGTTCAAACATAGGTCATATGCGAACCAAAGAGAACATAGCTGTCATAATCCTCTTGATCGGCTCAAGGCCAAACTCACTTGGGGGCTTCTTGATCGTATCCGAATCATAGCTTAACCCCTTTTGAGCCTTCTTGGATCGTATTCGAATCAGGGTCATTAAAAACCTCTCAAGGTCATTTGGGGGCTTCCTGTTCAAACATAGGTCGTATTCGAACCAAAGAGAACATAGCTATCCGTACCCTCTTGATCGGCACAATGCCAAAGCCACTGGGGGCTATATGGTCGTATTCGAACCTTAGCTTAACCCTTTTGGTATGGTTTACTAATTGTATTCGAATCAGAAACCCCCAATCTTTTGAATACAGAGTTAAAATTATGTTTGTTGCTTGCCTTTGAGTTTTTGCTATTTCAATATTACAAATGAGTTAGCCTGGTTTTATTTGCCGGCTCAATTATTAGACAGCACAGCCGCCCGGGTTGTTCAAACCGGTGGTCTAAGGATCTAAAGGTACGAGCAACTGCGATATGATTATTGAATATTCAAGGATTATTAACTTTCATACATATTGAATTATCAAGTTTGTCACCCGGGTTATTTGAGCCAGCGGCCTAAGAATCAACAAGGACAAGGTATAATTCTTATTTACACGCGCTTACCGGCTGCGTTAATTTAAGAGTTAGTATTAAACCTTATCCTTTATTTATATTTGTCTCTGTTCTTTGAGGTGGAGATACGAGTTGTAAAAGAGGTGTTTAAACCCAGTTGTTTCTAAACCGCCTTGCCAGGTCCTTCTTTTTTCCTTGTGTTCACAGAAACAGAGTTTAAATATTGCAGAGACAAGCATTAAACGAGGCATAAGAAAAGCATTAAAACATTGGCACCCGGAAGCACAGATTCACATAGAAGTGTTTTATGCGCGATGGCATAAGCAAACATACGGTGTTTTTAACAGCTAAGCTATTACAAGGCTTTCTAAAGCCCATGAAGATGATCATTGTCCTTCCCTCACCGGCTCAACATCTTGAATGTGCTGGAAGTTGGGTTTTGACCAGTCATAGCCGTTCATGGCGACAAATTCAGCTTCGTCATCAATCAGGCCAACCGGATCAACCTCCGGGGCAAATGTGTCTTCTCTCACCGGTGGGATCAAGTCGGTTACTTTATAGGAAGGAGGGGCCATCTTCTTATTCTCATTATCAAAACCCGGTTGATACTTGTCCACATTAGTATCATCTCCATGGCTAGTCGCCTGAGGCCGGACTTCACGGACGCAGGCTATAAAGTCATTCTGATCAAAAGGAGACCCGTCCTCCTTCACGGTAGGATAACCCCTTGCCACGTCTGCCGGGTCTAGATCTGGTACCCAAGCCTTGGAGCGGCTTAGGGAAGTCAATGCTCCGGCTCGCGCGCATGAGCGTTTCACCTCTTGGAATCTGGCAGGGAGAATGGACAGCTTCTTCAAGACGTCACTGATCCGGTTAGACCCTTGATTAGTAGGAGAGATGGCAGCCAGAGCTCGTTGTGCGCCGATATACAATTGTGCAGTTAAAGTGTACACGGCTTTCATCTTAATCAACGGGTCTTGGTTTAGATTCTTACTTCGCGGACCTACATGCATTTTTCACAGTCAGTTGACGGATCATATTCCGGTTTGACAAGAAATACATATGAAAGATCAAATCAGGAAACTTACCAAAGATAGCAGCAACCATCTGAGACACCCGGACTTTTAAACTGTTTAGTTCGGTTGAAATTTCCTTCAGAGCTGTTTCGGCTGTCTCAGCTCGCCGGGTCAGAAGTATCTTCTCATCTACCCACGTTTTCTCTTTGACAACAAAGTCGGTCTTCAACTTCTCCGTTTCAGAAAGGCTTATTTGCAGTTGGGAGGTGGAAGACTTAATTTCTGATTCCTGGTTCGCTAGCCGGGTCTTTGTATCAATCAATTGGGAGTTCAGTTCAGACAATGCATTCTGTGAAAACATTCAGATAAATCAAGACTTGGTTTCAAATTCCAGTATGCAATTTCAAGACTCAAGTCTCAAGTACTTTATGAATAAACCACTTGACACTTGGGGGCTAATGTATGTCAAATAAAATTTTTATGACTCTACCAACATATTTGAAGTCCCAAGTCCTTTACAAAGTAACAACACTTGGCACTTGGGGGCTAATGCACGCAGTTCAGCAAATTTTTCAAGTTTAAACCGGAGTGTTAAGTATTTTGAAGGTGGTTTTCATTCTAAAAGTACCAATTCATTAATGCTCAAAATAAACCGGTCCTTGGGGACTATGGGTCAAGTTTTGTTTCTATCAAGCAATGAGTCAGAGGTAAAAGTCTCGGCCTATATTTTAAGTCTACATGTTATTCCGTTTCTCTCATAAAGCTGAAGACTTGGGGGCTGAAGGAATATTGGTAAACCGGAAGTAACATACCTCATACTTCAACTGAAGTTGCTTGACCATCTCGATCTTAGACTCACGACTAGAGTGGACATGGCTGAGATAGCCGGATAAGATATCACTGGCATTGAGACGGTCATAGTTGGCGATTTCAAAGCGAACCTTCTGCCGTTCCAATGCTTCTTGCTTTGCTGTGCACCGAGCCAACACTGTTGGATTCCCCGGCTCAACAAAGCGGCTCCCAGTAATTTGAACATCTGGAGCATGTGGAGATGGCGGGTTAGTTGCATTTGACGGTCCTGTTGTAGAAGGATTGATAGTGGTATTATCAAGAGACGGCTCAGGAGGATTTGCTTCACTGATAATTGGCGGGTCTTCTGGGGCGTCAGTTAATGGAGAAGGCGGCCTAGCCGGGTCAGATGCTAGTACTGGCGGGTCTTCCGCTGGTTTTGTTACCCTTGCTTTCTTGGACTTAGCCTGACCGCTAAAGAATATATATATATATATATATATATATATATATATATTACAGACAGTCAGCATCAAAGGTATAATTGATCAACCCGGAAGAAAAAAGGATCTCTGATTACCCAGGAGCAGTCTTGAAAGCTGGAAATTGTGTTTGTGATGAATTGCCCAAAGAGCGAGACACCTCCTGAGAAAGTAAAAGAAAGGAGTTAAAAGGAATACAATGAGCAGGATTCATCAAAACCAGTTAAGGGCGGTAATAAGTAAACCTCATTCGGACGTTTCCGAGGGGTCTGTTCAGGGACGACAGCCGGCTCATCTTCAATGTCAACTTCACGACGGCTTTCATGCTGCTGCTTTTTCAAATGAAAGTTGGGATCCAAGTAAGCTAAGGGGTTAGAAAACCTTACTTTACGGATCACTCATCGAACTTTGTGTCTTGGTAAGGGCTCTGAGTCGGAGGAAATGATAGTTACCTCTGCTTCCCCGGCTTGGCTAGCCCCAGTGTCATCCTGGTAAGGATCAGTATCAATAAGATTGTTAAAAAGTTGGCCAAGGGAATCAAGGGCTACCTCCGAGTCAGACGAGTCATCAAGCTTCATTAAATCCTCAGCAGTAGTTTTCTTCTTCTTCTTTGATTTCCGGGTTGTCTTCTTGGTGTTCATAGCGGTGGCTTTCGCCTTCTTGGCAGCTTCTTGGTCATATTTCGCCTTCCAAAAGTCAGAATTGGCCTGTAAAGACAAGAAGAAAGATCAGTATTAAGTACTAATAGCTGGGCAAAACACGAAGAAAAAGAGATCAAAATGTACTTACTTCTAGCGCTGGATTAATCTTGCAGAAGGGACTCAACCCAACAATACTGCAATCCTCGTACTTCCCATTTACCAAAAGGGTTGACATCGAAACAATATCTTCTTCGGTGAGATCAACTGAGCTGTGACGAAGAGAGTTGTCCGGGCTTCCGTCATATTCATACATCAGTTTGGATCGACGACCTAATGGAATAATCCGCCATGAGATCCAGCAGCGGGTTAGATCTACTCCGGTTAAGCCATTGCCCAACAAAGCATTGATTCTTCTGATGGAGGGAAGTAGCCTCTTGCATTCAGCAACGGTGAGCTTATCCGGAAGGGTGAACTTGGAGTCAAGACGACCGGGGCGGTAACCCGGCAGAGGCTTCTCGTTTGCTGGAGAAATATCCTGACAATAAAACCAAGTTTGGTTCCAGTCTTTTGGGTGACTTGGTAAGACGATAAGAGGAAAAATAGCACCCTGGCGGCGCTGAATTGAAATGCCTCCAAGTTCTAAGCTAGGACCATTGGTGCATTCGTTCTACCGGTTTAGGTAAAAGTACTCCCTAAACAGCTCTACGGTGGGCTCTTGCTGAAGATACACCTCACAGAGTACTTGGAAGTTGCAAATGTTGGAAATGGAATTGGGTCCCAGGTCCTGAGGGTGGAGTTTGAAAAAATGAAGGACCTCTCTGAAGAATTTTGAACCGGGCGGTGAGAAGCCACGATTCATGTGATCAGTGAAGACAATCACTTCTCCGTCTTTTGGATTGGGGCGTTCTTCCTCTGGGTCAGGAGCACGATAAGACATGACATTCTTCGAAGGCAGAAACCCAATGATGAAGAACTCTTTTAACCATTCCTCAGTTATGGACGAAGGGACCCAGTTACAGATGGTGGGTGTCTTTGACGGCATGATGTGTAGAGAACTGAAAAATAGATAACAACATGCCGGCTCAGCCTACGGTCAGTTATAAAACAAGTAATGGCGGTTTAACTAAGGGCTAATGTTATATAAGGAAAAGAAAGCCGGAGTGGTAAGCCGCCATGACTATAGATTTTCTCAGAAGGCAGAATTCAGTTAAGTATTGGTATAAACAAGTGTCACAAGTTGTTGTTATTATTTTGGATCAAGATGGTTCAAAAAAGGAAAATAAATCTAGACCTAAAACTGGCACAGATGAGTTCGTCAGTGCTAAACAAAGCCTCTGAATAGGGAAAAGAATTTGTTTGCATTTGAAACAGGGGCGAAATAGCTGCCGCGTCATTTTTATACTATCCCAAAATCAAGAAAGGGCGATGGTGATGAAATCTACAAAGAGTTCATGACGAACAGTAAACAACACCAAGGAACTCGAAGATCCTAATACGGATCTGATGTCGAGGAAGAAAGGGACTTACAGATGCTGAGTTGCAGCAGAGGTTTGTTGCGGTTTCTTCGGATCTAATCAGGTTGATGCGGCGGCCTGAGTCAATGAAGACAAGATCTGCGGCGGCGGCGGAGCTCGAGCGGCAGAGAAGCAGTGAGAGGAAGAAGACGACCAAAGGGGAAGAATGGAAAAGACCTAGGTCGTGCCTATTTATAAGGGAGTGTGCGAATAGGCGGGCGCGAAAATCAAGGAGACCCAATAATGATTATTCAACTAAATAGACGCCTCGATTCCCGGAAGACATTAAAAATGAAAGATCCGTTGAAAGGTGACATCATGAAAGTTTTTTGTGTTTCAAAAAGATGACGTCACGGCGGGTTAAGGAAATTTTCAGACAGAGGATGGATTCTGCCTAAGTATTGAAGATTGACAAAGAACAAAGTTCAAAGTCAACCTGGGGCCTAATGTTGGGGATATTACTATCAGCTAAGACCCACCCGGGAGGGGCCGGGTCAGCCTTAATGGAGGGTTACATAATAAGCCCAATATACAGTCAAGATGATAGTTTATTAGTATATATAGAAAGCCCAAAGGCCTCGGGCCGGCTCAAGGCCCATTATTGTAAACCACCATATGTGCGGAAAGACTTGTAAGGAAAGGCATGTAAAGGAACTCACCGAGCCGGACATGATTATGAGCCGACCGGGACTCTCTAAGCCACCAGGCGTCGACCCAGGGGATGACCCGGTGGCGGCTCAGGACAAGAAAATAACCAAGTCAATAACCAAGCCGGCGAATTGAGCCTCTTGGAAGTCGAAACCTCAGCAATACCAATCCCAAGTAGACGTAGGCTTTTACCTTCATCGTAAGGGACCGAACTAGTATAAAACTCTCTCGTGTCCTTTGTCCCGATTAACCCCTTTAAGCTTCCTAGTGTGATGGCCCTACGACTAAGTCCTTGCTCTAGGACATCTGCCATGTCAACTCCATGACAGGCCCCAAGATGGGATCTCGTGGATACGAAAAGTTACGGCGGTGGAATTAGGGTTTTGGCTCCTCTTCTGATTGTTTGGGTGTACGTGGATATATATAGGAGGAAGAAGTACGTCGGTGGAGCAACAGGGGGGCCACGAGGGTGGAGGGCGCGCCTGGGGGGGCAAGCGCCCCTACCTCGTGGCCTCCTGTTAGTTGGCTTGACGTAGGGTCCAAGTCTCCTGAGTTGTATTCGGTGAGAAAATCACGTTCCCGAAGGTTTCATTCCGTTTGGACTCCGTTTGATATTCCTTTTCTTCAAAACCCTAAAACAGGCAAAAAAATAGCAAGTCTGGGCTGGGCCTCCGGTTAATAGGTTAGTCCCAAAAATAATATGGAAGTGGATAATAAAGACCAATAATGTCCAAAACAGTAGATAATATAGCATGGAGCAATCAAAAATTATAGATACGTTGGAGACGTATCAAGCATCCCCAAGCTTAATTCCTGCTCGTCCTCGAGTAGGTAAATGATAAAAACAGAATTTTTGATGCGGAGTGCTACTTGGCATAATTTTAATGTAATTCTTCTTAATTGTGGTATGAATATTCAAATCCGAAAGATTCAAGACAAAAGTTTATATTGACATAGAAAATAATAATACTTCAAGCATACTAACAAAGCAATTATGTCTTCTCAAAATATCATGGCTAAAAGAAAGTTATCCCTACAAAATCATATAGTCTGGCTATGCTCTATCTTCACCACACAAAATATTTAAATCATGCACAACCCCGATGACAAGCCAAGCAATTGCTTCATACTTTTGACATTCTCAAAACTTTTTCAATCTTCACGCAATACATGAGCGTGAGCCATGGACATAGCACTAGGGTGGAATAGAGTGGTGGTTGTGGAGAAGACAAAAAAGGGGAAGATGGTCTCACATCAACTAGGCATATCAACGAGCTATGGAGATGCCTATCAATAGATATCAATGTGAGTGAGTAGGGATTGCCATGCAACAAATGCACTAGAGCTATAAGTATATGAAAGCTCAAAAAGAAACTAAGTGGGTGTGCATCCAACTTGCTTGCTCATGAAGATCTAGGGCAATTTTGAGAAGGCCCATCATTGGAATATACAAGCCAAGTTCTATAATGAAAAATTCCCACTAGTATATGAAAGTGATAACATGAGAGACTCTCGTTTATGAAGATCATGGTGCTACTTTGAAGCACAAGTGTGGTAAAAGGATAGTAACATTGTCCCTTCTCTCTTTTTCTAATAATGATGATCATCACACTTTTATTCTTCTTACAACTCAACAATTACAACTCGATACTTAGAACAAAATATGACTCTATATGAATGCCTCCGGCGGTGTACCGGGATATGCAATGATGCATGAGTGACAAGTATGAAAGAATTATGAACGGTGGCTTTGTCACAAATACTATGTCAACTACATGATCATGCTAAGCAATATGACAATGATGGAGTGTGTCATAAACGAAACGATGGAAAGTTGCATGGCAATATATCTCGGAATGGCTATGGAAATGCCATAATAGGTAGGTATGGTGGCTGTTTTGAGGAAGGTATATGGTGGGCGTATGATACCGGCGAAAGGTGCGCGGTATTAGATAGGCTAGCAAAGGTGGAATGGTGAGAGTGCGTA
Source organism: Triticum urartu (assembly GCF_056163025.1). Classification (NCBI taxonomy): domain Eukaryota; kingdom Viridiplantae; phylum Streptophyta; class Magnoliopsida; order Poales; family Poaceae; genus Triticum; species Triticum urartu. The sequence continues at coordinate 233,520,473 of NC_141878.1, forward strand.
TAATCCATGGACTCAATATTAGTCATAAAGAACTCATATACTTATTGCAAAAATCTACAAGTTATCAAAGCAAAGTATTACACACATGCTCCTAGGGGGATATATTGGTAGGAAAATACCATCGCTCGTCCCCGACCGCCACTCATAAGGAAGACAATCAATAAATAAATCATGCTCCGACTTCATCACATAACGGTGTTGACACCTGATTTTGGCAAGATACATATTGCAATGAAGATGGTCTCGAGTGAATGAGTTTTCAGCATAAAAAATATTCACGTCACCGAGTGGAACCACTTAGATGTTTCGGTTATATTCATTCGACTTTATCTTACGGACCGAAACTATACTCCGAGTGGCATGGTTCAATGTTCCGAGTGGTTTGTGGCCAATCACGTCTTCAAGATGACCTCGGATGAAGGAGCACTCTTAAGGAATTGTCTTCGTCTCGTCAAGGCAATTGATTTTGATATATAAATCATCTCAATCCGAGTTCATATGCAAAAGTTAGAGGCAATATACTGCAGACTGAACCTCAACGGAAATATGGCGCGAGGTGCCAGACGCTTGTCTGATAGGTTGCGCGAGTAATTCGGCCATCTATATGGCCTTGAATCGAAAAACCTTCAACACGGAAAAGTTTCGTCTCGTCGAGCCGATTGATTTTCATATATAATTCGTCTCAATCCGAGGTCGTATGAGGCCTGGAGAGACAAATCAAGATCAGGCTATGTTTTCAGTCGGAAACCCGAGTGAAAAGTTTACCATCTGAGTGAAAGTTTACGGTCGAGTGAAACCGGATGAACTTATTATTATCCAAGTGGAAATATAGTCATCCGAGGGAAAATATGATCATCCGAGTGAAATTGTCATCCAGGTGAAAATATTCTGAGTGAAAAGATTACCATCGGGACGAAAACTTGCCGATTGAATAAGATAGTGCCTTCTGAGTGGAAATATAGTCATCCAAGTGAATAAGATAGTGCCTTCCGAGTGGAAATATAGTCATCCGAGTGGAAATATAGTCATCCGAGTGAAAGATTGTCTTCCGAGTGAAAAAGTCCAATCGGACGATCCGAGTGAAAGTATCTAATATCCGAGTGGATGAGCTCAAGTCCAAGTGAAATTGAACATGTGCTCAAAAGTTTATCAAAATGACCTTGGATGAAGAAGTGTTCAATACAGAAGTTGTGCGTATCATCAAGACGGTAAGCTTTGATTTTGGAGTCATCATCATCAGAGATAATATATAGCCTACAAATTCACTACGAGATTCGGATAATCCAGTCTACTGCAAGACCGAGTCCGACTGGAAGATAAAGATGACCTCGAAAAGTATTCAAGATGGCCTTATTTGAAAAAGTGATCAGCATGAGAGTTGTTCGTATCGTCGAGGCACACAAGTTTGATATTTGGGCCATCTCGATCGGAGATCATATGCAAGCCCGGCGGCCCGCGCAAGAAGGAAGACAGAGTTTGGGCCAGATTCAGACTGAATCCGAGTTGGAATAGAATTAGGACTCTAGGACGTGAATTGATGTATTTTTTCTTGTAAGGAAAGCCTAGATGAATCCTTTACTTGTACGGGAAGTCCAGCCGCCTCTTATATATATTGGGGGTGACGGCCGATTGAACAACACACAATCGAACAAATCAATATACTACTTTTTCATCTACGTTTTATCTCTCCACCGTTTTTCTATCTCGTTCTTCGCTATTCTTCGTGTTTGAGAGCTGCGAATCCCGAGGCTCTAGGGGTGAGCGGATCGACCTAGGGCAGCCCATAGCCGCCGCACTCCCTGACGGGGTCCCTCCCGGGGGTGTGGGGTTTTCGGGTCTGCAAAAGCGCCCGTCGACTGTATTGCGTATCGCGCTGTCGGTCGGGTCTCCTTCGACGTGAGCTGCGGTGCATCACCCCCGGCGTCGAGGGTACACGTGACGTGTTCGTGTGTCAACACACTTTTTGGCGACTCCGCTGGGGAACGAAGATCAATCGTCATCATCCACCATGTCCGATCTTCCCAAGCCATCTGAGGTAGACGCCGATAACATCATTAAGCCTAGTCTTGATGAGATATCGGCCGATCATCGCCAAATCTATGAGGAGTACAAGAAGGCGGGCGAGGAGAAGGACCTGCAGGAGTTCCTTGCACAATTCAAGAAAGATCGCCAAGGCAACATCACTCCGATTGAAGAAATCAAGTTCCCTCCTCTTCAAACCGAACAGGTTAAGCCTTCTGTAAGTACTGCCTTTTCTCCTGAGCAGTGGGCTGAGATTGAAAGTCGTATTGCTGATGGTAACAATCTAGTCTATCAAACTTTTATAGAAAATACTAATGCTCATAAGAATATATCTCAATCGTCTAGTGGTAATAATGGTGTAGCTGCTAGTGTGCAAAACCCTAATCTGACTTTACCTATTGCATCGGCGCCTCCCGTGCCGATGACTTATTATCCTACCCAAACAAATTAGATTGTGGCTACACCCATTAATCCTATTACAAGCATGACAGGTTCGGTGGCAATGCCGAACCAAATTCTACCTACAGCTACAACCACTCGACCACTACCAAATTATGGGTCGACATACATGCCACAATTCCTACCTACAGCTAGTAACCATACTCTTCCTATATCACTGCCACAAGCTTCATTGTCCACTACGGATGATGGTCTAGCTAATCTTAGAGAGGAGATTTCTAAGATGCTTAGAGAGAATTTTGGAGTTGAGTTACCTCGAAATCGGATTTACCAAAAGCCGTACCTCGAGTACTTTGATGCCATCGAGTGCCCTCCGGGATATAAGATTCCAGATTTTGTTAAGTTCAATGGAGAGGGCACAAAAACCACATGGGAGCATGTTAGTCAATACTTAGCACAACTAGGTGAAGCAGGCTCACTAAATGAGTTGAAAGTGCGTTTGTTTCCTTTATCTTTAACTGGTACTGCATTTTTATGGTTTTCTTCTTTACCACATGGTTCCATTCAGGTTTGGTCACAGCTAGAGCAGAAATTTCATGATCACTTTTATAGCGGCGACAATGAACTCAAGTTATCACATCTAACATCGGTTAAATAGAAGCATGATGAATCGGTCTCCGATTACGTCAAGAGATTCAGAGAAACAAAAAACCGGTGTTTTAGTTTGGTGATAACCGAGAGAGACTTGGCAGACCTAGTGCTGAGTGGTTTGAGAACTCCCATTAGAGAAAAGCTAGAAGGTTATGAGTTCTTAAATATCAACCAAGTCTTACAAAGGGCTTTGGCTCAGGAAAGCCGAAGCAAAGATCTCAAAGAAGTGCATAGATACAAAGTCGATCGTCCAAAGATGAATATGGTGGAATATGATGGTGATCACTCGGAGGATGAGGGTGATGTTTTTGCTACTGAATTTGTTTGGCCATCTAAGGCCAAACCCTTTACTTGCAATGATCTGAAACTGATTCATAAGAATCGTGATGAAGAGATGAAGTTTACTTTTAACATTGCTAAGTGTGATAGAATATTTGATGCTTTGCTGCAGGCTAAGATTATTAGAATATCTCATACTTTACCGCCGTTTGAAGAGCTAAAACGGCGTGCTTATTGCAAGTATCATAATTCTTTTTCTCATGCTACTAAGGATTGCAATGTTTTTCGACGACAGATACAATCGGCCATTAATGATGGACGATTGAACTTTTCTGAGATGCAAGTTGATAAACAGCCTTTTCCAATGAATACCATGGATTTGGAGGGGAAGAAGCTACTCATTCGGCCGGAGGTAGCCGAATCTGCTAATAAAGCTAATGTCATTGTTGGTGAGCCCAGGAAAGACAAGGAGGACAACAAGGTCTTGGGGAGACAGGTTGTGCTTGGTAAGCAACCCGATGGCAAGGAAGTGATCAAAATCACCATCAAGAATCCTACACTCAGGGGGCAACTGCAAGTGCAAGAAAATGCTCGTGTGAGATTTGTCAAGCCCAAGAGTCCAGAAATTGGCAAGTGGAAAAGGAATGAAGTTAAAGTACAGCGCAAGCGGATCAAGCCAACTTTTGATATGTTGCTGTCCAAGTACACCAACCAGTCGGCCGGTTCTAGCTTTAATCGGCCGACTCATCTGAAGCGACCAAGGTCACCATCAGCTGATATGTTCAGTCAGTATATGAAACCGAGTGGACCAAGGGTGCCGTTTCCAGAAGAGCATACACAATCTGTTTGGGATCGACTTGACTATTCATATAGAGGCCGACTGAACATCGGTAACTATCGGTCGGCTGGTCAAAACATGCGACCGGATGGAAATTATCCGAGTGTGAGAATGCACCCAGGTGGAAGCTATCCGAGTGAAAAAATGTGGCCGAGTAGATTCCATCCGACTCAATTCCATCCGAGTGGATTCCATCAGAGTAAAAAGGTGCGCCCGAGTGGAAATTTCATGCATCTGGAAAGTCGAAAAGAATGACATGTTAAATCACCAAGTGTTGCAGCAGTTGAGTCGGGAAAAGGCAAGGAGAAAATGGATGTCGATTCACTTATCTTGGGCACCGAAACATTCGCCATACAGCAGCCGATTGTGCATAGCAATCCAACTGAGCTGATACTTGCTATCGCGCCAAAGCACTCGGCTAATGACCATGAGGCAAGCACCAGCCAGGTAAAGACGAGAGATCCTAAATACACAAGAGGTGTCCTCCAGGGCTAACAAAGACACAAAAGAGGAAACTACAGAGGTTAAGGAGTCGAGAGATGGTAGAACAGGAGGCCGAGAAACAAAGGGATAAGTTTTCAATGACACTCGACCCATGGTTCCACCAAAACAAGTGTGGAGGCCTAAACAAATGCAAGATACAACAGCTTCTACATCTATCACAGCAATACCTACATCACCAAAGGAGGATGATGCAACAGATATGACATCGTCTGCGACACTTCTTACTTATCCTTCACTCGGACAAATTTCAGAATTGGTGGATGCACTCGAGGAGGAGGCTGATATGTTGGACTATGAGTCTACGCCGGTTCATGAAGGTACGGATATCAATATGGTGTACTACTTACCTGCTGAGTTTCGTGCTATAGATGAAGAAGGGGAGGTGGCTCAGCTGGATTTTGGCCCTAAAAACGCAATATTCGAGAAGCCAAAAGAACCAGTAACGCATCTTAAACCATTATATCTCAGAGGTCATATCAATGGGTCGCCGCTCACTCGGATGCTTGTTGATGGTGGTGCTGTGGTAAATCTTATGCCCTATTCGGTCTTCAAGAGATTGGGTTTGCCTGATGAAGAATTGATCAAGACCAATATGGTGCTCAATGGATTTGAAGGCAAAGAGAAAACTGAAGCCAAAGGTGTGATGTATGTGGAGCTTACAGTCGGAAGCAAAACTTTGGCTACTGCATTCTTTGTCGCTGAGGTGCAAGGTAACTACAACGTCATACTAGGCCGCGATTGGGTTCATGCAAACCAGTGCGTGCCATCCACTATGCACCAGTTTTTGATTCAGTGGGTTGATGATGAAGTGGAAGTTATTCACGCGGATAACTCGGCCTGTGTAGCTTTGGCCGATGCATCGGTGGATTGGCAACATCCCAATGCTACTTGCTTGACGGGACGTGACTTGTCAGAATTTGATTTTCTCAGCGCAACCAAGAATGGTTTTGTGCCTGTCTCTTTAAAGCCGAGTGAATGCAATCGGCTCCAAGGTATGATATGTTTAAATGGATCCTAATTCCGAGTGGTTACAAAAATGTCTTGTAAAGTATCGGTCCAATGAGAACGATATGTATGAGTCTATAGAGGAGTTGGATGACATGGATAAACTTGGACAAGGTTTTACATCAGCCGATCCGTTAGAAGAGGTAGATATTGGAGATGGTTCAGTCACTCGACCGACATTTATAAACAAAAATTTGAAAGTCGATTGTAAGGCTAAGTTAATCGAGCTATTGAAAGAATATGTTTGTTGCTTTGCATGGGAATATCATGAGATGCCAGGGTTAAGCCGGGAGCTAGTGGAACATCGGTTGTCTATAAAGGCTGGTTTTAGACCTTATAAACAGTCGGCAAGAAAATTTAATCCGAAAACATATGACCGGATCAAGGAAGAGATCAGTCGACTGCTTGAAGCTAATTTCATTCGACCTTGCAGGTATGCCGAGTGGATTTCTAACATTGTCCCGGTAGAGAAGAAAGGATCTGGCAAGTTGAGGGTGTGCATTGATTTCAGAGATTTGAATAGGGCTACACCCAAAGATGAGTATCCTATGCCAGTAGCCGATATGCTTATTAATAATGCTTCTGGACATAAGGTTATTAGCTTTCTAGATGGTAATGCCGGATACAATCAAATTTTTATGGCCGAAGAGGACATGTACAAAACGTCTTTCCGATGTCCTGGTTTCCTTGGTTTATTCGAGTGGACAGTGATGACATTCGGATTAAAAAATGCTGGCGCCACGTATCAAAGGGCTATGAATTTGATTTTTCATGATTTACTCGATGTCATACTTGAAGTTTATATTGATGATATTGTTGTCAAATCGGATGCTTTTGAATCTCACTTGGCCGATTTGCGTTTAGCTTTTGAAAGAATGAAAAAGTATGGATTGAAAATGAATCCTTTGAAGTGTGCTTTTGGCGTGTCAGCTGGCAAGTTTTTGGGTTTCATTATTCATGAAGATGGTATAGAGATTGATCCCAAAAAGATAGAGGCTATACAGAAGGTGGAGGCTCCAACATGCAAGAGAGATATGCAAAAGTTCCTTGGCAAGGTCAATTATTTGAGAAGGTTCATAGCTAATTTATCAGGGAAAGTTGATGCATTTACTCCTATCCTTCGGTTAAAGAATGATGCTGATTTCACTTGGGGGGCAAAACAGCAAGAAGCATTTGATATGATCAAGAATTATTTGTGCACTCCTCCGGTGATGAGAGAACCCAAGCATAGGGAACCCTTCAGACTTTACATTGCAGCAGAGGAAGGAGTTATTGGTGCTGTTCTAACTCAAGAGACCGAAGGAAAAGAGCATGCCATCACTTATTTGAGCCGCCGCTTATTGGACGCAGAGACAAGGTATACATTCATTGAGAAATTATGTCCATGCTTATATTATGCTTGCACAAAACTGAGACATTATTTAGTGCCGAGTGTTTGTGTAGTAGCTTGTCAAACCGATGTCATTAAATACATGTTGCATAGGCCAATTCTTAGTGGTAGAATTGGCAAGTGGGCTTATGCTTTGATTGAATATGATTTGGCTTATGAATCTCTAAAATCCATGAAAGGCCAAATTGTTGCTAATTTCATTGTTGAACATCGGGTTAATAACAAGCATGATATTGATATGAACCTTGTTTCATTAGTACCATGGAGATTATACTTTGATGGTTCAGTTTGTAGCAATGGCCAAGGTGTTGGTATTGTTTATATATCTCCTCATGGCGCTATTTTTGAAGCCTCATGCCACTTAGAATATTTTTGCACAAACAATCAAGCCGAATATGAAGCATTGTTATTCTGCCTAGAGATGTTACTTGCTATAGGTGCTACACATATTGAGGCTTATGGTGATTCGTTACTAGTGGTGCAGCAAATATCCAAAGTCTTTCAGTGTTTGGACGAATCACTTAATGTTTATCTTGATAGATGTCTAGATATAATTTCTACTTTGGATTGCTTTAGCATTGCTCATATATCTAGACATAACAATTGGAAAGCAAATGAATTGGCACAACAAGCATCCGGATATCATGTTGATCATGGCATGTTTCATATCTCTCAAAGACCGATGTCTTGTCTTGCCAATATGGGAGAGGCCGAACATGAACCCACTGATTCGGCCATTAACAAAAAGTCTAGTGCAGGTGACAATCCCGACTGGAGGAAGCCCATTGTTGATTACTTGTGCAATCCGAGTGAAAGGGTGGACAGGGATGTTCGGCGCATGGCTTTCAAGTATACAATGAGAGATAATAGTCTTTATCGCCGAACCATCGATGATGTTCCTCTAAAGTGTTTGGATGAGGACCAGGCAAGAGTTTCTATGGGAGAAGTACATGAAGGTATTTGTGGCACTCACCAGTCGGCTCCCAAGATGAAATGGTTATTGCGACGTGCTGGGTTTTATTGGCCGACTATGATTAATGATTGCTTCAGATATTATAAGGGGTGTGAAGCTTGTCAAAAGTTTGGTGATATTCAATTGGCTCCTGCTGCTATGTTACATCCTATTATCAAACCATGGCCTTTCAGAGGTTGGGTTTAGATTTCATTGGACAAATCCATCCGTCTTCCTCAAAAGGGCATCGGTTCGTATTGGTGGCAACTGATTATTTCACTAAATGGTCTGAAGCAGTACCTCTCAAGAACATGACGCATACGGAGGTAATTCAATTCATAACCGAGCACATTATTCATAGATTCGGTATTCCTCAAACATTAACTACAGATCAAGGTTCATCTTTCATGTCACACCAAGTCAGAGAGTTTGCCGAATCTTATAACATAAAGTTGCTCAATTCCTCTCCATATTATGCCCAAGCTAATGGACAAGCTGAGTCTAGCAATAAAATTTTAATCAAGCTCATCAAGAAGAAGATTGAGGATAATCCAAAGAGATGGCATGACTTGTTGTCTGAGGCATTATGGGCACATAGAATCTCAAGGCATGGTGCTACGAAAGTGACTCCATATGAGCTAGTATATGGTCAGGAGGCTGTTTTACCGGTGGAAGTAAATTTGAATGCTTTGAGAATAGCCAAACAAAATGATTTATCGGCAATAGACTTCTATAACTTGATGATGGACAACATTGATGAGGTTGCTGATAAATGTTTGGCTGCTTTGAATGCCATAGAGAGAGATAAGTTGAGGGTGGCAAGGGCTTACAATAAGAAAGTCAAGTTGAAGAATTTTCAAGTTGGTGATCTCGTTTGGAAAGTGATTCTGCCGATTGGTTCAAGAGATAGAAAATTCGGGAAGTGGTCTCCAAGTTGGGAAGGTCCTTTTAGAATTGCAAGAGTTGTTCCCGGAAATTCATATTTGGTGGAATCAATACAAGGGGCATTGTTACCTCGAGCTCTCGATGGCAAATATTTGAAGAAGTACCACCCGAGTGTGTGGCAGGAAGCCTAAGTGGGCAATGGCCGATATACGATTATCGCCCTTAGCACAAACATGGCCGATACATAATTGTCGCCCTGAAAAAAATAAATGGCCGATGGAGTGTTGATATCGTCCTTAGAACAAACACTATGCATATTATTTTTCGGCGTGCAAGCTTTGCCGAAAAATAGGGGGGCATGTGTTGACACCTGATTTCGGCAAGATACAGATTGCAATGAAGATGGTCTCGAGTGAACGAGTTTTCAGCATAAAAATATTCACGTCACCGAGTGGAACCACTTAGATGTTTCGGTTATATTCATTCGACTTTATCTTACGGACCAAAACTATACTCCGAGTGGCATAGTTCAATGTTCCGAGTGGTTTGCGGCCAATCACGTCTTCAAGATGACCTCGGATGAAGGAGCACTCTTAAGGAATTGTCTTCGTCTCGTCAAGGAAATTGATTTTGATATATAAATCATCTCAATCCAAGTTCATATGGAAAAGTTAGAGGCAATATACTGCAGACTGAACCTCAACGGAAATATGGCGCGAGGTGCCAGACACTTGTCTGATAGGTTGCGCGAGTAATTCGGCCATCAATACGGCCTTGAATTGAAAAACCTTCAACACGGAAAAGTTTCGTCTCGTCGAGCCGAAATTCGTCTCAATCCGAGGTCGTATGAGGCCTGGAGAGACAAATCAAGATCGGGCTATGTTTTCAGTCGGAAACCCAAGTGAAAAGTTTACCATCTGAGTGAAAGTTTACGGTCGAGTGAAAGTTTACGGTCGAGTGAAACCGGATGAACTTATTATTATCCAAGTGGAAATATAGTCATCCGAGGGAAAATATGATCATCCGAGTGAAATTGTCGTCCAGGTGAAAATATTCCGAGTGAAAAGATTACCATCGGGACGAAAACTTGCCGATTGAATAAGATAGTGCCTTCCGAGTGGAAATATAGTCATCCGAGTGAAAGATTGTCTTCCGAGTGAAAAAGTCCAATCGGACGATCCGAGTGAAAGTATCTAATATCCGAGTGGATGAGCTCAAGTCCGAGTGAAATTGAACATGTGCTCGAAAGTTTTATCAAAATGACCTTGGATGAAGAAGTGTTCAATACAGAAGTTGTGCGTATCATCAAGACGGTAAACTTTGATTTTGGAGTCATCATCATCAGAGATAATATATAGCCTACAAATTCACTACGAGACTCGGATAATCCAGTCTACTGCAAGACCGAGTCCGACTGGAAGATAAAGATGACCTCGAAAAGTATTCAAGATGGCCTTATTTGAAAAAGTGATCAACATGAGAGTTGTTCGTATCGTCGAGGCACACAAGTTTGATATTTGGGCCATCTCGATCGGAGATCATATGCAAGCCCGGTGGCCCGCGCAAGAAGGAAGACAGAGTTTGGGCCAGATTCAGACTGAATCCGAGTTGGAATAGAATTAGGACTCTAGGACGTGAATTGATGTATTTTTTCTTGTAAGGAAAGCCTAGATGAATCCTTTACTTGTACGGGAAGTCCAGCCGCCTCTTATATATGTTGGGGGTGACGGCCGATTGAACAACACACAATCGAACAAATCAATATACTACTTTTTCATCTACGTTTTATCTCTCCACCGTTTTTCTATCTCGTTCTTCGCTGTTCTTCGTGTTTGAGAGCTGCGAATCCCGAGGCTCTAGGGGCGAGCGAATCGACCTAGGGCAGCCCATAGCCGCCGCACTCCCTGACGGGGTCCCTCCCGGGGGTGTGGGGTTTTCGGGTCTGCAAAAGCGCCCGTCGACTGTCTTGCATATCGCGCTGTCGGTTGGGTCTCCTTCGACGTGAGCTGCGGTGCATCACCCCCGGCGTCGAGGGTACACGTGACGTGTTCGTGTGTCAACAAACGGTTCACCATACGTGCATGCTACGGGAATCACAAGCTTAAACACAAGTATTTCTCAAATTCACAACTACTCAACTAGCATGTCTTTAATATCACCATCTCCATATCTCAAAACAATTATCAAGTATCAAACTTCTCATAGTATTCAACACACTCACAAGAGAGCTTTATTATTAATCTTGCATACGAAGCATATTAGGATTTTAAGAAAATTACCATGCTATTTAAGACTCTCAAAATAATCTAAGTGAAGCATGAGAGATCACTAGTTTCTGTAAAACAAATCCACCACCGTGCTCTAAAATATATAAGTGAAGCACTAGAGCAAAATTATATAACTCAAAAGATATAAGCGCAGCACATAGAGTATTCTAACAAATTCCAAATCATGTATGGCTCTCTAAAAAGATGTGTACAGCAAGGATTATTGTGGTAAACTAATAAGTAAACACTCAAATCATACAAGACGTGCCAAGCAAAACAGATATCATGTGGTAAATAAAAATATAGCTCCAAGTAAAGTTACCGATAGAAGTAGACAAAATAGGGGATGCCTTCCGGGGCATCCCCAAGCTTTGGCTTTTAGGTGTCCTTAGATTATCTTGGGGGTGCCATGGGCATCCCCAAGCTTAGGCTCTTTCCACTCCTTGTTCCATAATCCATCAAATCTTTACCCAAAACTTGAAAACTTCACAACACAAAACTTAAAGTAGAAAATCTCGTGAGCTCCGTTAGCGAAAGAAAATAGAAGATCACTTCAAGGTACTGTAATGAACTCATTCTGTATTTATATGGGTGTTATACCTACTATATTACAACTTCTCTACGGTTTATAAACTATTTTACTAGCCATAGATTCATCAAAATAAGCAAACAACACACGAAAAACAGAATCTGTCAAAAACAGAACAGTCTGTAGTAATCTGAAGCTAGCGCAAGATCTGTAACCCCAAAAATTCTAAACTAAATTGCTGGGCGTGAGGAATTTATCTATTAATCATCCTCAAAAATAATTAACTAAATATCAATTTCCAAATAAAAATGACAGCAGTTCTCGTGAGCGCTAAAGTTTCTGTTTTTTACAGCAAGTTCAACAAGACTTTCCCCAAGTCTTCCCAACGGTTCTACTTGGCACAAACACTAATTAAACACAAAAAACACAACCAAAACAGAGGCTAGATAATTTATTTATTACTAAGCAGGAGCAAAAAGCAAGGAATAAAAATAAAATTGGGTTTCCTCCCAACAAGCGCTATCGTTTAACGCCCCTAGCTAAGCATAACAAGCAAGAATAGATCTAGGTATTGCCATCTTTGGTAGGCAATCCATAAGTGGCTCTCATAATAGATTCATAAGGTAATTTAATTTTATTTTTAGGAAAGTGTTCCATGCCTTTTCTTAACGAAAATTGGAATCTAATATTTCCTTCCTTCATATCAATAATTTCACCAGTCGTTCTAAGGAAAGGTCTACCAAGAATAATAGGACATGAAGGATTGCAATCTATGTTAAGAACAATAAAATCTACGGGCACATAATTCCTATTTGCAACAATAAGAACATGAATAATTCTTCCCATAGGTTTCTTAATAGTGGAATCCGCAAGGTGCAAGTTTAGAGAGCAATCATCAAAATCACGGAAACCTAACAAATCACACAAAGTCTTTGGAATCGTGGAAACACTAGCACCCAAATCACATAAAGCATAGCATTCATGATCTTTAATTTTAATAGTTGGTTCCCACTCATCATAAAGTTTTCTAGGGATAGAAACTTCCAATTCAAGTTTTTCTTCATAAGATTGCATCAAGGCATCAACGATATGTTTAGTAAACGCTTTATTTTGACTATAAGCATGAGGAGAATTTAGCACGGATTGAAACAAAGAAATACAATCAATAAAAGAGCAATTTTCATAGTTAAATTCCTTGAAATCCATAATAGTGGGTTTAGCAACATCTAGGGTTTTAATTTCTTCACTCCCATTTTTCTCAAATTTAGCATCAAGATCAAAAGATTCGGAATTCTTGGAATGCCTTCTAGGTAAAGGTGGATCATATTCAGTCCCATCATTATCAAGATTCATATTGCAAAACAAAGATTTAATAGGGGACACATCAATAACTTTAGATCTTCATCATTATTTTCATAGGAACTAGAAGAACACGCTTTTATAAAGGCATCTTTCTTAGCACGCATCCTAGCGGTTCTTTCTTTGCACTCGTCAATGGAAATTCTCATGGCTTTGAGAGACTCATTGATATCATGCTTAGGTGGAATAGATCTAAGTTTCAAAGAATCAACATCAAGAGCAATTCTATCAACGTTCCTAGCCAAATCATCAATCTTAAGCAATTTTTCTTCAATCATAGCATTAAAATTCTTTTGCAAAGTAATAAATTCTTTAATATTAGAATCAAAATCAGAGGGCATCTTATTATAATTTCCATAAGAATTGTTTTAGGAATTACCATAATTATTAGATGGATTACTAGGATAAGGCCTAGGATTGAAATTTCCTCTATACGCATTATTACCAAAATTGTTCCTACCAACAAAATTCACATCCATAGATTCATTATTATTCTCAATCAAAGTAGACAAGGGCATATCATTAGGATCAGAAGAAACACTCTTATTAGCAAATAATTTCATAAGTTCATCCATCTTTCCACTCAAAAAATTATTTTCTTCTATCGCATGCACCTTTTTATTAGTGGATCTTTCAGTATGCCATTGAGAATAATTAACCATAATATTATCTAGGAGTTTAGTAGCTTCTCCTAAGGTGATTTCCATAAAAGTGCCTCCCGCGGCCGAATCCAAAAGATTTCTAGAAGCAAAATTCAATCCGACATAAATTTTTTGTATAATTATCCATAAATTTAAACCATGAGTAGGGCAATTACGTATCATTAATTTCATTCTCTCCCAATCTTGTGCAACATGTTCATGATCAAGTTACTTAAAGTTCATAATATCGTTTCTAAGAGAGATGATTTTAGCGGGAGGAAAATACTTAGAGATAAAAAGCATCTTTGCACTTATTCCATGAATCCATACTATTTTTAGGCAAAGACGAAAACCAAGCTTTAGCACGATCTCTAAGCGAAAAATGAAATAGCTTCAATTTAACAATATCATTATCCACATCTTTCTTCTTTTGCATGTCACACAAATCAACGAAGCTATTTAGATGGGTAGCGACATCTTCACTAGGAAGGCCAGAGAACGGATCTTTCATGACAAGATTCAGCAAAGCAGTATTAATTTCACAAGATTCAACATCGGTAAGAGGAGCAATCGGAGTGCTAATAAAATCATTGTTGTTGGTATTGGTGAAGTCACACAATTTAGTATTATCTTGAGCCATCGCGACAAACAAGCAAACTAACATACCAGGAAACAAAAAGCAAGCGGACAAAAAGGGGCAAATAGAGAAAGAGAGGGAGGATAGAGAGAGATGGCGAATAAAATGGCAAGGGTGAATTGGGGGGGGAGAGGAAAACGAGAGGCAAATGGAAAATAATGTAATGCGAGAGATAAGGGTATGTGATGGGTATTTGGTATGTTGACTTTTGCGTAGACCTCCCCGGCAATGGTGAAATCCTTCTTGCTACCTCTTTTAGCACTGCGTTGGTTTTCCCCGAAGAGGAAGGGATGTTGCAGCAAAGTAGCATAAGTATTTCCCTCAGTTTTTGAGAATGTGACGCCCCCAATTCAATCATACACTAATGATACACGCAAACGTGTATGATCAAGATCAGGGACTCACGAGAAGATATCACAACACAACTCTACAAATAAAATAAGTCATACAAGCATCATATTACAAGCCAGGGGCCTCGAGGGCTCGAATACAAGAGCTCGATCATAGACGAGTCAGCGGAAGCAACAATATCTGAGTACAGACATAAGTTAAACAAGTTTGCCTTAAGAAGGCTAACACAAACTGGGATACAGATTGAAAGAGGCGCTGGCCTCCTACCTGGGATCCTCCTAAACTACTCCTGGTCGTCATCAGCGGGCTGCACATAGTAGTAGGCACCTCCCGAGTAGTAGTAGTCATCGTCGACAATGGTGTCTGGCTCCTGGGCTCCATCGTCTGGTCGCAGCAATCGGGTATAGAAAGGGGGAAAAGAGGGAGCAAAGCAACCGTGAGTACTCATCCAAAGGACCCGCAAGCAAGGAGCTACACTACATATGTATGCATTGGTATCAAATGGATTAAGGGTATCATATGTGGACTGAACTGCAGAATGCCGGAATAAGAGGGGGATATCTAGTCCTTTCGAAGACTACGCTTCTGGTAACCTCCATCTTGCAGCAGGAGAAGAGAGTAGATGGTAAGTTCACCAAGTAGCATCGCATAGCATAATCCTAACCGATGATCCTCCCCTCATCGCCCTGTGAGAGAGCGATCACCGGTTGTATCTGGCACTTGGAAGGATGTGTTTTATTAAGTATCCGGTTCTAGTTGTCATAAGGTCAAGGTACAACTCCTAGTCGTCCTGTTACCGAAGATCACAGCTATTCAAATAGATTAACTTCCCTGCAGGGGTGCACCACATTTCCCAACACGCTCGATCCCCTTTGTCCGGACACACTTTTCTGGGTCATGCCCGGCCTCGGAAGATCAACACGTCGCAGCCCTACCTAGGCACAATAGAGAGGTCGGCACGCCGATCTAAATCCTATGGCGGAGGGGTCTGGGCCCATCGCCCATTGCACACCTGCATGTTGCGTACGCGGCCGGAGAGTAGACCTAGCAACCTCCATTACAAAGGAAGTTGCGTTACGCGGTCCAACCCGGCGCCCGCCGCTCAGTCGCTGACATCACGAAGGCTTCGGCTGATACCACAATGTCGATTGCCCATAACTGTCCCCGCGTAGATGGTTAGTGCGTATAGGCCAGTAGCCAGACTCAGATCAAATACCAAGATCCCGTTAAGCGTGTTATGTTGAAATAACCACGGACGCCGACCAGGGCCAGGCCCACCTCTCTCCTAGGTGGTCTCAACATGGCCTGTGGCTCCGCCACAAAGTAACAGTCGGGGGCCTTCAGGAACTCAGGCCCACCTCTACTGGGATGGAGCCACCTGCCCCTTCAGCCCCAACATCGGAATCACTCGCGGGTACTCCTACGAGCCGACCCGACTTTAATCACCACCTGTATAGCATGTATATATGTATAAGTATATACCCGTGATCACTTCCCAAGTGATCACAGCCCGATAGTATAGCATGGCAGACGGACAAGAATGTAGGGCCACGGATGATAAACTAGCATCCTATACTAAGCATTAGGATTGCAGGTAAAGGTAACAACAGTAGTAGCAAGGACAAGCTATGCATCAGGATAGGATTAACGGAAAGCAGTAACATGTTACACTACTCTAATGCAAGCAGTAGAGAGTAGAGTAGGCGATATCTGGTGATCAAGGGGGGGCTTGCCTGGTTGCTCTGGCAAGAGAGAGGGGTCGTCAACACCGTAGTCGTACTGGGTAGCAGCGGCATCGGTCTCGGTGTCTAGCGAGAGAAGAGGGGGAAGAAACAATAAATATTAAGCAACCAGATGCATATCGATGCATGACATGACAAGTATCGGTGCTAGGGGTGCCCTAACGCGGTAAGAGGTGGTACCGGTGAAGGGGGGAAACATCCGGCAAAATATCCCCGGTGTTTCGTGTTTTCGGACAGATGAACCGGAGGGGGAAAGTTACGTGTTTGCTATGCTAGGGATGTGTGGCGGACGAACGGGCTGCGTATCCGGATTTGTCTCGTCATTCTGAGCAACTTTCATATACAAAGTTTTTCCATCCGAGCTACGGTTTATTTTCTATTAATTTTTGAAGTTTTAAATCATTTTCTGAATTATTATAAATTCGAAATTAATAGACAAAATGCTATGGGTACCCAGCCCTGTGTACACAGAATGTACACAGAGGCTGACATGTGGGCCAGGGGGACCCAGTTGACCAGTCAAAGTTTGACTGGTCAACAGGGGTGGGGCCACCCTGTCATACTCTGATCTACTAATTAACCTAGTTAATTAGCTTAATTAGGATTAGGTTTATTAAGGCAAATTAATTAAGTTAAATATATATGTATATATATATATATATATATTTTTTTTCCTTTTTTAGGGCTGGGCCCCACGTGTCGGTGGCCCATCTGGGCCAAGCGGGGTGTGGGCTATCGGGCACGGGCGCCCGACGGGGCGAGCCCGAGCACGGAGTCGCTCGAACGCAGGGGCGCGCCGGCGAGTAGGGGCGGCTGGGGCGCGTCTGGTGGCGCGTAGCAGGGCAGTCGAAGGTGGCGGCGGTAGGCCCACGCAGTGGCGCTGCAGTGGCTAGCAGGGGACGGCGCGAGCGGGGCCGCGGCGAGCAGCGGGGCAAGCGCGGTCGACGAGCAGAGTGAGGCCGGGGCGGGCGGTGGCAGGGCAACAGGCGGCGCAGGCGGCGACACGCAGTGGTGGGGGGAGGGGGTGCAGCGAGGTAGCAGGAGGGGAGCCGGCGTGGCAGGCCGGCCGGCTGGAGCGGTGACGAGTGGGGCGGAGGTAGGGCGCTCGCTGGGTTGTGGCGAACAACATGGAGCGAGCGAGCAACGGCGAGACCTTGCGCGGGTGTGGGGCGGCGCGGGGCCAGGGCGCCCAGCGAGTGAGGCAGGGCGTGCGTGACGCGCGCGGTGGCCGCGGTAGTGAACACGGCGGCGACGAGCTTCGGCAACAACGGAGCTAGCAGCAACAACAACAAACCGAGGGGGAGGACGGAGGGGGAACGTGGTGCTGCTCACAGTGTTGCAAGGGAGGCTCGATGACGCCGGGGATGACCGGAGTCGGGCGGATCGACGCGGAGGAGCTGTGTTGGCCGAAGATGAAGACGAGGTTGATGCGGATGTTGCGGTGGCTCCCTGCTAGATCCAGTGGGTGAAGACGATGAAGCGGACGATGACGGAGCTCGCGGGCAATCTTTCACGGCGCCAGGACCATGGAGAGCGCGGGAACGGAGGTGGCCATGACGACGACGGTTCGGACAGCGTGGGAAGACGATGGCGGCGCGAGAAAAAGGAGGGGAAATGATCTAGGGTTATGAATGAGGCCGCGAGCGTCGTTTTAACCAGCAGGGGACAACAGGGATGCTCAGCACGTGGCCAGGGCGCGGTCATGGCGGCCGGATGCCTGGCACGATCCCCCCGCCTCCTGTAGAAGGAAGGAGACGATTGGGGGGGGGGTGGGCTGGGCCATGTGCACACTAGAGCCCACTTGGACAGTACTTGGTTAGGCCCTTTTCTGTCTGTCTTATTTATTTGCTATTGTTTTGTTTTGTTTTCTTTTATTCTGCTTTATCTTTGTTTCCTATTGTTTTAGTTTTTGTAAAATATATACTTGGCATCTAATTTAGTATTTCAATTTAGTCCACTGCCACAAAAAGTCTAGTCCCCAAATACTTTAGTTTGATATTTTATTAATTATAAAAGGTATTTAAATAATCATTTTGCTACTGTTTTACTTAATATAGTGCACTTATATACTTTACAGAAGTGTGTTTTCTTCACCAATATTTAGTATGGAATATTTGCCACAACCCAAACATTTTGTTTTGTATCTTTGAAATTTTTTGATGTTTGCCTTTAATTCAATTTTGAATTTGAATTGGTTTTGAACTAATGCGAGATTAGCAACAGTAACTAAGGTGACATGGCATCATTAGCGTGGAATTACTGTAGCGTAATTATCCGGGCGTCACAGAGAACCAAGGTATCAATCCAGTAGGAGGCTACGCGCAAGTTCCTCGTACCTGCACAAAACAAATAAATCCTCGCAACCAACGCAAATAGGGGTTGTCAATCCCTATGAGTCCACTTACGAGAGTGAGATCTGATAGATATCATAAAGATAATATTTTTGGTATTTTTATGATAAAGATGCAAAGTAAAATAAAGGCAAAGTAAATAGCAAAGTAGTAGGAGAACAATATGATGAAGATAGACCCAGGGGCCATAGGTTTCACTAGTGGCTTCTCTCGAGAGCATAAGTATTCTACGGTGGGTGAACAAATTACTGTTGAGCAATTGACAGAATTGAGCATAGTTACGAGAATATCTAGGTATGATCATGTATATAGGCATCACGTCCGAGACAAGTAGACCGACTCCTGCCTGCATCTACTACTATTACTCCACTCATCGACCGCTATCCAGCATGGATCTAGAGTATTAAGTTAAAAACAGAGTAACACCTTAAGCAAGATGACATGATGTAGAGGGATAGACTCATGCAATATGAAGAAAACCCCATATTGTTATCCTCGATGGAAACAATACAATACGTGCCTTGCTGCCCTTACTGTCACCGGGAAAGGACAACGCAAGATTGAACCCAAAGCTAAGCACTTCTCCCATTGCAAGAAAGATCAATCTAGTAGGCCAAACCAAACTAATAATTCGAAGAGACTTGCAAAGATAACCAATCATACATAAAAGAATTCAAAGAAGATTCAAATATTATTCATAGATAGACTTGATCATAAACCCACAATTCATCAGTCTCAACAAACACACCGCAAAAAGAAGATTACATCGAATAGATCTCCACAAGAGAGGGGGAGACCATTGTATTGAGATCCAAAAAGAGAGAAGAAGCCATCTAGCTACTAACTATGGACCCGTAGGTATGAAGTAAACTACTCACACTTCATCGGAGAGGCTATGGTGTTGATGTAGAAGTCCTCCGTGATCGATGCCCCCTCCGGCGGAGCTCCGGAACAGGCCCCAAGATGGGATCTCGTGGATACAGAAAGTTACAGCGGTGGAATTAGGGTTTCGGCTCCTGTTCTGATTATTTGGGGGTATGTGGATATATATAGGAGGAAGAAGTACGTCGGTGGAGCAACAGGGGGCCCACGAGGGTGGAGGGCGCGCCTAGGGGGGGGGGGCAGGCGCGCCCCCCTACCTCGTGGCCTCCTGTTAGTTGGCTTGATGTTGGGTCCAAGTCTCCTAAGTTGTATTCAGTGAGAAAATCACGTTCCCAAAGGTTTCATTCCGTTTGATATTCCTTTTCTTCGAAACCCTAAAACAGGCAAAAAACAGCAATTCTGGGTTGGGCCTCTGGTTAATAGGTTCGTCCCAAAAATAATATAAAAGTGGATAATAAAGCCCAATAATGTCCAAAACAATAGATAATATAGCATGGAGCAATCAAAAATTATAGATACGTTGGAGACGTATTAGCTCCCTTCTTAATCAATGAAACCCCAGCCTTGGCTGGCTCGTTCAAAAAAAACATCGGATTTTGTCTTTTTTCACACGCGACAAATAAGTAAAACTCATTTTAAAAACAAGGAGGGTGCGCTCCCATGCGCCAAAACGTCACTCTCAAGAACCATTTTAATGAATATATATAGTATATAAATTCCCTTTTACTTAATATACCGAATTCAAAACAAATGTTGAAATATAACCGACGAAAATTATGGGCACTCACATCAGTCTCTAATCTTCTTGGACCTATAACAAGTTTATATAGCAAATCATACACAACATTAGCAAATATATGTAGAGTAAATGATAAAAAATAATATAAATTGCATAGTAGGAAAATTATGATTGGAAAAGACTCATACTTTTGAGTGTGATCACATTTGATTCTAATCATCTTTAGATAAAACAAAAAGGTATTATCCCAATAAAACTTTATAAAAATCCAGCCCTGCACATCGGGCGGGCCACTTTACTAGTTGAAAGAAAAGACTAAAGAGACTTTTCACAAATAAAAGGATACATGATTAAGAAATCTGAATCCTTGAAGAAAAAGGGTGGGAGGGCGGGAAAAACAAAGACAACTTGGGACGGATGAAACAAACACTAATGAGAAAACTGAGATTCGATCTTGCAAATGGAAAAATGATAGGATCATCTTGAAGAGAATCGCACCGGTTGGAAATAGAATTGACATGACAATCTCGATAAATAAGAAGGATTGGTATTCACATAGAAGTGTGAGAACACCATTTAGGAAAAGGTTTGGATTCAACACTTCAAATTGAAGCAACTCAAAAACCACAACTCAAAACAAAACAAAGGATTGGCTTGCAGAATAAGCCGGAACAAACATATGATAGACCCCAGATTGTATCCTGTGTCTGTTGGAAGGATATCTTACGTGATACTTTAATTCCCACTTATAAACTCCCGAAACTTTCTGGTTATGCAATCAGGTGTTGGGGATACAGGGGAAGCATAATATGTCACTCAAACTAACAATCCCTACATCCAGTTGTATCCATCCGTCAACACATAACCAAGAAACCTTCGGAAATCGTGTACCTCAACCTTCGAAAAGCATCTGTTATACGAGTTATGGCGATACTCCCGAACTCCCACCCCAGTACTGGGTGGCATCGAGATTTTCTCACCAACAACTGCATAAAAGAGATTTTCGATG
The DNA here is from genome assembly GCF_056163025.1 of Triticum urartu. Lineage (NCBI taxonomy): Eukaryota > Viridiplantae > Streptophyta > Magnoliopsida > Poales > Poaceae > Triticum > Triticum urartu. Next base: position 233,541,905 of record NC_141878.1, read on the forward strand.
TCTGGAAACTCAGGTATTCCAGAACTGCAACAATAAAATTGTGACGACAACACGTCGGAGCTCAACTCCCCGGGACACTGTCACAACCCCTAAATTTCGGGAGGAACCAAGAACAATGTTCTCGTCACAAGACTATCGGAACGATTCCAAGATACCCGCGTGATCCTAATTTTTTTCGTGAAATTTGAGGAGAGGAAATTCAAAACTTCTACGTCAGGAGGCCTCGCCGGAGCGACGAAGGGACTAAGGAGTAAAAAGAATCCTACTCTCCGATATATATAATCCTAAGACTCAAAACATTTTGTTGTAGACCGAACAACGTCAGCGATTTGATCAAGCAGGGGGCTCCTAAGTTGAGGATGGCTCTGATTACCAACTTGTAACGACCAGATGCGGATATATCTCCCACGTGTCGAGGCACGACTTAGAGGCATAACCGCATGGTGGTTTAGTCGCAAGTGGGGTAATCTTCACACAATTCCTTTCTTATTCGGTACATGGGATTGTGTGAAGATTACCCCACTTGCGACTAAACCACCATGTGGTTATGCCTCTAAGTCGTGCCTCGACACGTGGGAGATATAGCCGCATCATGGGCATTACACTGCCAGAGGGGGATTCGATCATGGAGGGCTTCTACATCAACACCATAGGCTCTCCGATGATGTGTTAGTAGTTTACCACAGACCTTTGGGTCCATTGTTATTAGCTAGATGGCTTCTTCTCTCTCTTTCGATCTCAATACAAAGTTCTCCTCGATGTTCTTGGAGATCTATTCGATGTAATTCTTTTTGCGGTGTGTTTGCCGAGATCTGATGAATTGTGGGCTTATGATTAATTATCTATGAATAATATTTGATTCTTCTCTGAATTCTTATATGCATGATTTGATATCTTTGCAAGTATCTTCAAATTATCAGTTTGGTTTGGCCTACTAGATTGATCTTTCTTGCAATGGGAGAAGTACTTAGCTTTGGGTTCAATCTTGCGGTGTCCTTTCCCAGTGACAGCAGGGGCAACAAGGCACATATTGTATTGTTGCCAGCGAGGATAAGAAGATGGGGTTTATATCATATTGTTTGAGTTTATCCCTCTACATCATGTGATCTTGCCTAATGCGTTACTCTGTTCTTTTGAACTTAATACTCTAGATGCATGCTGGATAGCAGTCGATGTGTCGAGTAATAGTAGTAGATGCAGAATCGTTTCAGTCTACTTGACACGGACGTGATGCCTATGTTCATGATCATGCCTAGATATCATCAGAACTATGCGCTTTTCTATCAATTGCTCAGTAGTAATTTGTTCACCCACCGTAATATATGCTATCTTGAGAGAAGCCACTAGTGAAACCTATGCCCCCCGGGTGTACTTTACATCATATAAGTTTCCGATCTACAATTTTAGTTTACTATTTATTTTGCAATCTTTACTTTCCAATCTATACAACAAAAATACCAAAAATATTTATCTTATTATCTCTATCAGATCTCACTTTCATAAGTGACCGTGAAGGGATTGACAACCCCTTTATCGCGTTGGTTGCGAGGTTCTTGTTTGTTTGTGCAGGTACTAGGTGACTTGCGTGTAGTCTCCTACTAGATTGATACCTTGGTTCTCAAAAACCGAGGGAAATACTTATGCTACTTTGCCGCATCACCCTTTCCTCTTCAAGGGAAAACCAACGCATGCTCAAGAGGTAGCAACAACCATATGGCTCCTGCCAGTTGCCGATAACTGTTACAAAACATGATCATCTCATACAACAATTTATATCATCACGTTTGACCATATCATATCACAACATGCCCTGCAAAAACAAGTTAGGCGTCCTCTACTTTGTTGTTGCAAGTTTTACGTGGCTGCTACGGGCTTCTAGCAAGAACCATTCTTACCACCTCATCAAAACCACAACGATTTTTCGTGATGTGTGCTGTTTTAACCTTCAAGAAGGACCGAGCGTAGTCAAACTCGATTCAACTAAAGCTGGAGAAACAGACACCCACTGGCCACCTGTGTGCGAAGCATGTTAGTATAACTACTCTCATGAATGTGGTCATGTAATGTCGGTCTGGGCCGCTTCATCCAACAATACCGCCGAATCAAAGTGAGACATTGCTGGTAAGTAGTACGACTATTATCGCCCACAACTCTTTGTGTTCTACTCGTGCATATAACGTCTACGCATAGACCTGGCTTGGATGCCACTGTTGGGGAACGCAGTATTTCAAAAAATTTACCTACGATCACGCAAGATTTATCTAGGAGATGCATAGCAACGAAAGGGGAGAGTGTGTCTATGTACCCTCGTAGACCGAAAGCGGAAGCGTTTAGTAACGCGGTTGATGTAGTCGAACGTCTTCACGATCCAACCGATCCAAGTATCGAACGCACGGCACTTCCGTGATCAGCACATGTTCAAATCGATGACGTCCCTCGAACTCTTGATCCAGTTGAGGCCGAGGGAGAGTTCCGTCAGAACGACAGCGTGGTGACGGTGATGATGAAGTTACCGACGCAGGGCTTCGCCTAAGCACTACAACGATATGACTGAGGTGTGTAACTGTGGAGGGGGGCACCGTACACGACTAAAAGATCAACTTGTGTGTCTTTGGGGTGCCCCCTCCCCATGTATATAAAGGGGGTGGAGAGGAGGCCGACCCTAGGAGGGGGCGTGCCATGGGGGGAGTCCTACTTGGACTCCTAGTCCAAGTAGGATTCGGTCCCCCCCTTTCCTAGTCCAAGTAGGAGAAGAAGGGAAAGAGGAGAGAAGAGAAGGAAGGAGGGGGGCGCCGCCCCCTCCCCTTGTCCAATTCGGACTAGGCAAGGGGGAGCCACCTTTGGCCGGCCCTCTCTCTTCTCCACTAAGGACCATTGTGGCCCATTAAACCTCCGGGGGGTTTCGGTAACCCCTCGGTACTCCGGAAAATGCCTGAACCTATCCGAAACCATTCTGGTGTCCAAACATAACCTTCCAATATATCAATCTTTATGTCTCAACCATTTTGAGACTCCTCGTCATGCCTGTGATCTCATCCGGGACTCCGAACAAACTTCGGTTCATCAAAACACGAAACTCATAATACAAATCGTCATCGAACGTTAAGCGTGCGGACCCTACGGGTTCGAGAACTATGTAGACATGACCGAGACATATCTCCGATCAATAACCAATAGCGGAACCTGGATGCTCATATTGGCTCCTACATATTCTACGAAGATCTTTATCGGTCAAACAGCATAACAACATACGTTGTTCCATTTGTCATCGGTATGTTACTTGCCCGAGATTCAATCGTCGGTATCATCATACCTAGTTCAATCTCATCACCGGCAAGTCTCTTTACTCGTTCCGTAATGCATCACCCCATGGCTAACTCATTAGACACATAGTGATGTGCATTACCGAGAGGGCCCAGAGATACCTCTCCGATACACGGAGTGACAAATCCTAATCTTGATCTATGCCAACTCAACAAACACCATCGGAGACACCTGTAGAGCATCCTTATAATCACCCAGTTACGTTGTGACGTTTGATAGCACACAAGGTGTTCCTCCGGTATTCGGGAGTCGCATAATCTCATAGTATGAGGAATATGTATAAGTCATGAAGAAAGCAATAGCAGAAAAACTAAACGATCATTATGCTAAGCTAATGGATGGGTCTTGTCCATCACATCATTCTCTAATGATGTGATCCTGTTCATCAAATGACAACGCATGTCTATGGCTAGGAAACTTAACCATCTTTGATTAACGAGCTAGTCAAGTAGAGGCATACTAGGGACACTCTGTTTGTCTATGTTTTCACACATGTACTAAGTTTCCAGTTAATACAATTCTAGCATGAATAATAAACATTTATCATGATATAAGGAAATATAAATAACAACTTTATTATTGCCTCTAGGGTATATTTCCTTCATGAACCCCATTCGAGATGGTGTCTAGATTGGACCTGGTGGTTCTGGACTTTGCGGCGGCTGGATCAATATTTCGTCGACTACCCTAGGGTTTTGGGAATATTGGGGTATTTATAGAGCAAAGACGTGGTCCGAGGGCACCTGAGGTGGGCACAACCCACCAGGGCACACACGGGCCTCCTAGCACGCCCTGGTGGGTTGTGCTCTCCTCAGGGCACCACCCAGGCGCAGCCAGGGCCCATTGTGTTCCTTCTGACCCATAAAAATTCTCCGTAAAGTTTCGTGGCATTTGGACTCCGTTTGATATTGATTTTCTGCGATGTAAAAAACAGCAACTGGCACTTGGCATTATGTCAATAGGTTAGTACCAAAAATGATAATAAATGACTATAAAATGATTATAAAACATCCAATATTGATAATATAACATCATGGAACAATCAAAAATTATAGATACGTTGGAGATGTATCATGAAGATCCTCCTTTTGTCGAATAGTGTAACCACTATATATATGTTACTCAAATGATGTTAGCCAAGTTCTTAATTTTTCATGGAAAGTATTAGTATCATACATAGTTCATTGAGTTTAAGTGTGTTCCTGGTAGAGTGGTAGATTAGAGGACGTCCATGTTTTCGACGTGGCGATCAACACCGATGTCCTGAAGGCATTTGCAAATTCAGATAATATACAGATAGGCCAGCCCATACAATTGACATATTTGACATGAATGAAGAAATCAATTGAGTATATATATATATACTAGAATATAACGAACCATGCGCGCACAAAAGAGCTACACTATGCACTTGACGCTGACCCAACACACACAACAGTCATCATCCATCAGCTTGTCGATCATGGGCTCAGCGGGAGCGGTGGCCGCCAAGTCGATGACCTACACACCTTGATCGATCAAGGCTGTGTAGACTCGACATCAAGAATCGCCAGTACTGCCTCGGGCGCAGCGCTCAACAGGGCTACCGCGACCGCAGGGTCTGCCCCGGCGACGTCCGGCGAGACGACGTTGGCTCTCGCCAGGGCTACCGTGACGCCCCCAGGCATGCCCCAGCGATGTCCGGCGCTGCGCCCTCCTCCATCTGGGACATAAGCATGCGCCTCATGCGGTGGCCCCACTATCACAGTTGTCCTTGCATCGTCAAGGTCCCTCCTCTGCTGCCCGCACCATCCGACGCACTCTACACCGAGCTAGCAGTAACGCTCGCTTGCGATCCCTATCCTCTTTTAGGATGACTCTGGCTAACCCGGCGGCTTGCTCATACCGCGTTTTCTGCTTCCTCTGGCCATCATCGGGAGGCCATCGACCGCCAAGCCGACCATCGCGGCTTCAACCTCGATTCCGCCGTCGCGCGACTCCATCCCGCCGCTGGCCATTGGGGGTATGCTGGTATGTGTGGGTAACTAGCTAGCAACGGGATCAATAGCGATTCGCCGCCGGCGGGCATTGCTGTGGTTATTTATAACTAGTAGCTGGCTAGGGGATTGGGGATTTTACAATTCACCCATGTGGAGCGCGGGAAGACTAAGTGGAGCACACAACCCGAATATCGTATGCGGTGTCATGTGTTATCTATCACACACGTGTTAATATAAGGAAATGTATGTGTAACTTACCAATCATCGCACATGAGTACTCGCAGGCTCATCGTGTGCGATACTCCTAGCCACCGCAAGCAACTAGTTTGCAATTTTCTATGTTTTTTGTACACACAGAATCTCACATGAATTAACTGTAGTAACCGTCTGTGTTATAATTTCTCACCACAAACAGTACATCCGAGTGGGCTGTTTGCCGCGTATCACACACATCTTGTTTACATGAATCATTTGTGTTCTTTTGGCTCATCGCAAATAGTTCATCTATGTGAACTGTATGCCACATATTTCACAGATATGTTGTTAAGTTGAACTGTTTCTGTTGTGTTCCCTAATCGAAAATAGTTCGTCTAAGTGAAACGTCTGCCGTATATCACACACACCTTGACCTAGCTAATCATTTTCATTGCATTCCCTAATAGCAAACAGTTCATCGGAGCGAACTGTATGCCTTATATCACACACACCTTGATATGGATGCCCGTTTCTGTTGTTCTGTCTCATCGTGAACAGTTTGTATGTATCAACTGTTTGCCCCACATCACACATACAACTAAAATTTGAACCATGTTTGATGTCCCCTCCATCGCAAACGTTTTGCATCTTTTTGATGATTTTTTACATCACTGTTTGCGATTAATGCATCGCACACAGTTTCATCAAAGGGTCTTTGATCGTAGTGTCGCGTTAGCAGCATCCTGCAGTAGTGTATGCCACATGGCGCATGCTGGTTAGCCACAGTGAGAAAGATTTTGACACTTTTAGATTATTTTTTGAAGATTGAAGTGAGACTTTTTTATTTTTGTGGACAAAAGTTTTTCTAACCTTTTCCTTTTTTGTTTTTGAGATGGATATGATGTCCACATGACGTGAGAATTTTTATTGTATCCCATTGTTTTCTTTACTCTCATTAGTCATCATGTGATGTATCCCAGGTGGATCAATTGCTCCAATCTGCAACTGAAAGGGCTCACACCCCTAGGTATATGATGATTCTCAAGGTGGTGGAGTGATACGATCAGTCAACGACCTTCCAGAGGTATGAACTCATGACCTAAAGTGCAAGTAAATCACCATTGTGTATACTAGTGGTGTACATGTGTAGATTGCAGGGAAATACTGCTCAGCTTTTTCTTGTTGAATGAACACAAAGAACAGTTATATTATTTTTTGTATTGGTAGTGGTTCACTTTTGTAGGATCAAAAGTAGGTCTCGAGGGGGGTGATTATACTACTTGACCAAATAAAAATCTAACATTTTCCCAATTTTAGTTGTGGGCAGATTTTAGCAATTAGCACAAGTTAAGTTATCAACCTACACATGCAATTCTAAGAGTGTAGCAACGGAAAGTAAAACATTGCATATGGAGGTAAAGGGAAGGGTTTGGAGAGTGCAAATGCAATGATACCACGGCGATTTTTGGCGTGGTTCCAATAAGTGGTGCTATCGTACGTCCATGTTGATGGAGACTTCAAACCACGAAGGGTAATGGTTGCGCGAGTCCACGAAGGGGTCCACCCATGAAGGGTCCATGAAGAAGCAACCTTGTCTATCCCACCATGGGCATCACCCACGGAGGACTTGCCTCACTCGGGTAGATCTTCACTAAGTAGGCGATCTCCTTGTCCTTACAAACTTCTTGGTTCAACTCCACAATCTTGTTGGAGGCTCCCAAGCGACACCTAACCAATCTAGGAGACACCACTCTCCAAAAGGTAATAGATGTTGTGTTGATGATGAACTCCTTGCTCTTGTGCTTCAAATGATAGTCTCCCCAACACTCAACTCTCTCACACAGATTTGGATTTTGTGGAAAGATGATTTGAGTAGAAAGCAACTTGGGGAAGGCTAGAAATCAAGAATCTTGTGGTAGGATTGGAATATCTTGATCTCAACACATGAGTATGTGGTTCTCACTCAGAAAATGTAGGCTGGAAGTGTACACATGTTCTGATCGCTCTCTCACATATGGAGAAGGGGGTGGAGGAGTATATATAGCCTCTACACAAAATCCAACTGTCACACACATTTGACCCAACTCGGTCAGACCGAATAGATGAACTTGGTGAGACTGATCCAGTTCAAAATGTGAACGTTAGGAATCTCGGTGGGATCGACTGGAACAACTCAGTGGGACCGATGTTCTAAGGTTAGGGAAAACATCAACTCGGTGGCACCGATTGCATCAACTCGGTTAGACCGAAGTGAAGCAATAAGGCAACAGAGAGAATGCCAACCAAACTCGGTGGGACCGATTGCACATTTCAGTGAGATCGAAATAATGCAAGAAGAAACAGAGAGTTTGCAAGGCCATCTCGGTGAGACTGAGATCCGTATCAGTGTGACCGAGGTGTTAGGGTTTCTGGCAGTGGCTATGTCAAATGAACTCGGTGGCGCTAGATAGAAGATTTCGGTGGGGCCGAGCTTGACTTTGGGTTATGGACATATTTGGAAATGAGAAAGTGGTTGAGGGCTTTGGAGCAATATCACTAAGAAGTTTGAGCAACTAGACCATTAAGCAACACCTCATCCCCTTTTAATAGTATTGGATTTCCTATGGACTCAATGTGATCTTGGATCACTAAAATATAAATGAAGAGTCTTGAGCTGTTGCCAATATGTGTCCTTAGCATTTTGAGGGGTCCACATCTCTAGTCCATGACATGCCATCAATGAACTTTCTGAAATATCAAACTTGAATGGATGTTAGTTCCATGAGCTGTATGTTGTTATGAATTACCAAAACCACCCAGGGATTAGTTACACTTTCAATCTACCCCCTTTTTGTAATTGATGACGACATATAGATCAAAGTTTCAATAAATGATAATATGAATGAGATACATCGTCGCTTTGAGAAGTATGTGATAAGAAAGAGCTGCCCCTTAATTTGTGTATTATTTAAAATTTTGCTTTTGAATGCAAATGCACAATCGATTAGGATCATGGGTCACTCTTCCATGTCACATACATCTTGGTGGAGCGCTCAAAATGATAAGAGTTAAATAACATGCACTCATCACCAATAATACAAGTGATTGATCATACACAAACATTCATAGATATAAGCATGCAAGCACACATTAAGCATAATATGATCAAACACATGATCTCATAAGTATCTCGCGAGGACAACACAAATTGTAGAATAGGAATCAAACAATCAAACAAGCAACAATAGCAAATGAAACCAACAAAAAGCAAGAGGCACTATCTCTCTCTCAAAGCCTATGATCTATACACTTTCTCCCCTTTGGCAACAAGTTACCTAAAAGTTCGAAAATGTATAGTGCTATACAACACTCTAAGCACGATCTCCGGGAGCTCCTGAAGGGGTCTTCTAGCTTGTTGCTCGGTGTGCGTAGACGGCGTGGAGAGGAGGGCATCAACAAATGCCTCTGAAAAAGTCTGTGGAGCTGGAGGAGTTGACACTGGAGGGGCAACTATGGCAGTGGCTGCAGGTGCTGAAGTGGTAGTCCTGGATTCTCTGGCAACTGGCACATCTGATGATCTTTGTGCCCTTGGCACTCTCTAGAATGTGTCGATTGTGGGTCTATCATCTTGATCCTCAGCATCATCTTTGTTCTTCTCTATAATGGTGTGAATACCTGTGACCTTCACATCAAGGTCATGCATGTTAGTCTCAATGATCCTCTCAAGACTCTCCTGATTGTAAGATAAGGTGGCCAGGCTTTTGTCAATCCTCATGGTGGCCTCAATCAGATAACTTAGTTGATCTTGCTTAGACTTGGGAGTCACTGTAGAAGCATCTGGGGCACTTGCTACCTTTGCTCCTTTGGTAGCCTTTGCTCTCTCAATCTTCTCCTGGGCTTCTGCACAAGTAGGATGTGAAGCATCCATGACAACCTCATTGTCCTCGAAGTCTGGCCGGAGGGGTAGATGCTCTTTGTCAAGCACATATGTCCATGTTCCCATCTTAGAGTTGATCAAAGTCTGAATGTGTGGGGCATATCCACAAGACCTCTTATGGTTTCCTACTATTCTCTTCACTGTTTCAACAATCAAGCTCATGACCTTGAGTTTCTGAGGAATATCAAACAAGTGAATCAGGTTGATGGAGTGACCAGGAATCATCCTATGATCTCCTGACTTGGGCAATAAAGTGTGCCTCAAGATAGTGTTCATGGTGGTCAAGCCAGCAAGCAGATAGTATATGGAGCCAAGCTTCTGAGTTTCCAAGGCTTTGTCAGAAATTGGCTTGTACATATTAGCCATGGAGATGTGATCTGTCATGGGAAAACATGGCCACCTATGAGGCCATCGGCCGCTTGTGGTTCGGCAAGGGGGAAGGACGCATTGCACAAAGAGCGGAGAGCGTAGAGCAACATGACAACGTAGACACGGGAAATTTTTACCCACGTTTCGGCCGCCGCGAGGCGTAAAACCCTACTCCTACTTTTGGTGGATTGATGTATGGATGGTATGGAGACGCAATGCTCTTGCCTGGCAGGGTTGCCTTAGGACAAGAGCAGCTATGCATGTATCAGTTTGTAGAGGTCCGAATCCTTTCTAATGTAGCCATGGCCATGATGTCTACTACGCAACTTTGTTCTTGTAGACACGTGTTGGGCCTCCAAGCGCAGAGTTTTGTAGGACAGTAGCAATTTTCCCTCAAGTGGATGACCTAAGGTTTATCAATCCGTGGGAGGCGTAGGATGAAGATGGTCTCTCTCGAACAACCCTGCAACCAAATACAAGAAATCTCTTGTGTCTCCAACACACCCAATACAGTAGCAAATTGTATATGTGCACTAGTTCGGTGAAGAGATGGTGATAAAAGTGTAATATTGATGGTAGAAATATATTTTTATAATCTGAATAAATAAAAACAGCAAGGTATGAAATAGTAAATGGACATAAAAACGGTATTGCAATGCTTCAAAATGAAGCCTAGGGTCCGTACTTTCGCTAGTGCAATCTCTCAACAGTGCTAATATAATTGGATCATATAACCACCCCTCAAAGTGCGATGAAGAATCACTCCAAAGTTCCTATCTAGCAGAGAACATAAGAAGAAATCGTTTGTAGGGTACGAAACCACCTCGAAGCTATTCTTTTCGATCGACCTATCCAAGAGTTCATACTAAAATAACACCAAACAATTTCAGATTCATAATACTCAATCCAACACAAAGAACCTCAAAGAGTGCCCCAAGATTTCTACCGGAGAAACAAAATACGAGAACGTCCATCAACCCCTATACATAGATTACCCCAATGTCACCACGGGAATTCGCGAGTTGAATGCCAAAACATATATCAAGTGAATCAATATGATACCCCACTATCACCACGAGTATTCATATGCAAGACATATATCAAGTGCTCTCAAATCCATAGAAGTATTCAATCTGATAACAACGAAATCTCAAATGGAAAACTCAATTCATCACTAGAAGATAGAGGGGGGAAACACTGTATGATCCGACTATATTAACAAAGCCCGCGATACATCAAGATCGTGACATCTCAAGAACATGAGAGAGAGAGAGATAGATTAAACACATTGCTACTGGTACAAACCCTCAGCCCCGAGGGTGGACTACTCCCTCCCCATCGTGGTGGCCGTCGGGATGATGAATATGGCCACCGGAGATGATTCCCCCCCTCCAGCAATGTGCTGAAATGGGGTCTAGATTAGTTTTCGGTGGCTACAGAGGCCTGCGGCGGCGGAACTTCCAATATAGGTTAATCCCTGATGGTTTCTCTATTTATAGGATTTTTAGCGTTGGTTTCACATGAAGATGGGCTTCGAGGTGAGCACAACCCACCGGGGCACGGGTAAGGGCCCAGGCGCACCCTGGTGTCTTGTGCCCTTCCTTCACCTTCTGGTCCTTCCACGAAGCTTCGGGGGTCTCTTTTGTTCCAAAAAAATTGTCAAAAAGTTTTAGCTCATTTGGAGAACTTTCATTTTTGCACAAAAAACAACACCATGGTAGTTCTGCTGAAAACAATGTCAGTCCAGGTTAGTTCCATGCAAATCATACCAAAACCATATAAAATTATTGTAAACATGGCATGAATACTTCATAAATTATAGATACGTTGGATACTAATGTCGCTTGAAGCTACGTCGGTATTTCCCCAAAGAGGAAGTGATGATGCAGGACAACGGCGGTAGGTATTTCCCTCAGATATGAAACCAAGGTTATCAAACCAGTAGGAGAACCAAGCAACACAACGTAAACAGCCCCTGCACACAAATAACAAATACTCACAACCCCACGTGTAAAAGGGGTTGTCAATCCCTTTCGGATAACGGTGCCAGAAATTGGCAAACGGACATGAGAGTTGTAATTATTGATAGATCGAATGCCAAATAAAATAAATTGCAGCAAGGTATTTTTGTATTTTTGGTTTAATAGATCTGACAATAAATGCAAAGGAAAAGTAGATCTCAAAGGCAAATATATGAGAAAGAGACCCGGGGGCCGTAGGTTTCACTAGTGGATTCTCTCAAGAAAAATAGCAAACAGTGGGTGAACAAATTCCTGTTGGGAAATTGATAGAACTTCAAATAATCATGACGATATCCAGGCAATGATCATTACATAGGCATCACGTCCAAGATTAGTAGACGGACTCCTGCCTGCATCTACTACTATTACGCCACACATCGACCACTATCCAGCATGCATCTAGTGTATTAAGTTCATGGAGAAACAGAGTAATGCAATAAGAATGATGACATGATGTAGACAAGATCTATCTATGTAGAGATAGACCCCATCGTTTTATCCTTAGTAGCACCGATGCATACGTGTCGGCTCCCCTTCTGTCACTGGGATCAAGCACCAGAAGATCGAACCCACTACAAAGAACCTCTTCCCATTGCAAGATAAATAGATCAAGTTGGCCAAACAAAACCCAAATATCGGATAATAAATACGAGGCTATAAGCAATCATGCATAAAAGAGATCAAAGAAACTCAAATACTTTCATGGATATAAAAAGATAGATCTGATCATAATGTCAAAGTTCATTGATCCCAACAAACACACTGCAAAAGATTTACATCATATGGATCTCCAAGAGACCAGTGTATTGAGAATCAAGAGAGCGGGAGAGAGAGAGGAAGCCATCTAGCTACTAACTATGGACCCGAAGGTCTACAAAGAACTACTCACGCATCATCGAAGAGGCACCAATGGAGGTGGTGAACCCCATCCGAGATGGTGTCTAGATTGGATCTGGTGGTTCTGGATTCTGCGGCGGCTATATCAATATTTTGTCGACTCCCCTAGGGTTTTGGGAATATTGGGGTATTTATAGAGCAAAGAGGCTGTCCGGGGGGCACCCGAGGTGGGCACAATCACCATGGCGCGCCTGGGCCTCCTGGCGCGCCCTGGTAGGTTGTGCTCTCCTCGGAGCACCCCTAGGCGTAGCCAGGGCCCATTATGTTCCTTCTAGTCCAAAAAAATCTCTGTAAAGTTTTGTTGCATTCAAACTCCGTTTGGTATGGATTTTCTGTGATGTAAAAAACATGGAAAAAACAACAACTGGCACTTGCACGATGTCAATAGGTTAGTACCGAAAAATGATAAAAAATGACTATAAAATGATTATAAAACATCCAAGATTGATAATATAACAGCATGGAACAATAAAAAATTATAGATACGTTGGAGACGTATCAGCATCCCCAATCTGAACTCCTACTCGTCCTCGAGTAGGTAAGTGATAAAAATAGAATATTTGATGTGGAATGCTGCCTAACATGTCATATCATATTATTTTCCTTATAGCATGGACATTTGGACTTTTATATTGTTCAAAGCAATATTCTAGTTTTGAAATGATAATTTAAATACTCAAGCATATCAACAAGCAACCATGTCTTTCAAAATATCAACGTAAAATAAGTGATCCCTAGCCCATAATGCTCAACCATTGTTCCATTCATGAAACACACTCGCATATTAGCTACATCCAATACTCAAGTATGATCATATTGCCTCCTAGTTGGTGCATTTATAAGAGAATATGGAGACTCAAATTGAAAATAAAAATTTCATAAAGTAAAAGAAAGGCCCTTCGCAGAGGGAAGTAGGGATTTCTAGAGGTGCCAGAGCTCAAAGCAAAAAACTTAGAGATAAAAACATTTTGGGAGGTGTATCCATCCCACCAACGAAAACGACTTAGAGTACCTAATACTTTCCATGCTTAGATATATCATAGGCGGTTCCCAAACAGAAAAATAAAGTTTATACCTTTTTCCACCATACTTTGACTTTCCATGGCTAGCCGTATCCACGGTTAGCCTCCATACCAACGCTGTAACGCCCCGAGTCTGATGCACCAGGTGTCTTCCAGTTATTCGCCGGCATTGCCATGTCATTTGCTTGTGTGTTGCACTTTGACAGGTCATCATGTGCATTGCATCTTCATGTTTTCAAAACTTGCATCCGTCTGGGTCTTCCAGTTCTCTCCGTTGTCCATCTCGTAATCCGACACTCTCACATGCACCTATTGCACCTCTCAGATCTTGTTTCGTGAGCGGGAGAAAAACGTTCTCGGAATGGGCCGAGATTTGTCGAGTGGCCTTGGTATATCACCGGTAGACCGCCTGTCAAATTTCGTTCCATTTGGAGGTCGTTTGATGCCCCAACGGTTAACCTGTAACCGCGAAACCCCTCTCTCTTTGCAGCCCAACACCCCTCCACAACAGCCCACTAGCCCATCTAAACCCCCTCCATGCTCTCCGTTGTTGGATCACGATTGTGTGGGTGAAAACCGCACCTCAATAGCCCTCTCCTAGCTCCCCTACCTATAAATAGGTCCTCCCCGTCCGAAATCGCAGTCCAAACCCTAGCCTCCTCTTCCCCACGCCGGACACGTCCGCCGGACATGTCGCCCGGCCAATCCGAGGACACCACCTCAGCACCGCCGCCTCCCGCACCCACTCAGGGGCCGCCACGCGTCCCCGCGCCTCTCCCCGCTGCCGCGGCCCGCCGGGCCCAAGCGCGGCCCGCCCAGGCCCGCACGCCGCCCGAGCTCCTCGCCCGCTCGCCCGTCGCCGCCTTCGCCGAGCCGCGCTGCTCCGCCGGCCTTTGCCACCCACCACGCCCGCATGCCGCCCAACGCCGCCCGCTCCTCCACCCGGAGCCCATCGCCCCTGAGCTCCGCCACCCGCCGCCGCTAAGCTCGCCGCCAATCTCTGGTTCTCAGCAGACGGATCCGCCGCCTCTAGCTCGTCCAGCGCTGCCCCCCCTCGTCCCGCTGCCGTCTTCGCCGTCAACTGCCACCGTCGCTGCCTCCCTGGATCCCTCTAGATCAAGGAGGAGGAGGCCCCTCGTCCGCGTGGGCCGCCACGTCAGCCGGCCCAGCCTAGTCGCGCCTCCGCCCGCGAGGTGATGCCCCAGCCCAGTCTCTTCGATGTTTTTCACTAAGTCTTTTTCTGAAATCATCACGTGTGCATATTGTGATGTCCATAACTCCATGCTTGTTGCTCCGATTTGTGTGTATAATATGTCAAAATGTTCATCCCTGAGTGCTCTACATGCTAGTGTCATTTGCATGCATGTTACTGTTCATCTTGATGCCTTAATCATTGTTGCAAAAGTGCTAAATGTTATAATCTGCTGGAAATTGCTGTAACTTGTTGATTTGTCTTTTTCGTGGCATTTTGTATGTTTATCTTTTGAGCAAAATGTCAACATGTTTTAGGAGCATATTCATGCCATCTTTATAGTGGTTTCATCAATGTATTTTTATGTGCCCTGCGGTGACTAGCACGAGCTTGCAAAGTGTGCTACTTGATGTTTGCTGTTTTCTGAGACTCAGTAATTTTTGCTAAGTCTGTAACTGTTACGTTGTGTTGCCATGTTAACTTGATGCCACCATTAATTCCATGCATAATCTGGAGATGCCTAGTTGACATGTTTTGATGTCCATGTTATGCTCTATCATGCTATGACATTTGATGCCTCATATATGTCCTGTAGCATATGTTTTCATTACCATAAACATGCCTAAATGATGTTCCAGTTTGCTGTTAACTTCATGATGCCATGTTGTGAGCTTGTTATTAACTGGTCTATGCCTCTTTCAGAGATACTCCAATTACATGAATGGAAGTATGCTATGAGTACTTTGTCGGTATGCCAAGTTTGATGATTTTGGACTTCGTATGACCTCTGTTCCAAGCTTGCAAACATGCTATGCTGATGTTGCTGTTTTACACTTGCTGAAACTGTTACAACATTCAAACTTGTCTTGATGGTTCCCACTAGTCCATAAGTCATATGGTTATGATGCCTTGATGTTATTTGCTCTTTGTTATGTGTAATTTCATGCCATGTCCTTGGTTGCCATATAACTTGTTTTAGTTTTTCTATTTCTTGCTCTCAAGTTGCCATCATGTTAAATCTGTCATCCTATTAACGGCATGTCCCATCTTGCAAGAATCATAGTAATTACTCCATGCATTATATGAACTTGTGCCCATGGACTAAGTTAAAGTATATCATGTGTTATACATGCCCATGTATTTTTCATAATTATAAAAGTTGCTATGCTTGATGTTATGTGCCTCCAAAGTCAGCATCACAATGTTATTGCTTTGCATTCTTTCATGTTTGCATCTTGCCTTGATGATTCCCATGAATCTGTTGCTCATATGGTTATGCCATGTTGTGTGTTTTGAGCTCCATGATATGTACTAGCATGCCATGCTTTTGCTTGCCATGTTCTTGCACTATAGCTTAATTACTTCTTGCCTCCAACAGCCATCGTATAAACTCCGTTCATGCATATGCTCTGTTTTTCACTAAGTCATAATCTGTGTTATCAAGTTGCTTTTTGCATTGATCATCTTGGATTAATCTTGATGCCTATAAACCCAAACCTTAATGATATTTGAAGCATGTTGTCTCTACTTTGAGTGCATATCAAGTTTGTGTCCATATGTTTCATGTAGCATGTGGTTTCTTGATGGCCAAGTGCTTAGTTGCTGTTTTGGGCAGATTGTGTTTGAACTTGTATTGAGTGTATGTGTTGAACCGTTGCTCCGTTTTGAGCATGCTCTATATGAAAACTGCTTAGAATTGCATGTAGTGTCATGTTATCTTGTTGCATCCATGATTTGAGTGTGTTTTATTGATGTTTGTATGCATTTTGCATCAATGCCATGTTTAACTTGTTTTGCTAATATCTTCTATGTCATAGCTCCGAATTAAACGAACTTTATATGTAAATTGACTAGAAAGACGCGTAGATCATCTTAGTGCACTTTAACTTGCTGTTTAACAACTTCAACATAATGTGTTATTCATATCTGGACCAATTTTGAAATTTTCATATGGGGACTTTCCGGAATTGTTATGTGTTGTTTTCGGCCTCATTTAAACTTGCTTTGATGTGTTGTTCTTGTATGCATCATCTCTTGCCATGAGTAGCATCATATAGACTTGCCATGCATCATACTTGGTTGAGCATCATGTCATGTTTACGTGTTGTGTGTTTACCATATTGTTTGCTTCTTTCCGGTTGTGCTCCTTCTCGATAGTTCATGTTTCGTTGTGATCGTGAGGATTCGTTCGACTACGCCCATTCGTCTTCTTCATGGACTCGTTCTTCTTCCTAGCGGGATTTCAGGCAAGATGAGCATCACCTTGGATCTCACTACTATCTTTACTATGCTAGTTGTCTCGATGCTATCACTATGTCGCGCTACCTACCACTTGTTTATCAAGCCTCCCAAATTGCCATGATAGCCTCTAACCTTTTCACTCTTCCTAGCAAACCATTGTTTGGCTATGTTACCACTTTGCTCAGCCTCTCTTATAGCGTTGCTAGTTGCAGGTGTAGCTGCAGGTTGTTCCATGTTGGGACATGGATATCATGGATATCATGGGATATCACAATATCTCTTATTTAATTAATGCATCTATATACTTGGTAAAGGGTGGAAGGCTCAGCCTTATGCCTGGTGTTTTGTTACACTCTTGCTGCCCTAGTTTCCATCATACCGGTGTTATGTTCCTTGATTTTGCATCCCTAACACGGTGAGGGTTTATGGGCCCCTCTTGACAGTTTGCTTTGAATAAAACTCTTCTAGCAAGGCCCAATATTGGTTTTAACATTTGCCATAATAAAAACTTGAACTAAATAATTAATTGGCATAGGGCATCATGAACTCGAGGATTCTTTCTACATACATGGGGGGCCAGTGCTGATGGTGTTGGTCCCAAACTAGAGCACCGTGCGGGGCCGCCTCTTGGCAACTTGGGGTATTTTGGTACCTGAGACGAGATACGCGCGGCCACTATTAGGGTGTCGGCATGTTGGGAGGTCTTGCTGGACTTGTTTTACCATTGTCGAAATGTCTTGTGCACCGGGATTCCGAGTCTGATCGGAGGGTCCCGTGATGGAGGATTGTCTCCGCAGATCGTGAGCTTGTCATGGGAAAAGTTGTGACACCCCTGCAGGGTTTAAACTTTTGAGAGCCGTGCCCGCGGTTATGTGACAGATGGGAATTTTTTAATATCCGGTTGTAGAGGACTTGAAGTAAACTCAATTAAAATACACCAACCGTGTGCGTAACCGTGACTGTCTCTTTTCGGGGAAGTTCCAGAGGAGAACATGGTTGGGTTATGTTTGAACATAAGTAGTTCAGGATCACTTAGTGATCGTTACTAGTTTGCGATCGTTTTGCATAGTTTCTCATCTTACTCTTGTACTCGTAAGTTAGCCACCATACAATGCTTAGTCGCTTGCTGCAACCTCTCCACTTATCCATTCCATTCCCATTAAGCTTTGCTAGTCTTGATACCCATGGTAATGGGATTTCTATGTCCTTCTGACTCACAAATTACTACAACAACAGTTGTAGGTACAAGTAATGCGATGATCATGACATGAGAGCGATGTTTGCTTGTTTTGGAGTTCTTCTTCTTCTTTGTCGATCTTGGGATAGGTTCCGGGTCGGCAGCCTGGGCTAGCAGGGTGGATGTCGTTTGAGTTTTTATTTGTGTTTCATCCGTAGTCGGATGTTGTTCTCTTGTATGATGTTGATGTTCTTGTGGCATTGTGTGCCTTTGTATGTATCCCCAACTATTATGTAATGGTACGATGTAATGATATCCACCTTGCAAAAGCGTGTCAATATGCGGTACTATCCTTGGTGGGACCTTTGAGTTCCTTTATGATAGTCACATATTGGGCGTGACAAACACTTTCCTAGGAATTTATTATTTGACAACATAAAGTAAATTCATTTTTCACTTCAGGACTAGGCATTCCTAATACCTTTGCCTTACTCTCGTGCAATGACAAGTGAATAAACACTCATCGTGAGAATAACACATCTAGCATGGAAAATATTAGCCACCCCTCACCGCTCCGTGAGCGAAACGAACACACAAAAGAGAAGTTCATTTTGAAAATTAGAGATGGCACATGAAAATCTACTTAGAACGGCAAAAGAATACCGCATATAGGTAGATATAGTGGACTCATGTGGAAAAACTGGTTTAAAGGATTTTGGATGCACAAGTAGAGATCATACTTAGTGCAAAATGAAGGCTAGCAAAAGATTGAGAAGCGACTAACCAAGAAACAGATAATCTCATAAGCAAGCATTAAGCATAATTAACACCGAATAATGCGCCACAAGTAGGATATACTTTCATTGCATGACTATTGACTTTCGTGCTTGCATAGGGAATCACAAACCTTAACACCAATATTCTTACTAAAGCACAATTACTCATCAAGATGACTCACATATAACATCATCATATCTCAAAACTATTACTAAGAATCAAGTTTATTTTGTCTAGTGATCTTCATGAAATTTTTATTGTATCCTTCTTGGATATCTATCACTTTGGGACTAATTTTCATGTGTTGCTTTTCATAAGCTCAAACAAATATAAGCGAAGATCGTGAGCATAATATGTCTTTGTTTCTCTGAAATTAATTTAAGTGAAGCAAGAGCGAATTTCTTGAAAATTTTACTAACTGTAAAATAAATCTAAGTGAAGCAAGATAGCATTTCTTCAAAAATACTAAAGCACACCGTGCTAAAAAATATATAAGTGAAGCACTAGAGCAAGTCCATAGCTCATAAAAAATTTAAGTGAATCATAGAGAGCAATTCTAACAAGTCATGACTTAATTTTGGCTCTCTGAAATAGGTGTGTCCAGCAAGGAATCAAGACTTAAAACACAAAATAAAACAAGAAAAGACTCATATCATACAAGACACTCCAAGCAAAACACATAGTATGTGAAGAATAAAAATATAGCTTCGAGTAAAATACCGATGGTCATTAGAAGAAAGAGGGGATGCCACTCGGGGGCATCCCCAAGCTTAGTTGGTTGCTCATTTTTGGATAATAGCTTGGGATGTCGGGGCATCCCCAAGCTTAGGATCTTCTACTCCTTATTCCTTCATCCATCGTAAGATAACCCAAAACTTGAAAACTTCAATCACACAAAACTCAACAAAACCTTCATGAGATCCGTTAGTATAAGAAAATAATAAATCACTACTATAAGTGTTGTATCATCCAACTCATATTTTTATTGCGTTATATCTACTGTATTCCAACTTTTCTATGACAAAAACTCATCAAATACAACCATAGAGCCATCAAAACAAGCACACAACGCAAAGAAAACAAAATCTGTCAAAACAGAACAGTCTATACATCTGACTATTTTGAATACTTCTGTAGCTACAAAAATTCTGAAAAATTAGGATGACCTGAGAAATTTGAATATTTATCTACTGCAAGTGGAATGGGTATTTTATCGCTCTCTGGTAAAAAATGAGAATTATATTTATGAGCACAAAAGTTTCTATTTTTTCAGCAAGATCAAACAACTATCACCCAAGAAGATCCTAAAGGCTTTACTTGGCACAAACACTAATTAAAACATAAAAACACAATCATAACAGTAGCATAACTGTGCTAACACTCAAAAACAAGAATCAAAAAGAAAAAATAAATTTTATTAATTGTGTTGCCTCCCAACAAGCGCTATCGTTTTATGCCCCTAGCTAGGCATACGATTTCAAGGATGCTCACATGAAAGATAGTAATTGAAACACAAAGAGAGCATCATGAAACATGTGGCAAACACATTTAAGTCTAACACACTTCCTATGCATAGGAATTTTATAGGAAAACAAATTGTCAAGACAAGAAATATCTAGCATATGCAAGGGAGAGAAATAAAATATTGACAATCTCAACATAACGAGAGGAAATTTAATAACATGCAAATTTCTACAACCATATTTTCCTTTCTCATAATAATTATATGTAGGATCATAATCAAATTCAATAATATAGCTATCACATAAAATTTTCCTTCATGATTGTGACGCCCCCGATTTGACCGTACACTAATCATACACGCAAATGTGTACGATCAAGATCAAGGACTCACGGGAAGATATCACAACACAACTCTAGACACAAATTAAAATAATACAAGCTTTATATTACAAGCCAGGGGCCTCGAGGGCTTGAATACATAAGCTCGAATACACAAGAGTCAGCGGAAGTAACAATATCTGAGTACAGACATAAGTTACACAAGATTGCCTTAAGAAGGCTAGCACAAAAGCAACAACGATCGAAAAAGGCAAGGCCTCCTGCCTAGGAGCCTCCTAACTACTCCAAGTCGTCAGCGGTCTTCACGTAGTAGTAGGCAACCTCAGGGTAGTAGTAGTCATCACTGGCGTCGTCTGGCTCCTGGGACCCGTCATCTAGTTGCAACAATCGGGTATGGGGAAAAAGAAGTAGCAAAGCAACCGTGAGTACTCATCCAAAGTACTTGCAAGACTTACATCAGATCTAAACTAAGTATGCATATGTATCAAAGGAATGGGTTGTATCTGCGGACTAAACTGCAGAATGCCAGAAGGGAAGGGGAATGCCTAGCCTATCGAAGACTAGCATCTTCTGGAAACCACCATCTTGCAGTAACAGGAGGGAGTAGAGTAGCATAAAGTAAAGTAACAGTAATGTTATCAACCTCGGCCAGAGATCCTTTCTCGACTCCCTGCGAGAAAGCAATCCTAGAGCCATACTATCCAAGTGTCAACACATTCCAATTCTCATCACCATCCAGTTCTCATCACAAGTATCCAGTTCTAGTTGTATCGATCGGGATACAACTCCAAGTGTCCGTTACCGTAGGACAGGCTATCGATAGATGTTTTCTTCCCTGCAGGGGTGCACCAACTTACCCACCATGCTCGATTAACTCCGTCCGGACACACTTTCCTGGGTCATGCCCGGCCTCGGCCAAACAATACGCCGCAACCCGACCTAGGCTTAATAGAGAGGTCAGCACACCGGACTAAACCTATGCCCCTAGGGGTCATGGGCCATCTCCTCGGGAAATCCTGCACGTTGCGAACGCGGCCGGTGAGTAGACCTAGCTACCTCCTTCAACAAGGCAGGAGCTTACGCAGTCCAACCCGGCGCGCGCCGCTCAGTTGCTGACGTCTATTAAGCTTCGGCTGATGTATACGACGCAGAACGCCCATACTATGCCCACGTGATGGTTAGTGCTATCAGGCCAGAGGCCCCTCGGATCAAATATCCAAATCATAGTGGATTAGGAGCACGCGGTAATGAGCAGAGACTCATGATCGATGTGACCCCGTCACCCCGTCTCGAGTACTTGCGGCAAGGGCTAAGAATGCCCGGCCACGCCTCGTAAGTATCTCGCGGGCACCTTCCAGGTCAACCCGACTCCACATCACTCGCTCTTAAGCTCGTGCGGGTACCCCTCAGGGTCGACCTGTCTTTAGTTACATGGCTCAGTGCAAAGTCATAGTAACCATAGTAACTGTGTGTCTAACACCAAAGGAAAAACCCGAGGAATCACCCCCGGTGAATTCCACTCGATGTTGTCATCAAGGTGAACGTAAGAGGATCCACCCTCGAGGTTCACATTTGATGGGTTGCACGACAGAGCCGTATTGGAAGTGGTTAAGGAGGAAATCACCCTCGATGACCTCGACCGTATAGCTACACTACGGAGATCTCATCAGGAGTGATGTAAGAGGTTCCACCCTCGGTACTCGATGGTAACTCTACAAAGTCGTACAACTAGGGGGGGTGATGTGCGGTGTTGGGGCCTGGACGTCGATCACGTTGATCGAGTCATCGAACATAAAGCGAGGCAACTGGGACATGGTGGGGTCACTGATGGATCTCTATCCAACCTATACTAAGAAGTTTAGGATAAGCAGGTAAGGTATGAAAGCAGGTAACAAAAACAGGCTATGCATCAGAGTAGGATCATACATAAAGCAGTAGCAGTTCTAATGCAAGCATGAGAGGGAAAGAAATGGGTGATATCGGGATGCTCAAGGAGGGTTTGCTTGCCTGGTTGCTCTGGCAAGGAGGGGGGTCGTCATCGACGTAGTCGATCACAAGGGAAGCATCGGTCTCGGGGTCTACCGGAGAGAAGAGGGGGAAGAAAAAGTAAATATATAGCAAGCATAGCACCACAAAGCATAACATGGCAATAAGATGTGCCGGGTGTGACCTAACGCGGTAGGAGGTGATACTGGCAAAGGGGGGTAACATCCGGGAAAGTATCCCCGGTGTTTCACGTTTTTGGACAGATGAACCGGAGGGGGGAAGTTGTGTGTTCGCTATGCTAGGGATGTGTGTCGGACGAACGGGCTATGTATCCGGGTTCATCTCGTCGTTCTGAGCAACTTTCATGTACAAAGTTTTTTCATCCGAGCTACGGTTTATTTTATATTAATTTTAAAAGATTTAAATCATTTTTAGCATTTATTTAATTATTTAAAATCAACATTATCCAGAACAGTGCATGCCGACGTCAGCAGTCAACGTTGACCGTTGACCTGGTCAACCTGACATGTGGGTCTAGTGGGACCCACCTGTCATTCTCTGCTTAGCCTAATTAGGGTTTAGGTTAATTAACTAGGATTAATTAGTCGTTTTAGTTTAATTAATCAAAATTAATTAAGTTAATTAATTCTTTAATTAATCCTTTAATTAATTAATTTAATAATTTTATTTATTATTTATTTTTAAATTTCTCTTTTTTTTGTTCTTAGGGGCGTGGGCGCTGTTGTCCAGTGGCATAGAGGCCTATCGGGGCGGGTACGGTTGCTGGGGCGCTACAGGCATCCCACCCGCATGAGGTCCGAGCGGGCGACGGCGCGTCGCCGGAGGTGGCTGCAGCCACGGTGGAGCGAGGCGGCAATGGGGCAGTGGGTCCGAGCGGGTCGAAGGACGACGCGGGCGCGCACTGGGCGTAGGTGAAGTAGCAGCGGCGGCTGGACGGGCCACGGCGAATGCAGGGCGGCGGGCTGTGCGGGCGCGGGTGGGTGCAGCGAGCGGGGTGGCTGGCGGAGCGGACGCAGTCGCGGGCAGTGGCGCGCATCATCGGGCCGTGCGGGGAGGAGGCCAGGGCGCGTGGGGAACGGACAGAGCGCGGCCGTGGACGCGGTGACTGCGGGCGCGAGCGGGCATGTGCGCGGAGAGCAGGGGAGCGGAGGGAGGCGGGGCCTCACCGGCGCGGCCGTGGGCTCTAGGCAGCGGTGCTCGGGGAGGACGATGGCGACGACATGCGTTGGGGGTGGCAGACCGGTGAGGGAGCGCTCCGGCGAGGCCCGTGGAGCCCCGGGCGGCGGTGACGGCAGGGTTCGATCCGGGCGGCGGCGAGGGGCGCATGGGCGATGCGGGGCTCGACGCGGTGGCGTCCGCGAGGTGGAGGTAGACGAGGGCGGGCGGCTTCTGCCAACGTAGGCGGCGGGATCGATCCCGACCCAAGGGGGATCGGGGGAGTGAGGGAGGGGGAGTGGAGACGAGCGGTTCGGGAGGGCGTGGTGGTGACGGGAACCAGCGATGGCGTCGGTGGCGTTTTGCCCCGATCCGATCTGGATCGGGGGAGGGGGAGAGTGGGACGAGTGGGGGGGTTAGGGTTTCAGTACCCCGAGGAGTGGGGGGAAAAGGGAGTGGGGGGGGGGGGTGGGCCGGCCCATTCGGGCGGCTGGGGTTTGCATGGATGGCCAGCTGAGCCGGTTGGCCCAGTGGGGGCTTTTCTTTTCTCTTTTCTTGCTATGGACTTTTCCTTGTTCTTCTCTAGAAATCAAAAAGTTACTGCTTAGCAATTATCCCGAGCACCAAATGACTCTTGTAAAATGTGCCACATGCCAAAATAAATACTTTACAATATTGTGAAGTTGCACAAAAATTGTTTTGAGAATTTGGAAATGTTTACACACTTTTAGAAATTGAAAAGGCCAATTTAATTGTTGCTGGACCACTCAAATAATTTCCAGGAGCATTTTTGGAATCCAACAGAGGTAGGTTTCATCATGACAAATACTTAGAGAATATTTGCCACATGGTGAACTATTTTTCTGGCTCATTTGAAGATGCAAATAATTGACTTGCAATTTGAATTGAATTGGACTTGATTATTGGACAAGTGGCATTTTGGCTTAGGAAAGCATGACGACAAGGCATCATTAGGGGGGATTACTGTAGCAAGATTCTCGGGGCGTTACAAAACTCCTCCACTACAAGAAATCTCGTACCGAGATTTAAGTGCAGAAGTAAAGAGTAAATTCGGGAGAACTGACCCTTATAGGGTTAATTATCTGGTGAACAATTCAAGGAAAGTTGCAGATGTACCTCTCGAGTTGAAACTTAAGAAAACATCAACAACAAAATATGAAGGTACAATAGGAAGTTTCAAGCGAATGGACAAACGATCGATACCTGAACAGAGTGTGAGAAGGGGGTTCAGAGCATCGGGAATAGATCATGTCTTGAAAGGTGGCTCGTGACATGATACGAAGCCAAATGCAAGAATATTTCGGAATCAAAGATATACAGGAGAGTCAGGTTTTGATCCTGTGGAACTGTGGGTTATGGGCCCACCATGTGGGTTAAAAGTAGGAAGGGTGCTGGCATCTTGCACGGTTATGATAGCAAGGCATGTCAGAGGGTAGCCTGTCAGTTATGTCGGCAACAACGTTGGTACCAAGGGCGAGGGATGAAGAGAACCATTATCCTACTCGTTGAATGAGGCTGGCCATTAGGCAAAGTTCTCGTCCATCGGTGGCTACCGGAATTTCATCAACAATAGTAACAGGGTCTTACTAACAGAGTGATACAATGAGGTGTTTACATAAGCAGGGAAATATTACTCCTTATATAATATAGATCACAATAAGGTTTAAACAAACCAATGGAAAGTAAAATGTAATTGTCAGATTAAACAGAACAATGGAAAGGAAAATGTGTTTAAACACATATTTCAGGGGTATATCCTTCCCAAGGACAAGCAGAGCATGGTATCCATGACAAGATAGGAGTTTAAAACCATTTAGGTGGGGGGAAAGAAATTTCATGACATTACCCATACAACGGTGTGTTGGATACTTGATAAAGAAGATTTAGTGTCATGCTTCAAATGTTCTTATTGGAGATTAGATTACCACAGACATGCTTCGAGATAGCATTGACATGGTTTCAAGCAAAGGTCAGACTTTGGATACACCAAGGATCCATCGGGAAATTCTAGAACTTATCATGTTATTTTAGCAGGAAAAAGATGAGGAGGTGGCCGATGGGTTCAATAGCAATCCATCGACATGTCAACATGGATGTATTCCCAAAATTAATATGATCAAGTTTGTGTTGGGGGGAGACAAGAATGTTGTTGATGCTGACATAAATCATCGAGGGGCAGGGATGGTATTTCTAGCCATGAATTCAATTGACATCTCCGAAGAAGCCAAAGTGTTGACGGTGATCACGACAAATTTTGTTGAGAGGCTCTATGAAGATGCCATCGAGCAGCGACGACATCAAGCAAAAGGGAGGATGAAGTGAAAAGCTATGAGAACCACGGATTTGACACAAGCTTGAAATCAAGCTTGTTGTTCGAGGTGAAATGATAAGATGAGGAAGATCGATGTAGGCTTAGCTCGTCGACAAAAGTTGTTCCGGGCATAAGGACCAGGTAGCACAGTTAGAAGTAGCATGATAATGATGTAGTTGATCAGGCTAGGAATGACTAGAAGGATTATTAAACTCGTAAGCAACGAAAATTACTTAGAGTTGTTGCATCAGAGTGCGGGATCGATTCTCTTATCGGTGTTCTCGATTGATAAACAACCCAGAACCCATGAAGTGACAAAGACAGGGTAAGGTAGTACTTCATCAAAAATTCATAAGGTGTAGAGTAATGGCATGATATCCTCGAGATACCATGGGTAATACTCGAAGGTAGATCATAACAGAGGTCGGGCAGACGCATTGATCTGTAGAATTCAGATGCTTTAACTTGTCCAAGAAATGGGATCAAAGAAGAACAATCATGGTCGGATCCACGGTTGTAAAGGATCAATTCACAGATACCAGATGATAGTTATTAAGGAAATAGTTATTATCACAAGAAGCTTCCATGATAGGATCTACATCGTGTCCATGGGCATGAACACAAAGTTCAAGGTCGACTCCCACTTCTTCAATGCATAACCTTCCATTCACTTCTTATTTTCGATGAAGTCATAGTGTTGAAATTATATCTGGCAAAACACTAGAAGAGTAAGACTCACTAAAACTCTTTGGGTTCAAACGGATTATGGGAGGCATAGGTTCAACCCATAGGGCATCTCAGGAACCTATTCCACAAACTTCAGAAGTAAACAACACAAGCTCGAAAGCAGAGCATGGTTGACAAAAGGAGAGGATACAATTACCAACGGCATTATGTATTTGGGAAAGAACTTCACGAGGTTCTTTGAATATGAAGGACACTGTGAGATGTTAACCCAATAATGGATCTGGCGATCCACAACGGAGCTGATGTGATTATCCATATTCAATCAAAAGAAGAAATAATGCAGAGGCATCGGATTTTGGAAATATGTGATAATTCCAAAGCTTAAATGCAAAGGAATTATGATTTCCAATTCGGGGGATCAGAAGAAGACGCTTTGATCAAGGATGGATAAGTAGAATAGACCTAGGGGCACAATCGATGACAAAAAGATTGGTCGGGAACCAGCTCATGTTCAAAATGACGTCTGAGCTGGAAAGATAATTTAGAAGGATCAACTGATGATTGTGTGCTTTCACACACATGTTGGATTGATAGGATCAAAATGATGGTGTCAAAGGATACTAATGAATATTGCTACACATATGAAAAGCATCCATAATGCAAGCAGACAAGTATTTGTAGAGCAATAGTTTGAAGAGGATTCTCGGAAGATCGGATAGTATTTACAAGTATTCTGAAAAGTATATGAACAACTGGAGATGAGCAGACCCCCGTTAAGTGAATTATCCTTAGTGCAAAAAGAAGCTGCAAAGTAGAAGGCACAAGGATTCTCGGAACAACGGAGAGTACTAGTGGTATCTTATAATAACAGGAGCAACTAGGGATGAAGGTACAAGCGGCAAGGATGTTATTCAGGGGGATTATCGGTGGTGAGGAACTACAAGGCAGTTGGCACAGGGTCTCGAGAAACATCAAGGAGTATTTGCGGAATCTTCTTGGTGAAGTAAGCAATCATTAGTAATGTCGGGGCTCTCCGGGAGGAAGTGGGTACGAGAACCTAATGTCAGAGTTAGTAGAATGTTTAACCCGAATGGAAGAGAGATTAGAGTCCCGGAGTATAGATGAGGAGTAAAAGATCCTAATACCACCCAATGGCGATGTGGGCCCGTAAGACACACATCCATGTTAGTAAAAGTTTTTTTAGTGACTAGACTCGACTTCGACCAAGGAGTTGGAAAGGGGCTACCTATAGGCAGTCGGCTCTAATACCAACTTGTGATGCCCACGATTTGACCGTACACTAATGATAGACGCAAATGTGAATGATCAAGATCAAGGACTCACGGGAAGATATCACAACACAACTCTAGACACAAATTAAAATAATACAAGCTTTATATTACAAGCCAGGGGCCTCGAGGGCTCGAATATATAAGCTAGAATACACA
This sequence comes from Triticum urartu, assembly GCF_056163025.1. Classification (NCBI taxonomy): domain Eukaryota; kingdom Viridiplantae; phylum Streptophyta; class Magnoliopsida; order Poales; family Poaceae; genus Triticum; species Triticum urartu. The sequence goes on from NC_141878.1 coordinate 233,570,447, forward strand.
AGAGTCAGCGGAAGTAACAATATCTGAGTACAGACATAAGTTAGACAAGATTGCCTTAAGAAGGCTAGCACAAAAGCAACAACGATCGAAAAGGCAAGGCCTCCTGCCTGGGAGCCTCCTAACTACTCCAAGTCGTCAGCGGTCTTCACGTAGTAGTAGGCATCCTCCGGGTAGTAGTAGTCATCACTGGCATCGTCTGGCTCCTGGGATCCGTCATCTGGTCGCAACAATCGGGTATGGGGAAAAAGAAGTAGCAAAGCAACCGTGTGTACTCATCCAAAGTACTCGCAAGACTTACATCAGATCTAAACTAAGTATGCATCTGTGTCAAAGGAATGGGATGTATCTGTGGACTAAATTGCAGGATGCCAGAAGGGAAGGGGAATGCCTAGCCTATCGAAGACTAGCACCTTCTAGAAACCACCATCTTGCAGCAACAGGAGGGAGTAGAGTAGCATAAAGTAAAGTAACAGTAATGTTATCAACCTCGGCTAGAGATCCTTTCTCGACTCCCTGTGAGAAAGCAATCCCAGAGCCATACTATCCAAGTGTCAACACATTCCAATTCTCATCACCATCCAGTTCTCATCACAAGTATCCAGTTCTAGTTGTATCGATCAGGATATAACTCGAAGTGTCCGTTACCGTAGGACAGGCTATCGATAGATGTTTTCTTCCCTACAGGGGTGCACCAACTTACCCACCATGCTCGATTAACTCCGGCCGGACACACTTTCCTGGGTCATGCCCGGCCTTGGCCAAACAATACGCCGCAACCCAACCTAGGCTTAATAGAGAGGTCAGCACACCGGACTAAACCTATGCCCCCATGGGTCATGGGCCATCTCCCCGGGAACTCCTGCACGTTGCGAACGCGGCAGGTGAGCAGACCTAGCTACCTCCTTCAACAAGGCAGGAGCTTACGCAGTCCAACCCGGCGCGCGCCCCTCAGTTGCTGACATCTAATTAGCTTCGGCTGATGTATACGACACAGAACGCCCATACTATGCCCACGTGATGGTTAGTGTTATCAGGCCAGAGGCCCCTCGGATCAAATATCCAAATCCGTAGTGGATTAGGAGCACGCGGTAACGAGCAGAGACTCACGATCGATGTGACCCTGTCGCCCCGTCTCGAGTACTAGCCTCAAGGGCTAAGAATGCCCGGCCACGCCTCGTAAGTATCCCGCGGGCTCCTTCCAGGTCAACCCGACTCCACATCATTCGCTATTAAGCTCGTGCGGGTACCCCTCAGGGTCGACCCGTCTTTAGTAACATGGCTCAGTGCAAAGTCATAGTAACCATAGTAACTGTGTGTCTAACACCAAAGGAAAAACCTGAGGAATCACCCCCGGTGAATTCCACTCGATGTTGTCATGAAGGTGAACGTAAGAGGATCCACCCTCGAGGTTCACATTTGATGGTTTGCATGACAGAGCCGCAGCGGAAGTGGTTAAGGAGGAAATCACCCTCGATGACCTCGACCGTATAGCTACACTACGGAGATCTCATCAGGAGTGATGTAAGAGGTTCCACCCTCGGTACTCGATGGTAACTCTACAGAGTCGTACAACTAGGGGGGGGGGGGGTGATGTGCGGTGTCGGGGCCTGGACGTTGATCACGTTGATCGAGTCATCAAACATAAAGCGAGGCAACTGGGACATGGTGGGGTCACTGATGGATCTCTATCCAACCTATACTAAGAAGTTTAGGATAAGCAGGTAAGGTATGAAAGCAGGTAACAAAAACAGGCTATGCATCAGAGTAGGATCATACATAAAGCAGTAGCAGTTCTAATGCAAGCATGAGAGGGAAAGAAATGGGTGATATCGGGATGCTCAAGGAGGGTTTGCTTGCCTGGTTGCTCTGGCAAGGAGGGGGGTTGTCATCGACGTAGTCGATCACAAGGGCATCATCGGTCTCCGGGTTTACCGGAGAGAAGAGGGGGAAGAAAAAGTAAATATATAGCAAGCATAGCACCACAAAGCATAACATGGCAATAAGATGTGCCGGGTGTGACCTAACGCGGTAGGAGGTGATACTGGCAAAGGGGGGTAACATCCGGGAAAGTATCCCCGGTGTTTCGCATTTTCGGACAGATGAACCGGAAGGGGAAAGTTGCATGTTCTCTATGCTAGGGATGTGTGTCGGACGAACGGGCTACGTATCCAGGTTCATCTCGTCGTTCTGAGCAACTTTCATGTACACAGATTTTTCATCCGAGCTACGGTTTGTTTTATATTAATTTTAAAAGATTTAAATCATTTTTAGGATTTATTTAATTATTTAAAATCAACATTATCCAGAACAGTGCATGCTGACGTCAGCATGACGTCAGCAGTCAACTTTGACCATTGACCTGGTCAACCTGACATTTGGGTCTAGTGGGACCCACCTGTCATTCTCTGCTTAGCCTAATTAGGGTTTAGGTTAATTAACTAGGATTAATTAGTTGTTTTAGTTTAATTAATCAAAATTAATTAAGTTAATTAATTCTTTAATTAATTAATTAATTTAAGAATTTTATTTATTATTTATTTTTAAATTTCTCTTTTTTTTGTTCTCAGGGGAGTGGGCCCCGTTGTCCAGTGGCAACAGAGGCCTATCGGGGCGGCTACGGTTGCTGGGGCGCTACAGGCGCCTGACCCGCATGAGGTCTGAGCGGGCGACGGCGTGTCGCCGGAGGTGGCTGCAGCCACGATGGAGCAAGGCGTCAATGGGGTAGTGGGTCCGAGCGGGACGAAGGACGACGCAGGTGCGCACTAGGCGTAGGCAGAGCAGCGGCGGCGGCCGGACGGGCGATGACGAACGCAGGGCGGAGGGGCTGTGCGGGCGCGGGTGGGTGCAGCGAGCGGGGTGGCTGGTGGAGCGGACACAGTCGCGGGTAGTGGCGCGCATCGTCCGGCCGTGCGGGGAGGAGGCCAGGGCGCGTGGGGAACGGACAGAGCGCGGTCGTGGACGCGGTGACCGCGGGCGTGAGCGGGCATGTGCGTGGAGAGCAGGGGGAGCGGAGGGAGGCGAGGCCTCACCGGCGCGGCCGTGGGGTCAAGGCAGCGGTGCTCGGGGAGGATGACGGCGACGACGTGCATAGGGGGAGGCAGATCGGTGAGGGATTACTGTAGCAAGATTCTCGAGGCATTACAATGATCCACATGCATAAAAGTTTTATGATCTTCCAAGATAGTGGGATTAACATCAAGTAAAGTCATGACCTCTCCAAACCACTTTTATCAAAAAATTCATAATATTGAACACTCTGCAAATATGTGGGATTATTTTTACCTAAAGTTGACACTCTTCCAAACCCACTTTCAAAATTATTCCAAATAACATAGTCATCATGAGGCTTAAATAAGTTTTCAAGATCATAAGAAGAATCACCCCAATCATGATCATTGCAACAAATAGTGGTCACAGCAAAATTAGCATCCCCAAGCTTGGGGTTTTGCATATTATTAGCACAATTGTCATTAATAGATTTTATAGTAAAATCATTGCAATCATGCTTTTCATTCAAGGAGCTATCATGAATCACTTCATAAAATATTTCATCACAATTTTCAGATTCACAAATCTCAAGCAAAACTTCATAAAGATAATCTAGTGCACTCAACTCACTAGAAATTGGTTCATCATGATTGGATCTTTTAAAAAGTTTAGCAAGTGGATGGGGATCCATATCAATAGATTTTTTAGCAAGCGAAGATGCAAGCATATAGAAGGCACATGGCAACACAAGCAAACAAAAGATCTGACGAGAAAAAGGCGAACGAAAAAGAGGGCGAATAAAACAGAAAATTTTGTGAAGTGGGGGAGATGAAAATGAGAGGAAAATGGAAAATAATGTAAATTGAGAGGAGATGCGGTTTGTGATTAGTAACCTGGTATATGTTGATGATCCACCCCGACAACGGCGCTAGAAATTCCTTTTGATGTCGCTTGAAGCTACGTCGGTATTTCCCCAAAGAGGAATGTCAGGACCCCGATTCCAAGTCACATCGATCTAGCCGGTAACACCTCATATCACTTTGCGGCCTCACGCACGGTATCCCACGGGTGACGCCTTACCATGGCCCGGGACCGTTTGCGCCTTTTGGCTCACGTATATGACAGTGTCGCTAGCATCCATATGACAGAGAACCTGGGCCGACATGGCTAGTCGTGAACCCAAAGCGGCACAGACCTATGGAGACAGGCATACATGAATCACATCGAACATGTCGGTCATCAACGAGTGATTCCGGGCTGTAGCACTGGGCTAACAGGACTCCGGGGAACCCCGGGCTGTAGAAGGCTAGGCAGGACTCCGGAAGTCACCGTGTGACATTTCCCCGAAGGGACAGACATAGGGATGAAGTGAAACACATGCCGGCCAGTCAAGTGTCCTGAGCAGTAGTGCTGGGCTAGCAGGACTCCGGTGAACCGGGCTGTAGCGGACTACTATGGCTCGAGGAACACTAGACTACATTTCCCCATAAGAAAGGCTGTCAAGGATAAACAACTAGATTGTTGGATCCCACTCATACCAAGCATTTCAATCATACACACAATATGCCTGATATGAGTACATACAACATGGCATCACAACAAAACTCTACAACTCAAGTACTTTATTTAAAGGCTCCAGAGAGCCATACATAACATGTTCATACAGATAGGGGTCACATGACCTGACACTCAAGTCATACAAACATACAAGCACACGCGGAAGCAACTAGTCTGGGTACAGACTCTAGAAAGAAAGAAGGCATCTCGAAGCCTGTCTATCTACATAGGCCCTCCATGGCCAGGGTCACCACCTGGGTGGCTAGTCACTCGTCGACGTCAAGGTCTACATAGAACCCATCGGAGGGGGCAGTGTTGTCGTCTGAAAACAATAAATAAGCAAAACATGAGTACAAAGGTACTCAGCAAGTCTTACATCAGAACCTACTATACATGCTTATTCTCAAGAAGGCGGTGGGGTTGATGCAGCAAGCCATCTTTGACTCTTGGCTAAGCTATCCTACGGAACTTCACTAGTAAAATAGTTTTCGCACACGAGTCCACTACTCACCAACACAATACTCCACCGGGGATCCTCCCTCGTCATCCTACGAGAGGGCCATCCTCGGTACTCACACTTTATCTTGAGTCTTTTAGTAGTATCCATTAACTTGTCTATGAACTGTATATGCAACCAAGTAGTCCTTTACCGCGGACGCGGCTATTCGAATAGTTTTATACCCTGCAGGGGTGTACTTCGTCACACATGTTTCCACCACTTAGCGTCTGCACACGACATGTGCTCGGCAGATTTCAAGCTAAAACCGACGTGGGTGTAGACCACGACCTGACTAACCTCACAAGTCTCTAGTCCAGGTTTATCGCCTATTCAGGTTCCATCCGCAAGGAAATCCGGCCGGGGTGTCCTCAGCGGCCCCAAACGATGTGAACAGGGTTCCCGCGACACCAAACGGGTGACTCGGTACACCGTGCCACGGTGTATCTACCGCAACATAGCCCACCCCTAGGGTCAGCGCTACGCACGGCCGCCAACACGTGTCCTACAAACACCAGAAACTAGTTGCAACTCCTAGACAGAGGCGAGAGGGGTCAGTAAGTCGAGCGGGGTCATATTTCAGGGCCCAATGTGTGGTAGTAGCTGAATCTTAAATCACGCATACAGATCTCAGTGCTTAGGGACGGCCTCAATGAAACAACCCACCATGTACTCCTACATGGCCTCTCATCGATACCTTTACCAAAACATGTTCAACGCATCCCTCACATTACCGGCATAAGCATTTCACTCTAGCCCATCTCCCAGATGAACCAGACCTGACACAACTCTAAGCATAGCAGGCATAGCAAGGTAAGAATCACATACATGGCTCAATCAACTCCTACACATGCTAGTGGGTTTCATCTAGTTACCGTGGCAATGACAGGTCATGCAGAGGATAAGGTTTCAACTACCGTAGCACACAGCAGTTTGAATCGCGTTGTCTTAATGCAGTAAACAAGAGCAGAAGCGAGAACATGGGTTTGTATCGGAATGATCAATGGTTTCTTGCCTGATGGAGTGGTAGTGGGATACTGCCCTTCAGTTGGATACTCGTGGATATCCTCGAAGGCAGAACCTACCACGAAGAACACATCGTAATACAATCAACACATGACGATATGCAACAATATGACGCATGCTATGACATGGCAATATGAATGTGTCTTGGCCTAATGCAAGTTATATTAGAAAGGAATGAACTCATTTGAATCAAAGATTCAAATATTAGCTCATTAAACATGGCCTTAATAGTGCTTTTCCTTATTCTGCCTAAACAGCAAGGTAACTTGTTTTGTCATGCATGAAACCATTACAGTTGGATAGATTGAATTTTTCTGATAATTTTTCATATATAATTTATCTCATTTGGAGCTATGGTTGAATTTCTATGAATTTTTGAAGTTTGAACTATTTTTTGGAATTTCCTGAATAAGAATAAATCCAGAAAATCAATTACTGCGTCAGCATTGCGTCAGGGTGACGTCAGCAGGTCAAAGGCGCCAGCCCAGGTCAAACCTGACTGGTGGGCCCCTTCTGTCAGCCTCTCAGCTAATTAGCAAAATTAGATTAACACTAATTAGTTGTCAGTGCGGCCTGGGCCCACATGTCAGTGACTGATTTAATTAAAATTAATTAACACTAATCCTAATTTAGTTAGCCGACCGGCCCCACCTGTCATAGACTCAGGGGGGTCTTCCTGGGCCCACCCAGGGGTCAAACTGGGTCAACTCGCCGGCGGCTCGATGCCGGCGAGGCCCGAGACGACGGAGGGCTTCGGATTTGGTCCTCCGGTGACCAAATCAACGGCGGAGACGTGCTACGCGTAGCTGGGGCTCGTGCGCATCTAGTGGGGCAAGTGGGAGGAGCTGGGGTGGAGCGAGCTCGCCGGAATCGAGCTCGTGGCGGCGGACGGAGTTCGGGCGAGGTCGGTTTCGAGGCTACGGTGCATGGGAGGAAGAACTGGTGGTGGCTACGGGTCCCTGGTGCTGCGTTGAGCACGGTGAGGCGCTCGGACGCGTGCTTGCACGGCCGTAGCCACGACGGCGGCATGGCCAGCGGCGAGGAGCGCTCGGGCTTGGAGGGGGCGGCGGCTACGAGGCGTAATCGAGCACGGGAACTAGGGGGAAAGGAAGAGGAGCTCATAGCAGAGTCGGAGAGGGGGTCAGCGGGCTCGGGGAGGTCCTGGCGGCGGCGACTTCGACCGGAGATGGCTCGGGTGCCCGAGGTTGAAGAGGAGGGCGAAGGCGGTGATGCAGGGCCTCCGGCGATGCGTGGCTCGGTTTGGAGGACGAGGGAGTCGAGGCGGAGCTAATGGGCTCGTCGGAGGGGCGAGGGGGTGTCTGTGGTGGCAACTACGGCGATCGGCGGCGAGGTACGCGCTCGGCCGTCGCGGGAGAGAGAGAGGGAGACAAGGGGGAGAGTGAGCTAGTGCGAGAGGGAGACGTGGGGGGTCGCATGGCACTTCAAGGCGTCTCCCGGGCGTCGGCGGAAGCAAGAGGTGGCCGGCGTGTGGCCGCGGGCGCCGGCCACGCGCTCCGCGTCCTTCTGGCGCGAGGAGGACGACGACTGGCAGCGCCAGCAGGCTGGGCCGAGCCAGGTGGCTGGGCCAGCACAGGTAAGGCCCAGGTGGGCTTCTTTCTCCTCTTTTTTTATTTAGTTTCTATTTTCTATTTAACTGCAACTATTTAGCTTTAAATAAAATACTAAAACATTTCCAAAAATCCTGAAAATAAATGTGGCCTCTGTTTAGATTATTTCCAACAGGAAACATTTATTCCCAGAATTATTTGAGCATTTAGATTATTTTATAGCATTTAAATGCCCAAATTCAAATACTTATGATTTAATTCAATGACCTTCTGTTGACCTAGAAAATTGTGCACCAATTTTGCCAGAGGTTCTAACCTAAGACAAACAGGGTGAGCTTTTTAGAAGGGCATTTCAGGTTCATTGAAAATATTTTTTGTAAACCCTAGTTGTTTCCAAGGGGGGGTGTGTTGGGGGTTCTGTCTTCCCCAATTCAAATTTAAGAGGAATTTAAACATGATGCACATTCTAATGCTTGAACTAGCTAGGGTGTGACAACTCACCCCCACTCAAAAGAATCTCGTCCCGAGATTTAGGATCCTCCGGGAAGAAGGTGGGGTACTCAAGTCGAAGACGATCCTCCCTTTCCCAAGTGGCTTCTTCCTCGGAATGGTGTGACCATTGAACCTTGAGAAACTTGATATTATGACGTCGAGTGGTACGCTCGGCTTGATCAAGGATACGAACGGGATATTCCCGATAAGAAAGGTTATCTTGTAGATCAAGCGTTTCGTGATCCACTCCACGGATAGGATCCGCGAAGCAATGCCTGAGTTGTGAAACGTGGAAGACATCGTGAACTCTGGAAAGATGCGGAGGTAGTTCCAATTGGTAGGCAACTTCTCCTCGTTTGGCAAGAATGCGAAAGGGTCCAATGTAACGAGGAGCCAATTTGCCTTTGATACCGAAACGATGGGTTCCCTTTAACGGAGTAACCCGAAGGTAGGCCTTCTCATCGACTTCATAAGTCATAGGTTTATGTTTACGATCATATTGACTCTTTTGACGAGATTGGGCTGTTTTCAATTTCTCACGAATAACGCGAACCTGCTCTTCTGCTTCCTGAATCATATCCGGGCCAAAGAGCTGTCTTTCCCCGGTTTCTGACCAGTTAAGAGGCGTTCGACATTTTCGTCCATAGAGAACTTCGAAAGGAGCTTTCCCCAAACTAGCTTGATAACTATTGTTATAGGCAAACTCCGCGAATGGAAGGCATTTCTCCCAACTCATTCCGAACGAGATAACAGAAGCTCGGAGCATATCTTCCAGAATTTGATTGACTCACTCTACTTGACCACTTGATTGAGGATGGAAGGCGGTACTAAAAGAGAGACGAGTTCCCATAGTATTTTGGAAGCTTTCCCAAAATCGAGAGGTGAAGAGACTCCCACGGTCTGAGTTAATTTCCAATGGAACACCATGAAGAGATACTATTCGGGAGATGTATAGATCAGCTAGCTGGCTAGCAGTGATACTCTCATGAACAGGTAGAAAGTGGGCTACTTTGGAAAGTCGGTCGATCACAACGAAGATGGCATTATTCCCTCTCTTGGTCCTGGGAAACCCAGTGATGAAATCCACACTGATTTTATCCCATTTCCATTCAGGAATAGCCAAAGGTTGAAGGGTGCCAGCAGGCCGTTGATGCTCTGCTTTAACACGATGACAGACGTCGCAGCTAGCAATGTATTGAGCGATTTCTCTCTTCATCCTAGTCCACCAAAACCTCTGGCGTAGGTCTTGATACATTTTAGTACTACCGGGATGAATGGTGAGAGGGGATTCATGAGCTTCCTTAAGGATCAACTGGCGTAGATGTTGTTTCTTGGGAACCACCAAACGGTTCTTGAAAAAGACAGCACCTCGCTCATCCATGGAGAAACATTTAGCAACTCCGCTAGCGATGTTTTCCTTAATCCGGGATATGCCCTTATCACGCTTCTGGGCAGCTATGATTTGATCCATAAGGGTAGGTTTCGCCACCAGGGTGGATAGGAATCCTCGAGGAACAATGTGAAGATTAAGCTTACGAAATTCCTCATGGAGAAGTGGTTGACTTTGTTGTAACATCAGGTTGTTACAATAGGACTTACGGCTTAGCGCATCAGCCATGACATTGGCTTTGCCTGGGGTGTAAGTTATTCCTAAGTCGTAATCCAAGATCAACTCGACCCAACGTCTTTGCCTGAGATTCAAATCTGGTTGGGTGAAGATATATTTCAAACTTTGGTGATCGGTGAAGATCTCGCAACGATTACCGAGAAGGTAATGTCGCCAGGTTTTAAGTGCATGGACTACAGCTGCAAGCTCTAGATCATGTGTGGGATAATTTTCCTCATGTGGGTGTAATTGTCGTGAAGCATAGGCAATTACCTGACGATCTTGCATGAGTATGCAACCTAGTCCTTGTCGCGAGGCGTCGCAATAGATAATAAAGTCCTTGGAGAAATCTGGTGGTACCAGTACGGGAGCAGATGTCAGGCGTCTTTTCAGTTCCTGAAAACTGAACTCGCACTGTGGAGTCCACTCGAACTTTTTATCCTTCTTGAGGAGTTCAGTTAGAGGTTTAGCAACCTTGGAGAAATTTTTGACGAAGCGGCGGCAATAGCTCGCTAAGCCAAGGAAGCTCCGAACTTGCTTAACCGTCTCAGGTGGAGTCCAATCAAGGACGGCTTGAACTCGCTCGGGATTGACAGCAATACCCTTACCAGAAATTACATGGCCTAGATAGGTCACTTCTGGCAACCAAAATTCACACTTGGAGAATTTGGCATAAAGGCGATGCTCTCGAAGTTTCATCAATACCAGCCTTAGATGTTCGGCATGTTCTTCTTCATTCTTGGAGTAGATGAGTATGTCATCGAGGTATACTACGACAAATTTGTCCAAGTACTCCATCAAAACCGAGTTCATTAACCGGGAAAAGGTGGCTGGGGCATTGGTTAAACCGAAGGACATCACGGTGTACTCGTATTGGCCATAACGAGTAACAAAGGCCATTTTGGGAATGTCCCCGTTTCTGATTTTGATTTGATGGTAGCCCAACCTCAAATCCATCTTGGAAAAGACTGAGGATCTAGCAAGCTGATCATACAGATCGTTGATCCTAGGAAGCGGATATTTGTTCTTGATGGTGACCAAATTGACAGGTCGGTAATCCACAACCATTCGATCCGTTCCATCCTTCTTCTTGACGAAGAGGACGGGGCAAGCCCAAGGAGAGGAACTAGGACGGATGAAACCCTTTTTCAAGGACTCATCGAGTTGGTTCTTAAGCTCGGCTAGTTCTAAGGGTGCCATCTTGTAGGGTCTTCTAGAGATTGGAACGGTTCCTAGGACAAGGTCTATCACGAACTCAACGTCCCTGTCAGGTGGAACACCTGGCAGTTCTTCTGGAAAAACATCCAGAAAGTCTCGGACTACTGGAACATCCTCAAGGTCTGGAAGAGGGTTAGCATTTAGAGAGTAAAGCTGGCGCTTGGACACTCGAGTTAAGACATTGACTGTCTTGCCCGATGGGTGAGTAAGTTGAACGGTTCTGGTGGCACAATCGATCTTAGCATAATGAGCTGACATCCAGTCCATACCCAAGATGATATTTATGTCGGAGGACTTGAGAGCTATTAAGGATGCAAGGAAGACAAGTTTGTCGACAAGAATTTCGTTCCCATGGCTTACTCTAGAAGTTTGCCATTTGGAACCCGGGGTTTGAATTACCATGGAAGTGGGCATGTCACAGAATGTCGTGTTATGCAATCGAGCATAGCTCTCGGATATGAATGAATGAGATGCTCCAGTATCGAAAAGAATGGATGCCGGATGGCAGTTAACAAGGAGCGTACCAAGGACGACGTTGGGATCCTCATGAGCCTCCTCGGCTGAAACATAGTTGACATGGCCACGTGCAGTGGTGGCCGGCTTGGCGTAAAATGTTTTCCCCGTTGGCTTACCACGGCCAACGGACTTCCCAGTTTGATTGGAGTTGTTGTTCTGGGGACACTCTCGGCTATAGTGACCCGGCTCTCCACACTTAAAGCATGTCACCACATTGGGGCGTGGAGCAGCATTAGCAGCGGGGCCACCATAGGGCTTGGGCGGTGCAAATTGCTGGTTGGGACGAGGCGCCTCAAAGGATGGCCTCGGGATGAACCTGGGTGGCAGTGCCGTGCTTGGGATCCACACCCGGCACTTCTGAGCTCCCGAGCCAGATGAAGAGCCAAAATCACGGGAGTGCTTGCGTGAAGCGTCATAATCAGTCTGGCCTGTCTCAGCGCTGATGGCTTTATTGACCAGCTTTTGAAAAGATGTGCACTCGTGCAGACGGAGATCGCGGCGAAGCTCAGGGCTAAGTCCCTTGCGGAACCTTGCCTGCTTCTTAGCGTCAGTAGAAACCTCTTCAGGGGCATAGCGTGCCAGATTCCCAAATTCACGACTATATGCATCCACAGTCATTCTTCCTTGGGTGAAGTTGCAGAACTCCTCCCTCTTGCGATCCATAAGACCTTCCGGAATGTGATGCTCACGGAAAGCCTCACTGAATTCAGCCCAAGAAGTGATTTGGCCGACCGGGCGCATAGCTTCGAAGTTTTCCCACCAAAGGCTAGCAGGGCCTTCGAGGTGATAGGAAGCATAGGTAACCTTGTAGGCTTCGGCTACGTTGGCAGAACGTAGCTTGTGGGTGATGCTGCAAAGCCAGTCATCCGCGTCGAGGGGCTCGACAGAGTGATTAAACTTTGGCGGGTATAGCTTGATAAAGTCATTGATTGACACCAAGTCATTTCGCGGGTGGCATGCAGTGTTCTGCTCAATCCGCTCTAGCAGGCGGTTAGTCTCACGCTTGTTTCTTTCTGCCTCTAGCATCACTTCGGCCAAAGAAGGCGGGTGAGGCAGATTCTCACCTCTAGCTGCACTGGCTTCCCCCTGCTCCGGGGCAGCAGGGTTGCTGCGGGTGTTGACCATCCTAAGAGGAAACAAGACAACGGTTTAGACAAGGATGGCTCAAACTTAGCAAGGAAGTGCAGAATGTAATGGATAACACAGAATGCTGAGATGTTCATCCGTATGTCATGGTAATATAAAACTGCCATATATATACCAACGGTCATACACATCATACATAGTTTAGTACAAGCCCAGGCTACAGTACAACTATGATGAAAGACATTACATCTCATCAGAGGCATTCCAAGCTCCTATACATTATTTGTCTACACCTCCGGAATTGATTACACACAAAGTCATATTCCACAAGTCACACAAGACAGTGGAGATACAACTACTACAATACTAGTGGTACTACTACTAACTCAGACAGCTCCGTAGTAGTTCTCATAGAAGTCACCTCCGTAGCCTGGAAGTTCAACATGACCATCCGGGAACAGATAGTCCTGAGGAGCCTGTGGACCAAATGGGCTAGGATGAGGTCTTGGACCAACAAACGGTGGCCTGCAGGGACCACGGGGTGGGGTGATGCCTCCCACATCACGCCAATCCACCATGTCTGGTAGAGCTGATCTCACAGGATACAGATCCCTTGTATCCATACATCCAGCTTGCACCGCAGGTGCAAACCGAGTCAATGTGGCCCAATGATCAGCACGGGTATTAAAAAGCTCCAACCTCAAGGCCCGATTCTCTCGGTCCTTATCTTCGAGCATCTCGGCAGTGGTACGAGTTAATGAGTCCTCCTGAGTGGAGTCAGCATAGATAGCCTGAAGATACCCTTGCGCTCCCGGAAGTGAAGCTGGCATGTAACGGAAGTCGGTGTTCCGAAGCAGGCCAGTCCGGAGTCGCAAGATGGTCATCATGGAATAGGCAGCATCCTGCACAGCCATCTCAACAGTAACCCCGAGTCCATAGGAACAGTGAAGGGGCTCGGTAGATCCAGGATAAGAAGGAAATATCCTAACGGTGCAGAGATATTGGCTTTGATTAAAGTCGCGGAACTGCTCTTCGACGGTGTATTCAGGATACCAATGGTAGCCCATCTCGATCATTACCCGGACTAACATAGCAGTATGACCGGGCACGTCGAGGCACCGGGTCAGGCGAACCACTTGATTTTGAACATGGTTGGCCATCTGAAAGCACAACCACAATGCAAAGGCATCAGAATTTCTAGGGAAAATTGGACAGCATAACAGCTGTAAATGCTCAGAAAAAGATTTGAGTCATCCACAACAGTTCGCAATACCACTCAACAACATCATATCAAGATTCTGATCCAATTAGCAACATACTAAAGTAGTAGAACTGAACTGGGGCTTGTAACAACAATCCTATAAGCTACTACGGATTAGTAACACGTGAACCTGATAGAAGAAGAGAGCCTAGTCCTTAACCCACGTTGAATGAGAAGAGAATGACTCAGATCAGAGGCATAGGTAAAGGAGTAAAAGAACCTTACGTTCCCTCCCACAATCAATTCCCCTACATATAACTAGAGCATTTCTAGACTCGACATCGACCAGTTTGGCTCAACGAACCTACAGGCAGTCCGGCTCTGATACCAACGCTGTCAGGACCCCGATTCCAAGTCACATCGATCTAGCCGGTAACACCTCATATCACTTTGCGGCCTCACGCATGGTATCCCACGGGTGACGCCTTACCATGGCCCGGGACCGTTTGCGCCTTTTGGCTCACGTATATGACAGTGTCGCTAGCATCCATATGACAGAGAACCCGGGCCGACATGGCTAGTCGTGAACCCAAAGCGGCACAGACCTATGGAGACAGGCATACATGAATCACATCGAACATGTCGGTCATCAACGAGTGATTCCGGGCTGTAGCACTGGGCTAACAGGACTCCGGGGAACCCCGGGCTGTAGCGGGCTAGGCAGGACTCCGGAAGTCACCGTGTGACATTTCCCCGAAGGGACAGACATAGGGACGAAGTGAAACACATGCCGGCCAGTCAAGTGTCCTGAGCAGTAGTGCTGGGCTAGCAGGACTCCGGTGAATCGGGTTGTAGCGGACTACTATGGCTCGAGGAACACTAGACTACATTTCCCCATAAGAAAGGCTGTCAAGGATAAACAACTAGATTGTCGGATCCCACTCATACCAAGCATTTCAATCATACACACAATATGCCTGATATGAGTACATACAACATGGCATCACAACAAAACTCTACAACTCAAGTACTTTATTTAAAGGCTCCAGAGAGCCATACATAACATGTTCATACAGATAGGGGTCACATGACCCGACACTCAAGTCATACAAACATACAAGCACATGCGTAAGCAACTAGTCTGGGTACAGACTCTAGAAAGAAAGAAGGCATCTCGAAGCCTGTCTATCTACATAGGCCCTCCATGGCCAGGGTCACCACCTGGGTGGCTAGTCACTCGTCGACGTCAAGGTCTACATAGAACCCATCGGAGGGGGCAGTGTTGTCGTCTGAAAACAATAAATAAGCAAAACATGAGTACAAAGGTACTCAGCAAGTCTTACATCAGAACCTACTATACATGCTTATTCTCAAGAAGGCGGTGGGGTTGATGCAGCAAGCCAGCTTTGTCTCTTGGTTAAGCTATCCTACGGAACTTCACCAGTAAAATAGTTTTCGCACGCAAGTCCACTACTCACCAACACAATACTCCACCGGGGATCCTCCCTCGTCATCCTACGAGAGGGCCATCCTCGGTACTCACACTTTATCTTGAGTCTTTTAGTAGTATCCATTAACTTGTCTATGAACTGTATATGCAACCAAGTAGTCCTTTACCGCGGACGCGGCTATTCGAATAGTTTTATACCCTGCAGGGGTGTACTTCGTCACACATGTTTCCACCACTTAGCGTCTGCACACGACATGTGCTCGGCAGATTTCAAGCTAAAACCGACGTGGGTGTAGACCACGACCTGACTAACCTCACAAGTCTCTAGTCCAGGTTTATCGCCTATTCAGGTTCCATCCGCAAGGAAATCCGGCCGGGGTGTCCTCAGCGGCCCCAAACGATGTGAACAGGGTTCCCGCGACACCAAACGGGTGACTCGGTACATCGTGCCACGGTGTATCTACCGCAACATAGCCCACCCCTAGGGTCAGCGCTACGCACGGCCGCCAACACGTGTCCTACAAACACCAGAAACTAGTTGCAACTCCTGGACAGAGGCGAGAGGGGTCAGTAAGTCGAGCGGGGTCATATTTCAGGGCCCAATGTGTGGTAGTAGCTGAATCTTAAATCACGCATACAGATCTCAGTGCTTAGGGACGGCCTCAATGAAACAACCCACCATGTACTCCTACATGGCCTCTCATCGATACCTTTACCAAAACATGTTCAACGCATCCCTCACATTACCGGCATAAGCATTTCACTCTAGCCCATCTCCCAGATGAACCAGACCTGACACAACTCTAAGCATAGCAGGCATAGCAAGGTAAGAATCACATACATGGCTCAATCAACTCCTACACATGCTAGTGGGTTTCATCTAGTTACCGTGGCAATGACAGGTCATGCAGAGGATAAGGTTTCAACTACCGTAGCACACAGCAGTTTGAATCGCGTTGTCTTAATGCAGTAAACAAGAGCAGAAGCGAGAACATGGGTTTGTATCGGAATGATCAATGGTTTCTTGCCTAATGGAGTGGTAGTGGGATACTGCCCTTCAGTTGGATACTCGTGGATATCCTCGAAGGCAGAACCTACCACGAAGAACACATCGTAATACAATCAACACATGACGATATGCAACAAGATGATGCATGCTATGACATGGCAATATGAATGTGTCTTGGCCTAATGCAAGTTATATTAGAAAGGAATGAACTCATTTGAATCAAAGATTCAAATATTAGCTCATTAAACATGGCCTTAATAGTGCTTTTCCTTATTCTGCCTAAACAGCAAGGTAACTTGTTTTGTCATGCATGAAACCATTACAGTTGGATAGATTGAATTTTTCTGATAATTTTTCATATATAATTTATCTCATTTGGAGCTATGGTTGAATTTCTATGAATTTTTGAAGTTTGAACTATTTTCTGGAATTTCCTGAATAAGAATAAATCCAGAAAATCAATTACTGCGTCAGCATTGCGTCAGGGTGACGTCAGCAGGTCAAAGGCGCCAGCCCAGGTCAAACCTGACTGGTGGGCCCCTTCTGTCAGCCTCTCAGCTAATTAGCAAAATTAGATTAACACTAATTAGTTGTCAGTGCGGCCTGGGCCCACATGTCAGTGACTGATTTAATTAAAATTAATTAAGACTAATCCTAATTTAGTTAGCCGACCAGCCCCACCTGTCATAGACTCAGGGGGGTCTTCCTGGGCCCACCCAGGGGTCAAACTGGGTCAACTCGCCGGCGGCTCGATGCCGGCGAGGCCCGAGACGACGGAGGGCTTCGGATTTGGTCCTCCGGTGACCAAATCGACGGCGGAGACGTGCTACGCGTAGCTGGGGCTCGTGCGCATCTAGTGGGGCAAGTGGGAGGAGCTGGGGTGGAGCGAGCTCGCCGGAATCGAGCTCGTGGCGGCGGACGGAGTTCGGGCGAGGTCGGTTTCGAGGCTACGGTGCATGGGAGGAAGAACTGGTGGTGGCTACGGGTCCCTGGTGCTGCGTTGAGCACGGTGAGGCGCTCGGACGCGTGCTTGCACGGCCGTAGCCACGACGGCGGCATGGCCAGCGGCGAGGAGCGCTCGGGCTTGGAGGGGGCGGCGGCTACGAGGCGTAATCGAGCACGGGAACTAGGGGGAAAGGAAGAGGAGCTCATAGCAGAGTCGGAGAGGGGGTCAGCGGGCTCGGGGAGGTCCTAGCGGTGGCGAATTCGACCGGAGATGGCTCGGGTGCCCGAGGTTGAAGACGAGGGCGAAGGCGGTGATGCAGGGCCTCCGGCGATGCGTGGCTCGGTTTGGAGGACGAGGGAGTCGAGGCGGAGCTAATGGGCTCGTCGGAGGGGCGAGGGGGTGTCTGTGGTGGCAACTACGGCGATCGGCGGCGAGGTACGCGCTCGGCCGTCGCGGGAGAGAGAGAGGGAGACGAGGGGGAGAGTGAGCGAGTGCGAGAGGGAGACGTGGGGGGTCGCGTGGCACTTCAGGGCGTCTCCCGGGCGTCGACGGAAGCAGGAGATGGCCGGCGTGTGGCCGCGGGCGCCGGCCACGCGCTCCGCGTCCTTCTGGCACGAGGAGGACGACGACTGGCAGCGCCAGCAGGCTGGGCCGAGCCAGGTGGCTGGGCCAGCACAGGTAAGGCCCAGGTGGGCTTCTTTCTCCTCTTTTTTTATTTAGTTTCTGTTTTCTATTTAACTGCAACTGTTTAGCTTTAAATAAAATACTAAAACATTTCCAAAAATCCTGAAAATAAATGTGGCCTCTGTTTAGATTATTTCCAACAGGAAACATTTATTCCCAGAATTATTTGAGCATTTAGATTATTTTATAGCATTTAAATGCCCAAATTCAAATACTTATGATTTAACTCAATGACCTTCTGTTGACCTAGAAAATTGTGCACCAATTTTGCCAGAGGTTCTAACCTAAGACAAAGAGGATCAACTTTTTAGAAGGGCATTTCAGGTTCATTGAAAATATTTTTAGTAAACCCTAGTTGTTTCCAAGGGGGGTGTGTTGGGGGTTCTGTCTTCCCCAATTCAAATTTAAGAGTAATTTAAACATGATGCACATTCTAATGCTTGAACTAGCTAGGGTGTGACAAGGAAGGGATGATGCGGCACAACAACAGTAAGTATTTCCCTCAGATATGAAACCAAGGTTATCGAACTAGTAGGAGAACCAAGCAACACAATGTAAATAGCCCCTGCACACAAATAACAAATACTCGCAACCCGACGTGTAAAAGGGGTTGTCAATCCCTTTCGGGTAATGGTGCCAGAAATTGGCAAACGGACGTGAGAGAGTTGTAAATATTGATAGATCGAATGCCAAATAAAATAAATTGCAGCAAGGTATTTTTGTATTTTTGGTTTAATAGATCTGAAAATAAATGCAAAGGAAAATTAGATCGCAAAGGCAAATATATGAGAAAGAGACCCGGGGGGGCGTAGGTTTCACCAGCGGCTTCTCTCGAGAAAAATAGCAAACAGTGGGTGAACAAATTACTGTTGGGCAATTAATAGAACTTCAAATAATCATGATGATATCCAGGCAATGATCATTACATAGGCATCACGTCCAAGATTAGTAGACCGACTCCTGCCTACATCTACTACAATTACTCCACACATCGACCGCTATCCAGCATGCGTCTAGTGTATTAAGTTCATGGAGAAACAAAGTAATGCAATAAGAACGATGACATGATGTAGACAAGATCTATCTATGTAGAGATAGACCCCATCGTTTTATCCTTAGTAGCAATGATACATACGTATTGGTTCCCCTTCTGTCACTGGGATCAAGCACCGTAAGATCGAACCCACTACAAAGCACCTCTTCCCATTGCAAGATAAATAGATCAAGTTGGCCAAACAAAACCCAAATATCGGATAAGAAATACGAGGCTATAAGAAATCATGCATAAAAGAGATCAAAGAAAATCAAACACTTTCATGGATATAAAAAGATAGATCTGATCATAAACTCAAAGTTCATCGATCCCAACAAACACACCGCAAAAGAGTTACATCATATGGATCTCCAAGAGACCATTGTATTGAGAATCAAGAGAGAAAGAGGAAGCCATCTAGGTACTAACTACGGACCCGAAAGTCTACAAAGAACTACTCACGCATCATCGAAGAGGCACCAATGGAGGTGGTGAACCCCATCCGAGATGGTGTCTATATTGGATCTGGTGGTTCTGGACTCTGCGGCGACTGGATCAATATTTCGTCGACTTCCCTAGGGTTTTGGGAATATTGGGGGTATTTATAGAGCAAAGAGGTGGTCCGGGGGGCACCCGAGGTGGGCACAACCCATCAGGGCACGCCCTAGTGGGTTGTGCTCTCCTCGGAGCACCCCCAGGCGCAGCCAGGGCCCATTATGCTCCTTCTGGTCCAAAAAAATCTTTGCAAAGT
This sequence comes from Triticum urartu, assembly GCF_056163025.1. Classification (NCBI taxonomy): domain Eukaryota; kingdom Viridiplantae; phylum Streptophyta; class Magnoliopsida; order Poales; family Poaceae; genus Triticum; species Triticum urartu. The sequence goes on from NC_141878.1 coordinate 233,590,074, forward strand.
TTCGCTGTGTTCGGACTCCATTTGGTATTTATTTTCTGTGATGTAAAAAACTTGGAAAAAATAGCAACTGGCACTTGGCACTATGTCAATAGGTTAGTACCAAAAAATGATATAAAATGACTATAAAATGATTATAAAACATCCAAGATTGATAATATAACAGCATGGAACAATCAAAATTGGAGTCCGAAAAGCTATCAAACCTAACTCTGCCATGAGGACAAGGCGCATTATAAGACATATCAGAGATGTATCAGGCCCTCCTTTTATAGGTCGAGGGGCTACCACAATGGCAAAATAGTAATTATCCCATGATTAGATAGCGACAGTGCTATCAAACCTAACTCTGCCACGAGGACAAGGCGCATTAAATGTGCCGCCTAGTGTCACATCATGGGAGCAGCCCGGCAAGCTTTGTCGTGCCATTCTGCCACCTTCTCGCCTGCCTGCATGAGATGTCCCTAGATGGATGTCATTTGGAGGTGCTTTCCTTTGGAAATGGCTGCCACGTGACAAGTAACAGGCACTTCATCACTTGGGGGCTCGACACCGCACCGATAAATGACTTGCTTTGCTATGAGGTGGAGCGGTGGAGCCCTGGCATGGTAAGCCGCCCTTGGCATCCCCGGAAAGCCTACCGGGGAGTCTTGAGACTTGTCTTCGGGGTAACCTCGACCCCGCCAGGATCGCCTGCCCGACAAGGGAGGTTTTTCCTTGGTGTTGTCTTGCTCCTTTGGTTGGTCTTGGTCTTCTTGATCCGCCCTTTGATTTATCAAAGAGCTTATCTCTTCTGCTTGGCCTTGTCTGGGATGATACAACCTTGCTATTAAGCCTGTGTACAGTCTAGGAAACACACCTGGGGTTTGTTGCACTGACAGGAGCCTCCTCGGACGATTTCCGGGGAAGGGGTCGGTCTCTTGGTGCCTGCGCCTCCTCCAACAGTCTCCCAGCTGAGCTCCGGCGGTTCTCCCCGCTAGTGCTTATGCTGGGACATCTTGCTGGTCCTGGGGGTGGTGACCAGGGCACCGCCGAGCTGCTCCCTCCTCCCTCTCCTTCGCAGCCTCGCCACTCCCAATCTTGTCAGGCTGCACCCGGCAGGCCCTGACGGGATTGGGCTGGGCTTCTGCTCAGGCACTCCTTTTGTCCCCTCCAGCTCCTATTTTGTCCCCTCCAGCTCCTATTGTAGTTCCTAGGAGGCGAGGGACAAGAAAGGGATTACGGTGCACTTATCTCTTTTCAGTCTAAAATGTGTAGGCATCTGCCAAACTTTAGTCTAAATAATGTAAACTTATTTACCCATGTTTATGTTCTGTAAGATCTGTACTTGCTTATCGGCATATTAATGAAAAAAGACAAGCCTTATCGGGTACTTGTGCATGTATAATGTACATGTAGAAGTGAGGTTCCTCTGTATGTTCAAGTAAACAAGTTTCCCCCGGAAGCTATCCTGCCGGTGCCTTCGGTTTGCTGCCACGGGGCAAAGCCTACCGGGCCTACTATAAAGAAGGACTAGCCCCTCGCCGAACCCTCTCCATCAAAGGTCACTGCGACCACCTTGCCCGAAGCAACATTCGGGATAAAGGATGGGAGCACCTATGTTTTGAAGGTGACAAGGTTTTCACATGCACAAGTTTTCACTTTACAGAACAGGTATGGATAAGAAGGAACTTATCTGTTTGGCTTGTCGGGGACTGCTATGTAGGTTTGTCTCCATTTCTCCACTTCGATACCAATTCCACGGTAAGAACCCTGCAGCTTAGTGCAGATGAAAACAGAGCTATATGCGACCTTATCTACGTGAACATGCTATGCTCATGATATGCTTATGCATGCATGCAAGTTTTTTGGGGGGCCCCAGTGTTTCGTTTATTTATTTGGTGCTCAGGGTCTACGCCTGGCTTTGTACAAAGGGTTACATGCAACTTTGGCAAGGCTTGTACAAAAGGGTGGCTGCCGGGCAGGGCCCGACAGCCGCGCCTTACGGGCAGAACATATGGAGATGCTCAATGTTCCATGAGTTTTGCAATTGAATTCCATCTCCGGTCTCTAGATGGACTGCGCCAGGTCTGGTAACTCGTACTACCCAGTAAGGACCTTCTCACTTAGGCATCAACCTGTTTGCACCCTTGGCGGATTGAACACGCCTAAGGACATGGTCGCCTTCCTCAAAGCTCCGGGCATGAACCCTGCGGCTATGGTAGCGACACAGGGCTTGCTAGTAGCATGCAACACGCGTAGCAGCCCGAAGACGGTTCTCCTCAAGTAGCACAACGTTGTCATGCCGGTGCTGCTCCTGTGCTACTTCATCATAGTGTAGCGACCCGACCTTAGACGGTCAAGTCTCTGTGTTCAGTGTCATCCCTGGATTGGCAATGCTAACACACACAGTACTCGAAGGATTTATAACAGAGTAGCAATCACACACTTATTACATCGAATGTCTCAAGAGAGAACTTATTACAATAAATATGGCTTAAGGCCATCTAAATAAGATAACATCATAAGACTTGGAAGATAAAGTGAGTCCATCAACTCCAATGGCATAGCTGAGTGCATGACAAACGACCTATCACATCTTACTTCTCGTCTGAAAAGTCTGCAACATGATATGTTGCAGCCCGAAAACGGGTCAGCACATGGAATATGCTGGCAATATAACACAGTAGAGCAATGAACAGGTAAATGCTATCACTACATGCATATTTGGCTGGTGGAGGCTCGATGGTTATAATGTTTTCGCGAAAAGCCAATTTTTTCCTATAACAAAGGAATATACTTTATTTAACTATCATGGTGGTTGAAACATTGAGAATGGTTCCCCCATCTCAATCCCAATTAAAAGTAATTATCAACCCAACAATTAATTTAGAGTGATGAGATCCATATGATAATCCAAGAACCAGATACTCAAATTGTCCATAACCGGGGACCCGGCTAACCATGATTAGTTTGTACACTCTGTAGAGGTTTGCGCACTTTTCCCCACAAGACTCGATCTCCTCTGTTGGATTTCTCGCACTACACGGTGTTTGAGAAACGGATGACCGAGACACAGTCTTTCAGAAGCATTAACTCTAACCTCGGGCAGACAGTACCAACCTACATCCCGTACATCTGCTAGCCTACCACTGGAAGAGGTCATGCAACCTACTCAACTGAGCTAGAGACCATAATAGCTTCTGGCTGCACACGGAAGTTTCTAGCATGAATAATCTTATGATCCCTTTGAGCCTGGGTCACAGACCATAGGAGGATCACACGGTATAACCCCGAGATCTCCTAGGACAACACTGGTATAACCCAAGGTGCCCAAAACCAACAGTCCACCTAGATGCGTATTAAAGTTGCCACCTTAGAATTTAACCATTAATTAAACACTCACATCTGTCATGGATACACTCAAACCCAATCCACGTCTACTAGCATAGCATAACAATATAAGCATAACATAGAAGTAACTCCCAAGGGTTTGATAATGAAACAGGTAATAGGTTCTACCTCATCAACTACTTCCCAATACCCACATGTTAACCACATCCTAAGCATGCACTGTTTGAGGATTGTAACTAATGCATAAAAACTAGGTACGAAAGAGTATGATCAATGTGTTACTTAACTTGCTGACGATCTGCAAAACCTAGTGACTCATAGTAGCACGCTTCGCACTCCGGGTGTTCTATCGCAAACAAACAATAGCATACATAAGCAATCAAGCAAAGATGCACGGCAAAAACTCAAATAGGAAGATCTAACCAGGAAGTTCAAGTGAAGAACTCCGGTTTGTAAAAAAAATCAAATCCAACGGAGCAACGAAACTCAAATTGCGAAAGAAACAAGATCCAATTAGTTATCTGGACTAAAGTCAAATTTTACAGTACCAAAATATTGTTCAAGTTGGTTAAACAGAAAGAGGGCTTCGAGACAAAGATCTAGGCGCTTGTTTCACTTGATTTGGATAAACGAGCGAAAAGATATAATAGATCGAAGATTAGGGCAGAAATCGCGATAGGAAATAATCGTGGAAAAACCCTGGAAAAAGAAAAACTGACGAACAGGATAACGAACGAACGTTCGCTGTCTGCAACTAACCGACGAACAATGTTTTTTAAAATGAAAGTACGGACGAACGTCCGCTAAATAAATAAACCGACAGAAAAAACGAACGAACCGATCTATTTAAAAAAACTAGATCTAGGGTTTAAAAAACCAACGGTTTTCCCGAGAAAACCGGACGGCGGCGGCGGCTACCTCGGCATCGGCGGGGGCGGCAGGCGGGGTCGGCGGTGGGGGCTTCGCGGCGCGGCGGCGTCGCAGCGGGCGGCGTCACGGCGGGAGGCGGCGCTAGGGTTCGGGCGGGGCTGGTGGCTTCGCGGGCCTCGGGCCTCACCTTAAAAAGCCGGCCGGGCGGGGTCCTAGTCGGGCACGACCTGTTAGGTCGGTGCTCTCTCTTTAAAAAACACTTGACGCGGAAAAACAAATAAAAGAAATACTAAACAGACTCCAAAAATCCTGAAATAAATTTTCACGGTCCTCTGATAATATTCCGGACATAGTGAACATTTATTTGGGCCTCTAATGCAATTTTGAAAAACGCATATTTTTTCCTAATTCATATAAAATTGCAATAAAATCCAAATAAAATTTATTCATTTGATTTTAATATTTTTCCTCCAATATTTCGCTTATTTTTGGAGAAGTCATATTATCTTCTCTCATATATTTTAATATGAAATATTTTCGAAGAGAAAAATTATTAAAACCAAAATGATCCTTGCCTCAATATTTGATAAAATTCAAATATGAAGAACGTGAAATCCCCAACTCTCCCCGTGGGTCCTTGAGTTGCTTGGGATTTTTGAGGATCATGAAACGAAATGCAATAAAATATGATATGCATGAATGGCCTATGTATAACATTCCAAATTGAAAATTTTGGATGTTACAAACCTACCCCCCTTAAGATCAATCTCGTCCTTGAGATTCGGGTTGGCTAGAAAATAGGTGTGAGTGGGCCTTGCGTAGATCACCTCTCTTTCCCAGGTGGCTTCCTCCTCGGTATGGTGGCTCCACTGAACTTTGCAAAACTTGATAACCTTGCTGCGAGTAACTCGGCTAGCAAAATCGAGAATTTTGACAGGTTTCTCCTCATATGTCAAATCACTATCCAACTGAATTGCTTCCAGGGGCACTGTATCTCTCAGAGGCATATCGGCCATCTCTGCATGGCACTTCTTCAACTGGGAAATGTGAAACACATCATGAACTCCTGACAGTCCTTCGGGTAACTCCAACTTGTAGGCAACCTCTCCCATGCATTCCAAAACACGGTACGGTCCTACAAATCTCGGGGCTAACTTTCCCTTGACCCCAAAACGTTTAACTCCTCGCATAGGTGACACTCGCAGATATGCTCTGTCTCCGATTTCATTGGCAACCTCGTTGCGTTTTGGGTCTGCGTAACTCTTCTGTCGGGACTGAGCTACCTTCAGTCTATCTCAAATCAGCTTAACCTTCTCTCCAGACTCCTTAATCAAATCCGGTCCAAACAGCTGGCAGTCTCCAACTTCATCCCACATCAATGGTGTTCAATATCTTCTTCCATACAGGGCTTCAAATGGTGCCATCTTCAAACTGGCCTGATAGCTATTGTTGTATGAGAACTCCACGTAGGGCAGGTTGTCATCCCAACTAGATCCATAATCTAGCGCACAAGCTCTCAACATGTCCTCCATAATCTGATTGACTCTCTCAGTCTGTCCATCTGTCTGCGGATGAAAAGTTGTACTAAACTCTAGCCTGGTACTCAAAATCTGGTGCAGCTGGTGCCAAAACTTTGAAGTAAACTGTGTTCCTCTATCTGATACGATGGTCCTCAGAACTCCATGCAGACATACGATCCTGGTCATGTATATCTTGGCCAACTACGCACTTGTATAGGTGGTCTTCACTGGGATAAAGTGAGCGACTTTGGTCAAACGATCCACTACTACCCAGATAGAATCATATCCCGATCGGGTCCTGGGTAATTCGGTGATAAAATCCATGCCAAGTTTGTCCCACTTCCATTCGAGTATCGACATAGGCTGCAGTAGTCCTGCTGGCTTCTGATGTTCCGCCTTCACTCTCTGACATACATCACATACGGCTACATACTCGGCAATATCCTTCTTCATTCCAGTCCACGAGAAACGCTCCTTCAAATCCAAATACATCTTGGTGTTTCTGGGGTGTATCGAGTATGGCGAGTCATGGGCTTCCTGAAGTATCAAGTTCCTGATCTCTGCATTATTGGGCACATAAACATGGTCCTTGAACCACAAGGTGTCATGCTCATCCTCACGAAAACCTTTGGCTTTTCCTTCACTCATCTTCTCCTTTATTTCAGCAATTTCTTTGTCATCCTTCTGAGCTTCTCTAATACTTTCCAACAATGTTGACTGAACTTCCAATGCTGCAACAAAACCTCTAGGAACTATCTCCAAACGTAGCTCCCTAAGATCTTCTGCTAACTCCCTTGGCAGTCTTCCTGTTACTATGGTATTGGCATAACCCTTCTGACTCAAAGCGTCTGCTACGACATTGGCCTTGCTTGGATGATAGTGCAACTTCATATCATAATCCTTTATGATCTCCAACCATCTCCTTTGCCCGAGGTTCAGCTCCTTCTGGGTAAAAATGTACTTCAAACTCTTGTGATTCGTGTACACATCACAATAGTTTCCAATAAGAGAATGTCTCCAAGTCTTGAGCGCATGCACTACGGCTGCTAACTCCAAATCATGCGTAGCATAATTTAACTCATGTGGCCGAAGTTTTCTTGAAGCATATGAAACAACTCATCCGTCTTGCATAAGTACTCCTCCAAGTCCTAAGCGTGAGGTGTCGCAATACACTTGGAAATCTTTGCATATATCCGGCAGGATTAGCACTGGGGCTGTAGTCAAACGTTTCTTCAACTCCTGGAAACTTGCTTCACATTCCTCTGTCCAATGGAACTTGGTATCTTTCTTCAACAATGCCGTCATAGGCTTCGCAATCTTGGACAAATTCTCAATAAATCTCCGGTAGTATCCCGCGAGTCCAAGAAAACTGCGGATCTCTCCAACTGAGGTGGGTGCCAACCACTCGGTGACTGACTGAACCTTGGTAGGATCCACTGCTGTACCTTCTCCTGATATAACATGTCCAAGAAATCCAACTTCCTTCAACCAGAACTCGCATTTGCTGAAATTGGCATATAACTGATGTTCCCTGAGCTTCTCGAGAACCAAACGCAAATGCTCCTTGTGTTCCTCTTCATTCTTCCACTATACTAAAATATCATCAATAAACACCATGAAAAACTTATCCAAGAACTCCATGAATACCTTGTTCATCATACTCATGAAATAGGCAGGGGCATTAGTCAATCCAAATGACATAACCGTGTACTCATATAACCCGTACCTTGTGGTGAATGCTGTTTTTGGTATATCCTTTTCTCGAATCTTCAGCTGGTGATATCCTGATCGCAAATCGATCTTCAAAAACACTTTAGCTCCTTGCAGCTGGTCAAACAAATCATTGATCATCGGCAGTGGGTACTTGTTCTTGATTGTCACTTCATTCAACGCACAATAATCAACAACCATTCTCAATGATCCATCCTTCTTCTCAACCAAGAGCACTGGTGCTCCCCATGGTGATGAACTTCGTCGGATATAACCTTCTTCCAATAACTCCTTAATCTGCTTCTTGATCTCTTCCAGATCATTTGCGGGCATCTGGTATGGTCTCTTCGATATTGGTCCGGTGCCTGGCATTAGCTCTATCAAAAACTCAATATCTCGATCTGGCGGCATGCCTGGTAACTCCTCTGGAAATACATCGGGGTAATCCTTCACTACCGGCACTTCCTCCTAAAGAACTCCTGAGAGAGAATTTACTTGAGTCCTCCTAGGCGCATGCCTAGATACATACTTGATCCTTTTTCCCTCCGGGGTGGTGAGTAGAATTGATCTGCTAGCACAGTCAATGTTCCCTCCATACTTCGATAACCAATCCATTCCTAGTATCACATCCAATCCTTGTGACTCAAAAATTACTAGGTCTGAGGGGAAAACATGGCTACCAATGGTTAAGGGTATCCGATCGCACCATCGGCTGGCCATATACTATGCATCGGGTGAGCTCACTAGCAAGCGTGTCCTAAGGGCTAAGGTGGGTAACTTAAACTTGTCCACAAATCCCCTTGAAATGTATGAATGCGATGCACCAGTATCAAATAAAACAAGGGTAGTAAATGACTTATCCAAAAACTTATAGATAACTGCATCAGGCTGCTCCTCAACCTCCTCCACGTTCACGTGGTTCACTTGTCCCCTGTTGAAAGGGTTGGGATTCTTCCCAGCGCTTCCATTGCCATTTCCGTTCTTCAATTCCAGACAATCATTGGCGTAGTGCCCAGTCTTCCCGCACTTGAAACAAGTAATGTGACTTTCATCCTTCTTGGCGGGTGTGCCTGGGTTAGAGCGGTTATGGTTACTGCCTGCCCCATTCCCATTTCCATTCTTGGGGCCGCTATGATTATGCGAACTAAATCCATTGTGAGTGAGACCTCCATGGTTATGAGTCAATCCTCCCGAGTTCGGGGTGAAACAAGGTGATACGTATCCAACGTATCCATATTTTTGATTGCTCCATGCTATTATATTATCTATTTTGGATGTTAATGGGCTTTATTTTACACTTCTATATCATTTTTGGGACTGACCTATTAACCGGAGGCCCATCCCAAATTGCTATTTTTTTTGCCTATTTTAGAGTTTAGCCGAAAAGGAATATCAAATGGAATGAAACCTTCGGGAACGTGATTTTCACAACAAACGTGATCGAGGAGATTTGGAGTGGGCGTCAAGAAACAATCGAGGAGGCCATGAGGCAGGGGGCGCGCCCTCCACCCTCGTGGGCCCCTCGTTGCTCCACCGACGTACTTCTTCCTCCTATATATATCCACGTACCCCCAAACATCCAGGAGCACCACAAAAACCTAATTCCACCGCCGCAACCTTCTGTACCCGAGATATCCCATCTTGGGGCCTTTTCTAGAGCTACGCCAGAGGGGGCATTGATCACGGAGGGCCTCTACATCAATTCCATGGCCTCTCCGGTGATGTGTGAGTAGTTTACTTCAGACCTTCGGGTCCATAGTTATTCGCTAGATGTCTTCTTCTCTCTCTTTGGATCTCAATACAAAGTTCTCCTCGATCTTCTTGGAGATCTATTTGATTTAATCTTCTTTTGCGGTGTGTTTGTCGAGATCCGATGAATTTTGGGTTTATGATCAAGTTTATCTATGAATAATATTTGATTCTTCTTTGAATTCTTTTATGTATGATTGGTTTATCTTTTCAAGTCTCTTCGAATTATTAGTTTGGTTTGGCCTACTAGATTGATCTTTCTTGCAATGGGAGAAGTGCTTAGCTTTGGGTTCAATCTTGCGGTGCTCGATCCCAGTGACAGAAAGGGAAACGACACGTATTGTATTGTTGCCATCGAGGAAAAAATACGGGGTTTATATCATATTGCATGGGTTTCTCCCTCTACATCATGTCATCTTACTTAAAGCATTACTCTGTTCTTATGAACTTAATAGTCTAGATGCATGCTGGATAGCGATTGATGTGTGGAGTAATAGTAGTAGATGCAGAATCGTTTCGGTCTACTTGTCGCGGACGTGATGCCTATATACATGATCATACGTAGATATTCTCATAACTATGCTCAATTCTATCAATTGCTCGACAGTAATTCGTTTACCCACCGTAATATTTATGCTCTTGAGAGAAGCCACTAGTGAAACCTATGGCCCCCGGGTCTATCTTCCATCATATTAATCTTCCAACACTTAGCTATTTCTATTTCCGTTTATTTTACTTTGGATCTTTATTTCTCTTTATCATAAAAATACCAAAAATATTATCTTATCATATCTATCAGATCTCACTCTCGTAAGTGACCGTGAAGGGATTGACAACCCCTTTATCGCGTTGGTTGCGAGGTTCTTATTTGTTTGTGTAGGTGCATGGGACTCGAGCGTGATCTCCTACTGGATTGATACATTGGTTCTCAAAACTAAGGGAAATACTTACGCTACTTTACTGCATCACCCTTTCCTCTTCAAGGGAAAACCAAGGCAGTGCTCAAGAGGTAGCAAGAAGGATTTGTAGCGCCGTTGCCAGGGACATTCGCGCCAAGTCAAGTCAAGATTTGACTCCCGACAACGAGCCATTTCTGGCGCCGTTGCCGGGGAGTCTGCGCACAAGTCAAGACATACCAAGTACCCATTACAAACTCTTATCCCTCGCATTACATTATTTGCTATTTGCCTCTCATTTTCCTCTCCCCCACTTCACCCTTGCCGTTGTATTTGCCCTCTCTTTTTCCGTTCGCCTATTTTTTGCTTGCTTCTTATTTGCTCGTGTGTTGGATTGCTTTCTTGTCACGATGGCTCAAGACAATACTAAATTGTTTGACTTTGCCAATACCAACATCAATGATTTTCTTAGCACTCCGATTGCTCCTCTTACCGATGCTGAATCTTGGGAAATTAATGCTGCTTTGTTGAATCTTGTCATGAAAGATCAATTCGCCGGCCTTCCTAGTGAAGATGCCGCTACCCATCTAAACAACTTTGTTGATTTATGTGATATGCAAAAGAAGAAAGATGTGGACAATGATATTGTTAAATTGAAGCTATTTCCTTTTTCCCTTAGAGATCGTGCTAAATCTTGGTTTTCTTCTTTGCCTAAAAATAGTATTGATTCATGGAATAAGTGCAAAGTTGCTTTTATCTCTAAGTATTTTCCTCCCGCTAAAATCATCTCTCTTAGAAACGATATTATGAATTTTAAGCAACTTGATCATGAACACGTTGCACAAGCTTGGGAGAGGATGAAATTAATGATACGTAATTGCCCTACACATGGTTTGAATCTTTGGATGATTATACAATTTTTTACGCCGGATTGAATTTTGCTTCTAGAAATCTTTTAGATTCGGCCGCGGGTGGCACTTTTCTGGAAATCACTTTAGGAGAAGCTACTAAACTCCTAGATAATATTATGTTTAATTATTCTCAATGGCACACCGAAAGATCTACTAATAAAAAAGTGCATGCGATAGAAGAAATTAATGTTTTGAGTGGAAAGATGGATGAACTTATGAAATTGTTTGCTAATAAGAGTGTTTCCTATGATCCCAATGATGTGCCTTTGTCAACCTTGATTGAGAATAATAATGAATCTATGGATGTGAATTTTGTTGGTAGGAACAATTTTGGTAACAACGCGTATAGAGGTAATTTTAATTCTAGGCTGTTTCCTAGTAATTCCTCTAATAATTATGGTAATTCCTACAACAATTCTTATGGAAATTTTAATAAGATGCCCTCTGAATTTGAGACTAGTGCTAAGGAGTTTATGAATTTGCAAAAGAATTTCAATGCTTTGCTTGAAGAAAAATTGCTTAAGGTTGATGAATTAGCTAGGAACATTGATAGAATTTATCATGATGTTGATTCTTTGAAACTTAGATCTAGTCCACCTAAGCATGATATCAATGAGTCTCTCAAAGCCATGAGAATTTCCATTGATGAGTGAAAAGAAAGAACCGCTAGGATGCGTGCTAAGAAAGATTGCTTTGTGAAAGCGTGTTCTTCTAGTTTCTATGAAAATAAAGATGAAGATCTAAAAGTTATTGATGTGTCTCCTATTAAATCTTTATTTTGCAATATGAATCTTGATAATGATGGGACTGAAGATGAGCTACCTTTACCCAAAAGGCGTTCCAAAAATTTGGAGTTTTTAGATCTTGATGCAAAAATTGGTAAAAGTGGGATTGAAGAGGTCAAAACTTTAGATATCAATGAACCCACTATTTTGGATTTCAAGGAATTTAATTATGATAATTGCTCTGTGATAGATTGTATTTCCTTGTTGCAATCCGTGCTAAATTCTCCTCATGCTTATAGTCAAAATAATGCTTTTACTAAACACATCGTTGATGCTTTGATGCAATCTTATGAAGAAAAACTTGAGTTGGAAGTTTCTATCCCTAGAAAACTTTATGATGAGTGGGAACCTACAATAAAAATTAAAATTAAGGATCATGAATGCTATGCTTTGTGTGATTTGGGTGCTAGTGTTTCCACGATTCCAAAAACTTTGTGTGATTTGCTAGGTTTCCGTGACTTTGATGATTGTTCTTTAAAGTTGTATCTTGCGGATTCCACTATTAAAAAACCTATGGGAAGAATTAATGATGTTCTTATTGTTGCAAATTGGAACTATGTGCCCGTAGATTTCATTGTTCTCTATATAGATTGCAATCCTTCATGTCCTATTATTCTTGGTAGACCTTTCCTTAGAACGATTGGTGCAATTATTGATATGAAGGAAGGGAATATTAGATTCCAATTTCTGTTAAGGAAAGGCATGGAACACTTCCATAGAAATAAAATAAAATTACCATATGAATATATTATGGGAGCCACTTATGGATTGCCTACCAAAGATGGTAATACCTAGATCTATCTTCGCATTTATGCCTAGCTAGGGGCGTTAAACGATAGCGCTTGTTGGGAGGCAACCCAATTTTATTTTTATTCCTTGCTTTTTGCTCCTGTTTAGTAATAAATAATTTATTAAGCCTCTGTTTTGGTTGTGTTTTTTTTTGTTTGATTAGTTTTTGTGCCAAGTAGAACCGTTGGGAAGACTTGGGGAAAATCTTTTTGATCTTGCTGTAAAAAAAATAGAAACTTTAGTGCTCATGAGAATTGCTGCCATTTTTATTTGGGAAGTGATATTTACTTAATTATTTTTGCAGATGATTAATAGAAAAATTCCTCACGTCCAACAATTTATTTTAGAATTTTTGGGGTTCCAGAAGTTTGCGTTAGTTACAGATTACTACAGACTGTTCTGTTTTTGACAGATTCTGTTTTTCGTGTGTTGTTTGCTTATTTTGATGAATCTATGGCTAGTAAAAGAGTTTATAAACCATAGAGAAGTTGGAATACAGTAGGTTTAACACCAATATAAATCAAGAATGAGTTCATTACAGTACCTTGAAGTGGTGTTTTGTTTTCTTTCGCTAACGGAGCTCACGAGATTTTCTGTTTTGAGTTTGGTGTTGTGTAGTTTTCAAGTTTTGGGTAAAGATTTGATGGATGATGGAACAAGGAGTGGCAAGAGCCTAAGATTTGGGATTCCCATGTCACCCCAAGGTAAAATTCAAGGACACCAAAAAGCCTAAGCTTGGGGATGCCCCGGAAGTCATCCCCTCTTTCGTCTTCGTCCATCGGTAACTTTACTTGGAGCTATATTTTTATTCACCACTTGATATGTGTTTTGCTTGGAGCATCTTGTATGATTTGAGTATTTGCTTTTTAGTTTACCACAATCATCCTTGCTGTACACACCATTTGAGAGATACTCACATGATTTGAAATTTATTAGAATACTCTATGTGCTTCACTTATATCTTTTGAGCCATATAGTTTTGGCTCTAGTGCTTCACTTATATCTTTTAGAGCACGTTGGTGGTTTTATTTTATAGAAATAATTGATCTCTCATGATTCAATTATATTATTTTTAGAGTCCTTTAGAACAACATGGAAATTTGCTTTTAGGAATAATACAAAAACTTTTATAGAAGTGCATTGAATACTATGAGAAGTTTGATACTTGATAATTGTTTTGAGATATGAAGATGGTGATATTAGAGTCATGCTAGTTGAGTAGTTGTGAATTTCAGAAATACTTGTATTGAAGTTTGTGATTCCCATAGCATGCATGTATGGTGAACCGTTATATAATGAAGTCGGAGCATGATTTATTTATTGATTGTCTTCCTTATGAGTGGCGGTCGGGGACGAGCGATGGTCTTTTCCTACCAATCTATCCCCCTAGGAGCATGCGTGTAGTACTTTGTTTCGATAACTAATAGTTTTTGCAATAAGTATGTGAGTTATTTATGACTAATGTTGAGTCCATGGATTATACGCAGTCTCACCCTTCCACCATTGCTAACCTCTCTAGTATCGCACAACTTTCGCCGATACCATAAACCCACCATATACCTTCCTCAAAACAGCCACCATACCTACCTATTATGGCATTTCCATAGCCATTCTGAGATATATCGCCATGCAACTTTCCACCGTTCCGTTATTATGACACGCTTCATCATTTTCATATTGCTTGCATGATCATGTAGTTGACATCGTATTTGTGGCAAAGCCACCGTTCATAATTCTTCATACATGTCACTCATGCATCATTGCACATCCCGGTACACCACCGGAGGCATTCACATAGAGTCATATTTTGTTCTAAGTATTGAGTTGTAATTCTTGAGTTGTAATTAAATAAAGTGTGATGATCATCATTATTAGAGCATTGTCCCAAGTGAGGAAAGGATGATGGAGACTATGATTCCCCCACAAGTCGGGATGAGACTCCGAACAAAAAAATGAAAGGCCATAAAAAAAGAAGAAGGCCCAAAACAATGAGAGAAAAAGAGAGAAGGGACAATGCTACTATCCTTTTTCCACACTTGTGCTTCAAATTAGCACCATGATCTTGATGATAGAGAGTCTCCTATGATATCACTTTCATATACTTGTGGGAATTTTTCATTATAGAACTTGGCTTGTATATTCCAATGATGGGCTTCCTCAAAATGCCCTAGGTCTTCATGAGCAAGCGAGTTGGATGCATACCCACTTAGTTTCTTTTGTTGAGCTTTCATATACTTATAGCTCTAGTGCATCCATTGCATGGCAATCCCTACTCACTCACATTGATATCTATTGATGGGCATCTCCATAGCTCGTTGATACGCCTAGTTGATGTGAGACTATCTTCTCCTTTTTTGTCTTCTCCACAACCACCATTCTATTCCACATATAGTGATATATCCATGGCTCACGCTCATGTATTGCGTGAAGATTGAAAAAGTTTGAAAACATCAAAAGTATGAAACAATTGCTTGGCTTGTCATCAGGGTTGTGCATGATTTAAATATTTTGTGTGGTGAAGATAGAGCATAGCTAGACTATATGATTTTGCAGGGATAACTTTCTTTGGCCATGTTATTTTGAGAAGACATGATTGCTTAGTTAGTATGCTTGAAGTATTATTATTTTTATGTCAATATTAAACTTTTATCTTGAATCTTTCGGATCTGAACATTCATGCCACAATAAAGAAAACTTACATTGAGAAATATGTTAGAAAGCATTCCACATCAAAAATTCTTTTTTATCATTTACCTACTCAAGGACGAGCAGGAATTAAGCTTGGGGATGCTTGATACGTCTACAACGTATCTATATTTTTTGATTGCTCCATGCTATTATATTATCTATTTTGGATGTTAATAGGCTTTATTTTACACTTATATATCATTTTTGGGACTAACCTATTAACCGGAGGCCCAACCCAAATTGTTGTCTTTTGCCTATTTTAGAGTTTCACCGAAAAGGAATATCAAACGGAGTCCAAATGGAATGAAACCTGCGGGAACGTGATTTTCTCAACAAACGTGATCCAGGAGACTTGGAGTGGGCGTCAAGAAACAATTGAGGAGGCCACGAGGCAGGGGGCGCTCCTACCCCCCTAGGCACGCCCTCCACCCTCGTGGGCCCCTGATTGCTCCACCGACGTACTTCTTCCTCCTATATATATCCCCGTACCCCCAAACATCCAGGAGCACCATGAAAACCTAATTCCACTGCCGCAACCTTTTGTACCCGAGAGATCCCATCTTGGGGCCTTTTCCGGAGCTCCGCTGGAGGGGGCATTGATCACAGAGGGCCTCTACATCAACTCCATGGCCTCTCCGGTGATGTGTGAGTAGTTTACTTCAGAACTTTGGGTCCATAGTTAATAGCTAGATGGCTTATTCTCTCTCTTTGGATCTCAATACAAATTTCTCCTCGATCTTCTTGGAGATCTATTCGATGTAATCTTCTTTTGCGGTGTGTTTGTCGAGATCCGATGAATTGTGGGTTTATGATCAAGTTTATCTATGAACAATATTTGATTCTTCTCTGATTTCTTTTATGTATGATTGGTTTATCTTTGCAAGTCTCTTCGAATTATCAGTTTGGTTTGGCCTACTAGATTGATCTTTCTTGCAATGGGAGAAGTGCTTAGCTTTGGGTTCAATCTTGCGGTGCTCGATCCCAGTGACAGAAAGGGAAACGACACGTATTGTATTGTTGCCATCGAGGATAAAAAGATGGGGTTTATATCATATTGCATGAGTTATCCCTCTACATCATGTCATCTTACTTAAATCATTACTCTATTCTTATGAACTTAATACTCTTGATGCATGCTGGATAGCGGTCGATGTGTGGAGTAATAGTAGTAGATGCAGAATCGTTTCGGTCTACTTGTCGCGGACGTGATGCCTATATACATGATCTTACCTAGATATTCTCATCACTATGCTCAATTATATCAATTGCTTGACCGTAATTCATTTACCCACCGTAATACTTATGCTCTTGAGAGAAGCCACTAGTGAAACCTATGGCCCCCGGGTCTATCTTCCATCATATTAATCTTCCAACACTTAGCTATTTCTATTGCCGTTTATTTTACATTGCATCTTTATTTCTCTTTATCATAAAAATACCAAAAATATTATCTTATCATATCTATCAGATCTCACTCTCGTAAGTGACCGTGAAGGGATTGACAACCCCTTTATCGCATTGGTTGCGTGGTTCTTATTTGTTTGTGTAGGTGCGTGGGACTTGAGCGTGATCTCCTACTGGATTGATACCTTGGTTCTCAAAAACTGAGGGAAATACTGAATCTACTTTACTGCATCACCCTTTCCTCTTCAAGGGAATACCAACGCAGTGCTCAAGAGGTAGCACAAGGCTTCTGCTAAGCTCCAGAATTGTACTTTCCTTGTCCATACTTCCTCTTGCGGCTCTCAATCTGCTCCTGCTTTCCTTCAATCATAAGAGCCTTGTCTACCAGCTCCTGGTAGTTGTTAAATGTTGCCACTATCAACTGCATGCTCATCTCATCATTAAGCCCTTCCATAAAATTCTCTTGCTTCGCGGCATCTGTGGCCACATCATCAGGGGCATAACGAGATAGCTTACTAAAATAATCTACGTACTGGGCCACAGTATGATTTCCCTGACGCAAGTTGCGAAACTCATGCTTCTTCATGCTCATAGCTCCAGTTGAGACATGGGCTGTGCGGAAAGCTTGCTGAAACTGCTCCCAAGTAACATTGGCTATGGAAAAAGTGGCTGTGTAATTCTCCCACCATGCGGCTGCGGGTCCATCCAATTGGTTTGCAGAAAAACACACCTTCTCGGCATCTGTGCAACCGGCAGTGGTTAACTTCCTTCCAATCCTACGTAGCCAATCATCCGCAACTATGGGCTCGGTGCTACTGGAAAACATCGGCGGGTGTAACCTCAGAAAGCGGGCTAAGTTGTCAACTGGAGGTGGTGGCGGTGGGTTGTTGTTATTGTTGTTGTTGTTGTTGCTGCCCTGATTCTGAACTAGCAACTGCATCAGTGTATTCTGCTGCTGGATCAACTGAGTGAGCTCCGGTGGGAAAGCGAAACCGGGGTCACATCTCGGAGGCATCTGATGGGTTTTTAGAGGGGAGAGATTAGAATAGAATGAGGTCTAAGGAGAAAAGCACTACCCATATGCACATGAGACAAACACAATCATATCATATCACTCAATCAATCATGCAAGGGCATACAATCGATCTGACTATCGTTACAGTGCTCTGACTATTCTATATACATGGGGAAACACTACTGATCATATGGTGGTCTACTAGAAATTTTGATCGATGGAAGACTCCATGATATCTTCTCCAGCTTCATCTTCATAATCATCATCAGTATCGTCGGGGTCGGAGTCGGTGTCGTCGATGATGATGTAGTCTTCAGAACGAATTTCATTGGGTTCGTCGTCTTCTCCTCCTGGAGCAGGGTCTCCCATGAAAACTCCTAGCTTCCTGGTCATGTCGTCATTCTTCTCCACAAGTATCATCATTTCCTCCTCATATCCATCGCGTGTAGACTTAAGCTCTTCTTCTAGTAAAGTGGCGGTGTAGGTCTAGGTGAATCTTGGTATTCCGATGTCCATGTACCTAGTGACTTCCTTCAAGTGTTGTCCAAAAGGGGTGTCTTCATCCGGTTGTGCAAACTTGTTCCTTGAGTCGGCCATCCTAAAGAGTAGAAAATGGAGAGGAGTCAGAAATGAGTAGATAAGAGTGAACTATGGCTCATCTTAGTGGTCGTGTCCTACAGACAGCGTGGGCTCTGATACCATCTTGTAGCGACCCGACCTCAGACGGTCAAGTCTCTGTGTTCAGTGTCATCCCTAGATCGGTAATGCTGACACACATAGTACTCAAAGGATTTATAACAGAGTAGCAATCACACACTTATTACATCGAATGTCTCAAGAGAGAACTTATTACAATAAATATGGCTTAAGTCCATCTAAATAAGATAACATCGGAAAACTTGGAAGATAAAGTGAGTCCATCAACTCCAACGGCATAGCTGAGTGCATGACAAATGACCTATCACATCTTACTCCTCGTCTGAAAAGTCTGCAACATGATATGTTGCAGCCCGAAAACGGGTCAACACATGGAATATGCTGGCAATATAACACAGTAGAGCAATGAACGGGTAAATGCTATCACTACATGCATATTTGGCTGGTGGAGGATCTATGGTTATAATGTTTTTGCGAAAAGCCAATTTTTCGCTACAATAAAGGAATATACTTTATTTAACTATCATGGTGGTTGAAACATTGAGAATGGTACCCCCATCTCAATCCCAATTAAAATTAATTATCAACCCAACAATTAATTTATATTGATGAGATCCATATGATAATCCAAGAACTAGATACTCAAGTTGTCCACAACTGGGGACACGGTTAACCATGATTAGTTTGTACACTCTGCAGAGGTTTGCACACTTTTCCCCACAAGACTCGATCTCCTCCGTTGGATTTCTCGCACTACACGGTGTTTGAGAAACGGATGACCGAGACACAGTCTTTCAGAAGCATTAACTCTAACCCCGGGTAGACAGTACCAACCTACATCCCCTACATCTGCTAGCCTACCACTGGAAGAGGTCATGCAACCTACTCAACTATGCTAGAGCCCATAATATGGCTGCACACGGAAGTTTCTAGCATGAATAATCTTATGATCCCTTTGAGCCTGGGTGACAGACCATAGGAGGATCACACGGTATAACCTCGGGATCTCCTAGGAAAACACTGGTATAACCCCAGGTGCCAAAAACCAACAATCTACCCAGATGTGTATTAAAGTTGCCACCTTAGAATTTAACCATTAATTAAACTCTCACATCAGTCATGGATACACTCAAACCCAATCCACGTCTACTAGCATAGCGTAACAATATAAGCATAATGTAGAAGTAACTCCCAAGGGTTTGATAATGAAACAGGTAATAGGTTCTACCTCATCAACTACTTCCCAATACCCACATGTTAACCACATACTAAGCATGCAGTGTTTGAGGATTGTAACTATGCATAAAAACTGGGTATGAAAGAGTATGATCAATGTGTTACTTGCCTTGCTGACGTTCTGCAAAACCTAGTAACTCGTAGTAGCACGCTTCGGACTCCGGGTACTCTATCGCAAACAAACAATAACATACATAAGCAATCAAGCAAAGATGCACGGTTAAAACTCAAATAAGAAGATCTAACCAGGAAGTTCAACTGAAGAACTCCGGTTTGCAAAAAGAATCAAATCCAATGGAGCAACGAAAATCAAACTGCGAAAGAAACAAGACCCGATTACTAATCTGGACTAAAGTCAAATTTTACAGTACCAAAATCTTGTTCAAGTTGGTTTAACAGAAAGAGGGCTTCGAGACGAAGATCTAGGCACTTGTTTCACCTGATTTGGATAAACGAGCGAAAAGATATACTAAATCAAAGATTAGGGCAGAAATCGCGATCGGTAATAATCGTGGAAAAACCCTGGAAAAAGAAAAACCGACGAACAACGTTCGTTAAAACGAACATACGGATGAACATCTGCTAAATAAATAAACCGACAGAAAAACGAACCAACTGATCTATTTTAAAAAACTAGATCTAAGGTTTTCAAAAAAACCAATGGTTTTCCCGAGAAACCTGCACAGCGGCAGCGGCTACCTCGGCGTCGGCGGGATCGGCAGCGGCAGGCGGCTGGCAGTGGTTCCGGCGGCGGCAGGCGGGGTCGGCAGCGGCGGGAAGCGGCGCGGCGGGAGGCAGCGTTAGGGTTCGGGCGGGGCTGGCGGCTTCGCGGGCCTCGGGCCTCCCTTAAAAATCTGGTCGAGCGGAGTCCTAGTCGGGCACGGCCCGTTAGGTCGGTGCTCTTTTTTTAAAAAAACCTGACGCGGAAAAACAAATAAAATAAATACTAAACGGACTCCAAAATTCAGGAAATAAATTTTCACGGTCCTCTAGTAATATTCCGGACAAAGTGAACATTTATTTGGGCCTGTAATGCAATTTTCAAAAATGCATATTTTTTCCTAATTCCTAAAAAATTGCAATAAAATCCAAATAAAATTTATTCGTTTGATTTTAATATTTTTCCTCCAATATTTCACTTATTTTTGGAGAATTCATATTATCTCCTCTCATATATTTTAATATGAAATATTTTCGGAGAGAAAAATTATTAAAACCAAAATGATCCTTGCCTCAATATTTGATAAAATTCAAATATGAAGAACATGAAATCCCCAACTCTCTCGGTGGGTCCTTGAGTTGCTTGGGATTTTCGAGGATTGCAAAACGAAATGCAATAAAATATGATATGCATGAATGACCTATGTATAACATTCCAAATAAATTTGGGATGTTACACATAGGCAAGCACCCGAGGTGATCCGAATATGAGTTCCATGGGGATCACTGCTTCTGCCCCATAGACTAGGGAGAAGAGAGCCTTGTCGGTAGCTCAATCTGGTGTCATGCGGAGGTACCAAAGAACGACCGGTAGCTCGTTGATCCATCGCCTGCCACACTTCTGCAATTTATCAAATGTTCTTGTTTTGAGTCCTCGTAGCACTTTGGCATCTGCCCTCTTAGCTTGTCCATTGCTTCTGGGATGGGCAACAGAGGCAAATGAAACCTTGCTTTCAAGGGCATGAATTTATTGCATGAAGGCGCGGCCTGTGAATTGGGTGCCATTGTCAGTGATGACTCTGGCGGGTACTCGGAAATGGCAGACCAATCATTTCAAGAACTTGATAGCTGACTGTGCAGTCACCTTCTTCACGGGCTCCACTTTCGTCCACTTTGTAAACTTGTCGACTGCGACAAACAAGTATTCAAAGCCCCCGGTAGCATAGGGGAAGGGGCCCAAGATGCCGAGCCCCTAGACCGAAAATGGCCATGACAAAGGAATCGTTTGAAGAGCTTGAGCAGGCTGATGGATATTCTTGGAATGGAACTGGCAGGCTTCACACTTGGTGACTAGCTCGATTGCATCTTGGAGGGATGTGGGCCAGTAGAAACCTTGCCGGAAAGTTATTCCAACCAGGGCCCTTGATCCAATGTGGGAGCCACACATACCCTGGTGTATCTTCGTCAATAGTTCCTTTCCTTCTTCCCGGCAAATGCACTTCAATTTCACACCGTTGGGCCTTCTTCTATATAGTGTGTTGTTCACGAACTAATACATACTGGCCCTCCAGGATACTCTTTTAGCTTCTTCTTATTCTTCGGGGAGTTCTCTTGTTTGGAGGAAATGAACTATGTGTCGCGCCCAAGTTGGAGCCCGAGGCTTGACAACAAGGACTAGCGGCACCTCCTCGTTGATGGGGGCGCATGCCTCGACCGCAAAGAATAGTAGTTTGGTGGGAGAGTGCAGCTCACCGATTGAAGGGGAGTCATTTCGGCCAAGCTCTCTGCCGGGGGCTTTGGGAAGCTCTTTCGGGAGAGGATTTCCGAAGTCCAGTTTCCTCCTCTTGATGGCCATTGTTGTCGGGGATACGGAGGGTTGAGTGAGATGGAGAACAAAAGTCACTCGTTCCACAGGGAGTGTTTGGCGCAACGCACTTTGATATATGATCATCAATGTTGTTTTCCGCACGTGGTACGTGCTCTATTTGTAATCCATAAAAGCGCTCCTCCAACTTCATGACTTCCTCTATGTATGCCTCCATCAATGGGCTTTGATAATCCTTGTTTACTTGCCTTACCACCAGTTATGAATCTCCGCGAATGATCAACTTCTCGATTCCCAACTCTGTTGCGATCATGAGCCCGGCAAGGAGTCCTTCATACTATGGAGTATTGTTGGTAGCCTTCTCCCGGGGGAAATGCATTTGAACCACGCGTTGAGGTGCTCCCCAGTGGGAGCAACGAGAAGCATGCCAGGTCCAGAACCCTATAGGGGGAAGGCACCATCAAAATACATGATCCATTCTTGGGGTGCTTCCTCGCTGGGGGTAATTGTCTCCAACACTTCTTCGTCAGGGGTAGGCGTCCACTCTGCAATGAACTCTACTAGTGCTCTGCTCTGAATGGTTGATGTGCTCTCAAACTTCAACCCAAAGCTAGACAACTCCAAAGCCCACCATTATCCTACTAGTGGCCTCGGGATTCCTCAGTATGCATTGCAAGGGGAAGCGGGTGACTACTGTGATCTTATGGGGTTAGAAGCACTCTTCAAGAATTCACCCGATTAATCAGTTAATGGGCCAGTTAATCGCTACTCATAGCATGGCCAAATCGAATAACACTTATTTGTCGCGTTAACTTGTCAGGCCGATTAATTGGCTGGTTAGACCGATTAATCAGTTGTCATGTTGATTAATCCCTGTTGTCGCATTAATGGGTGGGCAAACAAAGCCCCAATTTTTGGCTCGTAACCCCTTCAAGCCCCATCCCACTCCTTAATAGCTAGGATTAATAATTTTACCTCCTCTGTATGCTTTTCATATGTCTATGGAAGCATATGTTTTGGTATTCTACATAGCTGGGAGAATGAGAGTATGGTATAAACACAAAAAGTCTAGATATATATTGGCAAGTTCCTATTCAATCTACCGATTAATGGTCGACCGATTAATCCAGTTAATATGCCGATTTACCAATTAATCGCTACTCCTAAACTGACTAAGCAGCTACCAGTTAACGATTTCTTGAACATTGATTAGAAGTAGTGGCGCAGTTTCCTTGAGGCCATGATGACGCCAAAAAATCAACTTTTGCATGCCAGGGTACCTTAACCTAGCCCCCTGCAGCAGGGAGCTGACGAACTACACTGGCCGCTGCACCACCTTCTTCCTTGTCGCGATCTGGCAATTGTCTCTATCACCCCGCTCTTCCTTGTTTTGATCTACAACTGACCTTGCCGGGATGAATCCACTTTCCTCGCTTTAGGGGGTGGTGGTTGCAGCTGCTGCTCCGTCCACCTCCCGCTGTGCCACCAGCACTACACTAACCACTTGATTGGTCGCCGCTAAATATAGCAACAACAGCTCTTGTGGTTTAGGAGCGACTAAGGTGGGAATATAGGAAAGGTAGGTCTTCAAATCTTGTAGCGCAACGTCTGCCTCCGGGGTCCACGCCATGGGCCCTGCCTTCTTCAAGACTTTGAATAATGGTAGGGCACGCTCGGCAGACTTGGAAATGAACCTTCTTAGCGTGGTAACACATCTAGTCAAACGCCTCACATCTTTGACTGTCTTGG
This sequence comes from Triticum urartu, assembly GCF_056163025.1. Taxonomy (NCBI): domain Eukaryota; kingdom Viridiplantae; phylum Streptophyta; class Magnoliopsida; order Poales; family Poaceae; genus Triticum; species Triticum urartu. Next base: position 233,613,868 of record NC_141878.1, read on the forward strand.
GTGCTTGAATCTTCTCAATCACCTTTATCTTGTCAGGGTTGGCCTCTATCCCCCAATGGGACACAAAAAAAGCCAAGTAGCTTGCCGGAAGGAACGCCAAACACACACTACTCTAGATTTAGCTTCAAGTTTATCTTGCGCAGACTGGCAAAGGTATCTTCCAAGTCCTGAATGAGAGTTGACTTGTTCTTAGTATTGACCACTGGCAATGGTACCTTCCAAGGCTTCAATATTTCTATGCAGCTGAGACTCAAAGCCACTCTGTACTTCCCTTGTGAAAGTGCATCCCGCGCTTGTTAACCCAAAGGGCATCCATACAAAGTAGTATGTGCCACATGGGGTTATAAACGCGGTCTTCTCTTCATCTTCTTTGGACATGAAAATCTGGTGGTACCTGGAGTAGGCATCCAACAAGGAAAGCAGGTTGCAACCGGAGGTGGAATCCATGATCTGGTCGATGCGTGGCCGGTCGAACTCAATGCCGTTTCCTCTGTTCCGCGGTATGCCAGGCCTCATTTCGATTGGCTGTTCCGCCCAAGACGGTTGGCTCCCGATGAACACGACGTATTTCGTTGCCTCCTGATGAACACGACGATGCAGTTTCTCCGTTCCGACCCAACCATGTACACGAGACCTGGCCGCACGTATGCGCGAGTAGGCATTCGAGACTCTGCCCATATGTACGTACGTGGCTGTATTTACTTTCTTGCAACCTGGCCGATGTACGTACGTGTACATGATATTAACGGGACTGCATGACATGCTACGTGCGCGCCTCTACTATGGCATGTGCGCGTCTCTACTATGACACATGTCCTTCCTTACACAGCCACGGTTCATCGCTACAGGCTGCAGACAGACCGATCTACCAATATGTACATACACGTTCGTGACCAGAATGACAACAGTACGTACGCTTCGACCAGGTGGGTCCCGATTGTTTGGCACTTCCTTGCTTGCAAATATATAGCTGGTGGGTCCCAGCAGTCAGGGGGCGAATCATTTTTTGCATGTAATATGGATGCACTTCCTTGTGTGCGAACATGTAGCTGGTGGGTCCCAGCAGTCGGGGGGAAACGTTTTTTTTCGCGAAATACGGTGGCTCGTCCGGTGGGTCCTTGCTATCAGGTAGATGAATCATTATTTTCTGCGTAATAAGGAGGCACTTCCTTGCAGCGCCATGGACCCGGCTGTCAGCCTCTCCACGTACAGTACTCTTTCGATGGAAGTCGTTCCTTGACCATGTTGACCACGCCGCGCCGAGAGCACCAGGGCGGTGGACGACGGTGAGGCCTTGGAACGGGATGACGCGGAGCCGGGGAAGACGCGGCAGTGGAAGCCCATGCGGAGAAGAGTACGAGGGTTGAGTGGTTCGGCTGCGGTGTGAGGTTGTCGTCGACGCAGAATAACAGGTGGTGTGGGTGAGTGGATGACCTGGCCAGCGGTGGGAGTAGTAGGGGTGGTGAGGCCTTCGCGGCATCACAATTGTCCATGGGAGGCAAGAGCACGCGGGACAACCGGCGCTGGTTTGGGCGGCTGGAGCAAGAAGACTAGAGGTTGAAGAAGCATTACGGCCGTTGGATGGACATCGTACGGTCACTGGAGCTAGAATCGTTCATATTGACCAAGTTGACAAAGCCCCCCGTCCCCGTCAACTTAGTACGCCCACAAGTCAGCCTCCCACTATGGTGGGTCCCAGCTAATAGGGGGTATTCATTTTTTTGTGCGCAATAAGGAGGCACTTCATTGCATGCGAAGATATAACTAGTGGGTCTGACTTGTCAGCGGGGCGAACGTTTTTTCACGAAATACAGAGGCCCTTCTGGTAGGTCCCAGCTGTCACGTGGAGGAATCATTATTTTGCGCATAATAAGGAGGCATTTCCTTGCATGTGGCCAAGGACCCAGCTGTCAGCCTCTCCACATACAGACCACTTCCGATGGATGTCGTTCGTTGACCGCGTTGACCATGCTGCGCCGAGAGCACCAGGGCGGTGGACGACGGCGAGGCCTAGGAAGGGAACGACACAGAGCCAGGGAAGACTCGGCAGTTGTTTCCCACGCGAAGGGGAGTACGAGGGTTTACTGGTTCGTCTACCGTCGCCGGAGATAACAATAGGTGTGGGTGAGTAGAGGGATGGCTAGGCCAGCGATGGGAGTACGATGGGGCGGTGAGGCCTGCGCGACAGCATAGCCGGCCACGGGAGGAGGGAGCAGGCAGTCCCGTCGGCGCTAGTTTGAGCGGCTGGAGCAGGAAGAGCGGAGATTGAGGAAGCACGATGGCCGTTGGATGGACATCCAACAGTCACTGCTCTCGTGTGTTGACTAAGTTGACATGGCATTGCGCGTGCGTCAACCTTTTTTTAGGAAAGCATACGTGTCAACCTATATTAGGCGCACAAGTCAGCCTCAAATCTGTGGAAAACAACATATAGCCCATCTGCCATTATTTCTAATAATTTACTACCCATTTGCCAAATCTTAAGAATTTTTTGGAGCCCATCTTCTTTTTGTTAGCATTACACCCCATATTGTGGCCACGGTTAAAAATTATACAAAATTTTGCATATTTTGGTGCGGTATTGTTTTTAATCCCGAAATATCAAGTCACAATCAAACTATTTTGAAAAATAATTTATATAAATATAAAATCCAAATAATTGTCCACCCATAAAAATCAATGGAATGTAAAATCATGTAATGAAAAAAAATGAAACTAATTCCCGGTTTGATGTGTTCTAAAAATGTACATCCCATTTCTGGGCAAACCGAATGAAACTCTCCTCGTCTTGAAAGATTTGCAGCCCAGCAGGGCTGATAAAGCAAGTAGGCCTCGTTTGGGTATTTCTTTAAAAAAAATATAACTGGGCTAGCCATTTTCAGCAAGAAAAAAACACAACTGGGCTCATGATGTGGTAAACATAAATAAAACCCTGACTAGATGGGCCACAACCCCCGCACAGCCCCGTTGTTACCCTGATCTGTCGCTAAAACTAGTATAAATAACAATTGCTTGTTCCTCAAAAAATAACAACTGCGCGACCTGCTGGGTCCCTGGTTTCAGCCGCTCGCTGTGTAATTCTCTCATTTATTGACTACATTGATAATGGCGTGAGCTCCAGATGTCCAACCATTAGGAGGAACCATTTTTTGGGCTTGTAATAACGAGGCACTTGCTTGCGTACTGCCATGACACAGGTGGGTCCCTACTGTCATCCTCTCCACATACATTCATCTCCTTGTTCCTCTCGGTTGTTGACGACGTTGACAACACAAGAGGGCGGCGCACCGCGCACGACGAGTGAACCAAGGCGGAGGACGACGACGAGGCCTCAGACGGAACAAACATGAGCCATAGAAGATGCGCCGGTCCAGTCGCAGCCGGAGGGGAGTACGACGGTTGACTGGTTCAGGTGCGGGTGTGTGTTGGGGCTGACATCGCCAGAGAATAACAGGATGTGTGGAGGAATAGAGGGAGGGACTGGCCAATGTTGGAGGGTACTGTAGGGCGGCGGAGGCGCAGCCAGCCATGGGAGGCAGGAGCAGGCGGAGCCGACGGGGTGGTTTGGATTGGGCGGCTGGAGGAAGTACACAAGAGATAGAAGATACATGATAGATGTTGGATGTCAATCCAATGGCTAGTAGGCAGAATCGTTTGTTGACTGCTAGTAAGTCGACACCACCTTGGATAGGCTATTTCCTCATGGGTCCCAAATGTGAGAATCCAAATCTGTCATGGTCATGCAGCCTTTCCTATGAAAATTTACAGCCCATTTGGTGCGCTAGTTCAAAATAAGTTTGTGGGTGCTAGTGGGGGCTAATCACTTGGCTTTTGTAATGCACAGTGAGCTCAAGCAGCCGGTGAGAGTGATGTTATTTCCCTTGGTTGGGATTTGTTACAATATTTCTCTCTGAATTAAAGAAATGACAAGCCATTTTCCTTGTTTCAAAGAAAATATAACAGTCACATCCGAGTTGAAAAGGGCAAGAACATCTAACTCGAGCTTACAAACTGTACAAAAGCACGAGGGTTAATTGTTCATCAGGTTTAGACAAAACCCAGGTTGAAAAGGGCAACAACATCTAACTCTAGCATTGTTTTCGGCAGTCACAGTCAAATGGATCGGTCAAGTCCATAGAATGAACATCCTGGGTCGTAAAATTTACTGGATTATGACCACAATATGTCGTAAATAGAAGCCCGACACGTTCAAAACTTATTTTTCCCACCTGAAACTTCTTTTACTGCTCTTTGACATACCCATTCGTAAAAATCATGCTGCTGATAAACTTAAGCCTGATGGACAATAGTAACCTCACATTCAGCAGGAAGAATGTGACAAATCTAGTGTTTGCATGGTTGGCTACATATCATTCTAGCGTTATTTTGTCTTCAATCGAATGTCATGAGAAGTGTGAAAATCCCGGTGCTTACGAATCCACCGATTGGTTATAACTTTCTTACCCCATCCTGTTGCCTAAATAGACATGAAGATTGAAAATAGTTAAGGTCTAAAAAAAGAGTGTCGAAAGAGCAACAACTGAACGGTTAATTCTAGTACACCATATGCAGGCTTCCAATGTGTGTGAAATAATCACCTTTATTTACAACTTCTCCAGACATGGAAAGCATTGAAGCAAGCCAATAATCTTGTTCAGAACAAAACTATTCATTTGGATATATAAGATCTCGACAGAATCTAGCACCATTGATAGGCTATCCATGGAGAAACTTGTAACACCCTGGATGTAATTTACCTTATCTGTACTCCAACTCTTGCCGTTTCCGGCCTAAGTTATTTTATTTTCCTCGGGTTCGGGTTTTTGCCTCCGTGTGTTGTTGTCTGTGTCATGCATCTCATATCATGTCATCATGTGCATTGCATTTGCATACGTGTTCGTCTCATGCATCCGAGCATTTTCCCCGTTGTCCGTTTTGCATTCCGGCGCTCCTATCTCCTCCGGTGCCCCTTTCTACCTCTTTTCGTGTGTGGGGGTTAAACATTTCCGTATTGGACCGAGACTTGTCATGTGGCCTTGGTTTACTACCGGTAGACCGCCTGTCAAGTTTCGTGCCATTTGGACTTCGTTTGATACTCCAACGGTTAACCGAGGGACCGAGAAGGCCTCGTTTGTGTTGCAGCCCAACACCCTTCCAATTTGGCCCAAAACCCACCAAAGACCCTTCCATCATCTAGAGCGTTCGATCACGATCGCGTGGCCAAAAACCGCACTCCATTTGGAGCTTCCTAGCTCCCTCTACCCCTATATATAGATCCCCACATTCCAAATCCCGGGCGAAACCCTAGAAAATCACCTCGTGTGCCATCGGACATGTCCGGCCGCAACCGGACACGTCCGCCGCCTCTGCCGTGCAACCCGGAGCCGCCACCTGTCCCGGGGGTACCACATCGCCGCCTCACCCGCGCCGGCCCGCCCGGGCCCAGGCGGGGCCCTCCCCGGCCCGAAGCCGCGCCACCCGCGCCCACCTTCGTCTTCCCGCGCGCCGCCGAGCGCCGCCCGCCTCCCTGCTCCGGCCGCCTCGCGCCATCGCCGGCGACCTCGCCATTTTGCCGGCCCACCGAGCCGCGCCTTGACTCCGGCCGCCGCCCTGCGGCCGGGGCCGAGCCGCCCCACCGCGGCGACCTTGCCGACCGGCCGGCCTCCTCCTCTCCAAGCTTCGGATCCGGCCAGCCAAGCTCCGGCGACCCCCATCTCCAGCCGCCTCTCCTCCAGCGAGCCCCAAGTCCGGCGACGTCTTTTAGCTCCGGCGACCTCGAGCTGCTACAGTGCGTGAACAGTACCCGGATCCCGATCTGGATCTAGATCTCGGTTGACTTCTTCCCCTCAAACCCTAATTAATTTGCAAACTTTGGCATGTCGCATCTCTGCATTCGTAGCTCCGATTTGTGCGTGTAGCATATCAAAATGTTCGCCTCAACGAGTACATCATTTCATCTCATTGCATCATTTTCATTTGAGCTCATTTTGATGCCCAAAATGCTGTTGGAAGAGGGCTTTGTGATAAATTTGTCAGATCTGCTGCATCAAATAGCTATTTGTCATTTTTGCCATGATTAACGTGTGCATGATATGCTCCTGAGCTCTACATGAGTTTTGTTATATGCCATGCCATGTTTACAGAGGTGCTTACCATGTATTTTTGGTGATATTTGTGGTGACTAGCACAAGCTTGCAAAGTAGCGTAATCGGTAATGCTGATTTCAGGGACTTAGAATTTCACCAAGTCCTTGTTCTGTTTTTGTCGGTATGCCATATGTTCATGTTGTTTCCTAGTGATACGTGCCTCTTTTGAGGATGATAAGTAAGGATGTTTTGTTAACATTGTGGTGCTCTATCCATCCATGTCTTTGTTTGCATTTATGGAGCACCATAGCTTGAGTCAATCGAGCTCTACTTTTGCTATATCGTGAATCCTGGCAGATTGTTGACTTGTTAGCGATTTTGCCGAGGATGTTGTTCTTGATCCGTGCATGTTATGTTGTTGTTCTTACCATGTATAGCTTCTATGATATGTATTATTGATGGGTGTATGCTTAGTTTGTCATGCCATTCTCCGTAGTGAGTGCATCGAGCTCGTAAACATGCCTACTCGTTAACTGATTTGCATGCTCCAGTTTTTCACTAAGTCTGAGATCTGTTTATGTTTTTGCCATGTTCACATGCTTGCAATTGTATTTTATGATCCCTTTTGGCTCAAGGTCACTAAGTGACTTTTGTTAAGTGCTTTGAGTATCTTCATTACATGCCTTGCTTTGCCATGTTAAGTTCCTGTAGCTTGTACTTTTCATGCTCTAAAGTGTGCTTCCTGATGATAAATTCCAGACTTGTGTTAATTTCACAAAGTCTGAAATCTGTTATCATTTGCATTTTTGCCATGCTTGTTTGAACCTGTTAATGGATGGATTAGCCGTAGCTCAGTGTTCATCTTTTGTGAAGAATCATGAGTGGATCCCTGCCATGTATTTTTTTTGTCATGTTTGAGTGCTGTAGCATATTTATCTTGATGCATTTAGTTGGTCACTTGCTGATTATCGCAGACAGGTGCCATATTTGTTTTGCTTGCCATTTCCAAACCGTGCATCCGATTCCAGTGATCTTTATATCGATTTCAACCGAAATCACCTCGCCATTCTAGTGGCACTCTTGGATTTCCATGTTGAGGCCATGTTCAATCATTCCTTGTCAAATCTTGCATATGCATCACATATCGAATCCCGCATAGCATACCATGTTTGCATCATGTTGTTTGAGCATTGCACATGGTTGATTGTGTTCCTTTTGCTTGTTTGTCTTGTTTGGGTAGAGCCGGGAGACGAGTTCGCTAACGAGGGGCCTGTTTAGTTCGCTTACGAGGATCAAGTCAACTCTGACAACTTTGCAGGCAAGATGATCATACCCTCGAAATCACTTCTATCTTTGCTTGCTAGATGCTCGCTCTTTTGCTATGCCTATGCTACGATGCCTACCACTTGCTTATCATGCCTCCCAAGTTGCCATGTCAAACCTCTAACCAACCATGTCCTAGCAAACCGTTGATTGGCTATGTTACCGCTTTGCTCAACCCCTCTTATAGCGTCGCTAGTTGCAGGTGAAGATTGGAGATCGTTCCTTATTGGAACATTGTTTATTGTTGGGATATCACTATATTATCTTGATATCTTAATGCACCTATATACTTGGTAAAGGGTGGAAGGCTCGGCCTTATGCCTAGTGTTTTGTTCCACTCTTGCCGCCCTAGTTTCCGTCATATCGGTGTTATGTTCCCGGATTTTGCGTTCCTTACGCGGTTGGGTTATAATGGGAACCCCTTGATAGTTCGCCTTGAATAAAACTCCTCCAGCAATGCCCAACCTTAGTTTTACCATTTGCCACCTATCCTCTTTTTCCCTTGGGTTTCCGGAGCCCGAGGGTCATCTTTATTTAAACCCCCCCGGGGCCAGTGCTCCTCTGAGTGTTGGTCCACCTCGTCAGCCGCCGGTGGCCACCAGGGGCAACTCTGGGCTGGCCTATCGGAAGTTTGGACAATCTGAGTGTGCCCTGAGAACGATATATGTGCAGCTCCTATTGGAATTTGTCGGCACATTCGGGCGGTGTTGCTGGACTTGTTTTACCATTGTCGAGGATGTCTTGTAAACCGGGATGCCGAGTCTGATCGGAATGTCTTGGGAGCAGGTATATCATTCGTTGACCGTGAGAGCTTGTGATGGGATAAGTTGGGACACCCCTGCAGGGATTTGAACTTTCGAAAGCCGTGCCCGCGGTTATGGGCAGATGGGAATTTGTTAATGTCCGGTTGTAGATAACATGAAACTTAACTTAATTAAAATGAATCAACCGCGTGTGTAACCATGATGGTCTCTTCTCGGCGGAGTCCGGGAAGTGAACACAGTGTTGCAGTAGTGTTTGACGTAGGTTGTTCTAGGATCACTTCTTGATCATAGTTCTTAGTTCGTGCTTTGCCTTCTCTTCTCGCTCTCTTTTGCGAACATGATAGCCACCATATATTCTAGTAGCTTGCTACAGCTCCACATATTACCTTGCCTTTACCTATAAGCTTAAATAGTCTTGATCGCGAGGGTGCGAGATTGCTGAGTCCGCGTAACTCACAGTTTACTTCCAAAACCAGATGCAGGGAGCAATGATACTGTTCCAGGCGATGCGCTTGAGCTCAAGTGGGAGTTCGATGAAGACTCTCGTCGTTACTATGTGTCTTTCCCAGATGATCAGCAGTGGTGCCCAGTTGGGGCGATCGGGGACTTTGCCGCATGTGGGGGTTGATCTTTGATGTTGGTACCGTAGTCGGACCAAGAGTGTATTGGATGATTGTAATGTTATTCATGTATTTATGTGACGTGGCGAGTGTAAGACAACTATGTACCTTTACCCCTTTTATCTATTTACATGGGTTGTTGTGAAGATTACCTTACTTGCGACATTGCTTTCAATGCGGTTATGCCTCTAAGTCGTGCTTCGACACGTAGGAGATATAGCCGCATCGAGGGCGTTACAAGTTGGTAATCAGAGCCTTCCCCGACCTTAGGAGCCCCCTGCTTGATCGAATCGTTGGCGTTGTTGAGTCTAGAAAAATGTTTTGAGTCATTTAGGATTATATATATCGGAGAGTTTAGGAATTCTTTTTACTCCCCAGTCCCTTCATCGCTCTGGTAAGGCATCCTGACGTAGAGTTTTGACTCTTCTCTTCTCAAATTTCACTAAAAAAAATTTTAGGATCACGCGAGTATCTTGGAATCGTTCCGATCGATTTGTGACGAGAACATTGTTCTTGGTGCCTCCTGTCATTTAGGGGTTGTGGCAGTGTCCCGGGGAGTTGAGCTTCGAGGTGTTGTCTTCACAATTTTATCGTTGAGATTCTAGAATACCTGAGTTTCGCCGACATCGAAAATCTCTTTTATGCAGTTGTTGGTGAGATAACCTCGACGCCACCCAGTACTGGGGCGGGAGTTCGGGAGTATTGCCATAATTCGTATAACGGATGCTTTTCGAAGGTTGAGGTAGATGATTTCCGAAGTTTTCTCGGTTATGTGTTGAAGGATGGATACAGCTGGATGTAGGATTTGCTAGATTTGGGTGAGATATTATGCTTCCCCTGTATCCCCAACACCTGATTGCATAACCGGAAAGGTTCGGGAGTTTCATAGGTGGGAATTCTTGTAGCTCTAGTTCATCTTCCGCGGATATTTGGTTTTGGATTGGGTAATCCTCACCAAGTATTCGTTCTTGTTCCGTACCTTGTTGGTTTTATTCTTCTACCTCAATTCTAAGTGGCTTCTCAATTTACGGATATGTGACCATTTCAATTGGAATGCATTCATTCATTTTGTTCTGATGTGAAGACTATATGTTGCAATTTCAACCCGTTTGATTCAGCTTCAATATTTGTCTGTCAATGTGCTAATGATGTCAACCTCTTCAGGATGGCTCCTCCAACGCTCACGACTCCGAATCCTGATCCGCCACCACCACCTCCACCTCCGGAGGCATGGCAAGCTGTGATGGCCGCTACCAATGCAAACACACAGCTAATCATGCAACTTCTTCAAGAGCGCAACCAAGGGAACCAGGGTCATGGCAACAATCAGAATCAGTTTGCTACACTCAACCAGTTCCTTGCTAACCAGCCAAAGACCTTCAGCAATTGTGTTGAGGCAACAGACGTTGATGATTGGCTCGTGGACATATGCAAGCATTTCGAGTGCAGTAACGTCAGGCCTGAGGACTTTGTCAAGTTCGCCTCCTTCCAACTCAAAGACCAAGCTGCAGAATGGTTTCAGCAGTACAAAGATTCTAGAGGAGGCCGTGTTATTACCTGGGATGAATTCCGTCAAGGCTTCAAAGCTCATCATATTCCTTAGAGCGTGGTTGAAAGCAAGCGTGAGGAATTCCGCAACCTGAAGCAAGGCTCTATGTCTGTTTACGAGTACAACAAGATGTTTCAGAAGCTCGCCCGTTTTGCTAAGCAAGACGTCCCTGACGAGAAGAGCATGATATACCAGTTCAGGGCTGGTCTCAGAGAAGAAATCCAGCTAGCTCTTGTCCTCTTTGAGCCCAAGAGGTACGATGAGTTTTACAACATGGCAATGAAGCAAGAGACTGCTCAACTGAAGTGCGATGCTTCCAAGAAGCGAGTTAGAGATGCTACTCCTTCTTCCTCAACTCAAGTGGCTAAGCAGCAGAAGTATTGGCTTCCTCCTCCTCCGTTCCGCCAGCCTTATCAGCAGAAGAGCAAAGGTGGCAGTGGATCTTCCCACCCACCCAACCCTGGCTTTCAGAACAAGACTTCGTCTCAAGCTCCAAGATCAAGTGCTCCATATCACCGTTCGCTTTCGGAGGTCACGTGCAACAAGTGCCAACAGAAGGGTCACTATGCCAACAAATGCTTCAATCAGAGGCGGCTCCCTCCTCCTCCTCTTGTGAGATCGGCAAGTACAGCTGTGGTCAAGCATAACCCCAAGCACGCCAAGGTCAACTTGATGAATGCAGCTCAGGCAGAGGACTCGTCAGATGTCATCATGGGTAACCTTCCTGTTAATGATGTTCCTGCAAAAGTACTTTTTGACACTGGTGCATCGCATTGTTTCATCTCGAGACCTTTTGCATCTAAGCATGAGTTGTCTTCTCAAGTTTTGCATAAACCATTAGAAGTTGTCTCACCGGGTAAATGTTTGCTCTCAAACTATGAGATTCCGGATATTTCTATCATGATGGGTGATTTCAAGTTTCTGGCTTCTCCAATGGTTCTTGGTAACTCAGATATTGATCTTATTCTCGGAATGGACTGGCTTTCTAAGCACAAGGCTCAGCTTGATTGTGCAGCCAGGCAGATTCAATTGACTCATTCGTCTGAGGATGTAATTGTCTTTGCCGCTCGGGATAATACCATCCGTCTGTTTTCTCTTAATGAGAAGGGTGAACTGGATGCCATCTCTCAAATTCTAGTCGTTTGTGAATATTAAGACGTCTTTCTAGAAGAGCTTCCAGGAATGCCTCCGCACCGGCCAGTTGAATTCGTCATCGATCTTGAGCCTGGCACGGAACCGGTTTGCAAACGTCCTTACAAGCTTGGACCTGAAGAGTTGAAGGAGCTGAAGAAGCTACTCGATATTCAAGAGTGAATGGGTCTCATCCGACCTAGTTCTTCTCCGTGGGGTTGTGGAGTTTTTTTTGTGAAGAAGAAGGATGGAACGGACCGACTTTGTGTTGACTACCGTCCATTGAACAAGAAGACTATAAAGAACAAGTACCCACTTCCCAACATCAACGAGTTGTTTGAACAACTCAAAGGTGCTCAAGTATTCTCCAAGCTTGATCTCCGTATGGGCTATCACCAGATTCGAATTCGTGAGCAAGATATTCCCAAGACGGCTTTTAGAACAAGCTATGGTTCATATGAATACACTGTCATGTCTTTTGGCCTCGTCAACGCTCCGCCGACTTTCTCTCGCATGATGAACTTCATCTTCAACCCATACACAAATGACTTCGTCTTGGTCTACCTCGATGACATTTTGGTCTTTTCCAAGAACAAGGAAGATCATGCCAAGCACTTGCGTTTGGTGCTCGATAAGCTCAGAGAACATCAGTTCTACGCCAAGTTCTCAAAGTGCGAGTTTTGGCTCGATGAGGTTCTCTACCTTGGGCATATCATCTCTTCCAAGGGCATAGCGGTGAATCCTGAGAAGGTGTCTGCAATTGTGAATTGGGAACCACCTCAGAACGTGAAGCAACTCCGTAGCTTCCTTGGTCTCGCAAGCTATTGTCGAAGGTTCGTTGAGAACTTTTCAAAGATCGCGAAGCCGCTTTCCAACCTTCTCCAGAAGCACGTCAAGTACATTTGGTCTCCGGAATGTGACATCGCTTTCAACACCTTGAAAGAGAAATTAGTCACTGCTCCAGTTCTGACTCGTCCTGATGAATCCAAACCATTCAAGGTATTCTGTGATGCCTCTCTTCAAGGTCTTGGTGCAGTGTTGTTGCAAGAGAAGAAAGTTGTGGCTTATACTTCTCGCCAGTTGAATCCCAACGAGAAGAACTACCCCACTCATGACCTCGAGTTGGCGGCAGTTGTGCATGCTCTTTTGACTTGGAGACATCTCCTATTGGGAAGAAAAGTGGGCATCTTCACTGACCACAAGAGTCTCAAGTACATCTTCACTCAGCCTAATCTCAACCTCAGGCAGACTCATTGGGTCAAAATGATTCAAGAGTATAATCCGAGTATAAAATATACTCCAGGCAAGGCCAATGTGATTGCTGACGCATTGAGCAGGAAGGCTTACTGCAACAGTTTGATTCTCAAGCCTTACCAACCCGAGCTTTGTGAAGCTTCCCGCAAACTCAACTTGCAAGTTGTTCCTCAAGGTTTCCTCGCCAACCTTCAAGTCTCTCCTACTTTGGAAGATCAGATTCGTGAGGCTCAACTTCTCGATGCTATGGTGAAGAAGGTGAAGATTGGGATCGCCAAGAGTCAATCCAAGTACAAGTGCTATCGCCTTGATGACAAGGATACTCTCTTCTTCGAGGATCGCATTGTTGTGCCTAAAGGTGACCTTCGTAAAGTCATTATGAATGAGGCTCACAATTCTCTCCTCTCCATCCACCCTGGGAGCACGAAGATGTACCAGGACCTCAAGCAGGCTTATTGGTGGACTCGAATGAAGCGCGAGATTGCTCAGTTCGTGAATGAATGTGATGTCTGCAGAAGAGTGAAGGCAGAACACCAACGACCAGCTGGTCTCCTCCAACCTCTTGCCATTCCAGAATGGAAGTTTGACCACATTGAGATGGACTTCATGACTGGGTTTCCAAAGTCCAAGCGTGGCAATGATGCTATATTCGTTGTCATCGACAAACTCACTAAAGTGGCTCACTTTCTGCCTATCAAAGAGTCTATCACAGAAGCTCAATTGGCAGAGCTTTATACCTCTCGGATTGTCTCTCTGCACGGCATTCCACAGTTGATTTCTTCAGATCGTGGCAGCATCTTTACCTCCAAGTTTTGGGATTCTTTTCAGAAGGCTATGGGCACCAACATCCGTTTTAGCATAGCTTTTCATCCTCAAACTAGCGGCCAAGTTGAGCGTGTCAATCAGATTCTCGAAGATATGCTCAGGGCTTGCGTTATCTCTTTCGGTATGAAGTGGGAAGATTGTCTTCCAAATGCCGAGTTTTCCTACAACAACAGCTTTCAAGCGAGTTCGGGCAAGGCCCCATTTGAAATTCTCTATGGCAGGAAATGTCGTACTCCTCTTAACTGGTCAGAGACCAATGAACGTCAACTTCTTAGAAATGACTTGATCACAGAGGCAGAGGAAATGTGCAAAGTCATTCGTGATAACCTCGAAGCAGCACAATCACGCCAGAAGAGCTACTATGATAGTAAGAATCGAGATTTGGCTTTCGAGATCGGAGACCATGTTTACCTCCGCGTCTCTCCAATGAAAGGTACTCGTCGCTTCGGCATCAAAGGGAAGGTTTCCCCTAGATACGTGGGTCCTTTCAAGATCGTCAGCATAGGGGAAGGGGCCCAAGATGCCGAGCCCCTAGACCGAAAATGGCCATGACAAAGGAATCGTTTGAAGAGCTTGAGCAGGCTGATGGATATTCTTGGAATGGAACTGGCAGGCTTCACACTTGGTGACTAGCTCGATTGCATCTTGGAGGGATGTGGGCCAGTAGAAACCTTGCCGGAAAGTTATTCCAACCAGGGCCCTTGATCCAATGTGGGAGCCACACATACCCTGGTGTATCTTCATCAATAGTTCCTTTCCTTCTTCCCGGCAAATGCACTTCAATTTCACACCGTTGGGCCTTCTTCTATATAGTGTGTTGTTCACGAACTAATACATACTGGCCCTCCAGGATACTCTTTTAGCTTCTTCTTATTCTTCGGGGAGTTCTCTTGTTTGGAGGAAATGAACTATGTGTCGCGCCCAAGTTGGAGCCCGAGGCTTGACAACAAGGACTAGAGGCACCTCCTCGTTGATGGGGGCGCATGCCTCGACCGCAAAGAATAGTAGTTTGGTGGGAGAGTGCAGCTCACCGATTGAAGGGGAGTCATTTCGGCCAAGCTCTCTGCCGGGGGCTTTGGGAAGCTCTTTCGGGAGAGGATTTCCGAAGTCCAGTTTCCTCCTCTTGATGGCCATTGTTGTCGGGGATACGGAGGGTTGAGTGAGATGGAGAACAAAAGTCACTCGTTCCACAGGGAGTGTTTGGCGCAACGCACTTTGATATATGATCATCAATGTTGTTTTCCGCACGTGGTACGTGCTCTATTTGTAATCCATAAAAGCGCTCCTCCAACTTCATGACTTCCTCTATGTATGCCTCCATCAATGGGCTTTGATAATCCTTGTTTACTTGCCTTACCACCAGTTATGAATCTCCGCGAATGATCAACTTCTCGATTCCCAACTCTGTTGCGATCATGAGCCCGGCAAGGAGTCCTTCATACTATGGAGTATTGTTGGTAGCCTTCTCCCGGGGGAAATGCATTTGAACCACGCGTTGAGGTGCTCCCCAGTGGGAGCAACGAGAAGCATGCCAGGTCCAGAACCCTATAGGGGGAAGGCACCATCAAAATACATGATCCATTCTTGGGGTGCTTCCTCGCTGGGGGTAATTGTCTCCAACACTTCTTCGTCAGGGGTAGGCGTCCACTCTGCAATGAACTCTACTAGTGCTCTGCTCTGAATGGTTGATGTGCTCTCAAACTTCAAACCAAAGCTGGACAACTCCAAAGCCCACTCCATTATCCTACCAGTGGCCTCGGGATTCCTCAGTATGCATTGCAAGGGGAAGCGGGTGACTACTGTGATCTTATGGGGTTAGAAGCACTCTTCAAGAATTCACCCGATTAATCAGTTAATGGGCCAGTTAATCGCTACTCATAGCATGGCCAAATCGAATAACACTTATTTGTCGTGTTAACTTGTCAGGCCGATTAATTGGCCGGTTAGACCGATTAATCAGTTGTCATGCTGATTAATCCCTGTTGTCGCATTAATGGGTGGGCAAACAAAGCCCCAATTTTTGGCTCGTAACCCCTTCAAGCCCCATCCCACTCCTTAATAGCTAGGATTAATAATTTTACCTCCTCTATATGCTTTTCATATGTCTATGGAAGCATATGTTTTGGTATTCTACATAGCTGGGAGAATGAGAGTATGGTATAAACACAAAAAGTCTAGATATATATTGGCAAGTTCCTATTCAATCTACCGATTAATGGTCGACCGATTAATCCAGTTAATATGCCAATTTACCAATTAATCACTACTCCTAAACTGACTAAGCAGCTACCAGTTAATGATTTCTTGAACATTGATTAGAAGTAGTGGCGCAGTTTCCTTGAGGCCATGATGAGGCCAAAAATCAACTTTTGCATGCCAGGGTACCTTAACCTAGCCCCCTGCAGCAGGGAGCTGACGAACTACACTCGCCGCTGCACCACCTTCTTCCTTGTCACAATCTGGCAATTGTCTCTGTCACCCCGCTCTTCCTTGTTTTGATCTACAACTGACCTTGCCGGGATGAATCCACTTTCCTCGCTTTAGGGGGTGGTGGTTGTAGCTGCTGCTCCGTCCACCTCCCGCTGTGCCACCAGCACTACACTAACCACTTGATTGGTCGCCGCTAAATATAGCAACAACAGCTCCTGTGGTTTAGGAGCGACTAAGGTGGGAATGTAGGAAAGGTAGGTCTTCAAATCTTGTAGCGCAACGTCTGCCTCCAGGGTCCACGCCATAGGCCCTGCCTTCTTCAAGACTTTGAATAATGGTAGGGCACGCTCGGCAGACTTGGAAATGAACCTTCTTAGCGCGGTAACACATCTAGTCAAACGCCTCACATCTTTGACTGTCTTGGGTGCTTGAATCTTCTCAATCGCCTTTATCTTTTCAGGGTTGGCCTCTATCCCCCAATGGGACACAAAAAAGCCAAGTAGCTTGCCGGAAGGAACGCCAAACACACACTACTCTAGATTTAGCTTCAAGTTTATCTTGCGCAGACTGGCAAAGGTATCTTCCAAGTCCTGAATGAGAGTTGACTTGTTCTTAGTATTGACCACTGGCAATGGTATCTTCCAAGGCTTCAATATTTCTATGCTGCTGAGACTCAAAGCCAATCTGTACTGCCCTTGTGAAAGTGCATCCCGCGCTTGTTAACCCAAAGGGCATCCATACAAAGTAGTATGTGCCACATGGGGTTATAAACGCGGTCTTCTCTTCATCTTCTTTGGACATGAAAATCCAGTGGTACCTGGAGTAGGCATCCAACAAGGAAAGCAGGTCGCAACCGGAGGTGGAATCCATGATCTGGTCGATGCGTGGCAAGGGGAATGGGTCCTTTGGGCACACTTTGTTCACATCTGTGAAATCTATGCAAAGACTCCATTTCCCATTCACCTTGCGCACTACCACTGGATTTGCCAACCAAGTAGGATGCAATACCCCTCTTACCAAACCAGCTGCCTCAAGTTTCTTGGTCTCTTCGACAATAAACTACTGCCACTTCAAAGCTTGCTTTCTGACCTTCTTTTTGACGGGCCTAGCATGTGGGCAGACAACAAGGTGGTGCTTGATTACCTCCCTAGGAACACCGGGGATGTCAGATGGTTGGCAACACTACAAAAAAAAGACACATCCATGACATTTTGGGCCGAACGAAATTTTTTTGTCATGCTTATGACACTTCTAGGACGATAGTTGTGACAAAACCCGGTATCATCATAGATGTGGTGGGCTCCTACTTCTATGACAAAAATTCATGACAGAAAATGGGATTTTCGTCCTAGGTGGGCCGGAGATGCAGTTGCATGACATTCTTTGGGCCGTCCATGATGGAAAAAACCATGGTAGAAGCGAGGGCGAGGAAAATATCGGGGAGTTCCCAGTTACGGTGGGTGGTCGGGGGCTGAGCGATGCGCGTTTCCCTTGTACACATACGCGTGTGTGTGCGAGGCATTGCGCTCTAACTGAACCCGAGCGAGGCGTTGGGCTCTAAATGAACCCTAGCAATTGCACTAGCTATGTTACTGAACCCGAGCGATCGATCCCTTGCTGTTAACTGAACCCAAGTGATTCCTTCGCTACCACTGCTAACTGAAGCTGATCGAACCCTGCTGCCTCCTTCCCTTGATGAACAGGGAGCGTTGTTGGGGGGGTCGATGAACATTTCCTGGTGGGGGATTGGATGAACAGGACCCCATGGTAGTAGAGGCCATTGCCGCTGGATGAACAGGACCCCGGTCGAGCCGGTTGGAGGTGGATGAACAGGACCCCATGTTGGGCTGGATGAACATGACCCCGTGGAGGGATGGTTGAATAGGAGCCGGTGGAGGGCTGATGAATAGTAGCCCATGGAGGGGTGGTTGAACAGGACCCCGTGGAGAGGGCTGGTTGAACAGTAGCCGGTGGAAGAGCGGTGGAGGCTGGATGAACAGGAGCCCGTGGATGGACAGTCGCAGGTGGAGGCTGCAGGAGGTCAATGATGGATAAACAGTAGCCCGTGCAGGCTAGAGTAGGTCGACAGTGGAGATGAATAGTATCCCGTGAAGTCCCATTTTGCTGTACACCACACCCCTCCCAATGAATAGGACCCCCATTTCGACCGTAGCGCTCCAACACAAGTCTATTTCCTCTGTTTTGCGGTACGCCACACCCCTCCCGATCAATAGGACCCCATTTAGACCGTAGGAGGTCCAAGAGAAGTCTGTTTCCTCTATTTTGCGGTACGCCAGACCCCTCCCGATGAACAGGATCCCGTTTCGACCGTGGCCGGTCGAACTCAATGCCGTTTCCTCTGTTCCGCGGTATGCCAGGCCTCATTTCGATTGGCTGTTCCGCCCAAGACGGTTGGCTCCCGATGAACACGACGTATTTCATTGCCTCCTGATGAACACGACAATGCAGTTTCTCTGTTCCGACCCAACCATGTACACGAGACCTGGCCGCACGTATGCGCGAGTAGGCATTTGAGACTCTGCCCGTATGTACGTACGTGGCTGTATTTACTTTCTTGCAACCTGGCCGATGTACGTACGTGTACACGATATTAACGGGACTGCATGACATGCTACGTGCGCGCCTCTACTATGGCATGTGCACGTCTCTACTATGACACATGTCCTTCCTTACACAGCCACGGTTCATCGCTACAGGCTGCAAACAGATCGATCTACCAATATGTACATACACGTTCGTGACCAGAATGACAACAGTACGTACGCTTCGACCAGGTGGGTCCCGATTGTCTGGCACTTCCTTGCATGCAAAGATATAGCTGGTGGGTCCCAGCAGTCAGGGGGCGAATCATTTTTTGCCTGTAATATGGATGCACTTCCTTGTGTGCGAACATGTAGCTGGTGGGTCCCAGCAGTCGGGGGGAAACGTTTTTTTCGCGAAATACGGTGGCTCGTCCGGTGGGTCCTTGCTATCGGGTAGATGAATCATTATTTTCTGCGTAATAAGGAGGCACTTCCTTGCAGCGCCATGGACCCGGCTGTCAGCCTCTCCACGTACAGTACTCTTTCGATGGAAGTCGTTCCTTGACCATGTTGACCACGCCGCGCCGAGAGCACCAGGGCGGTGGACGACGGTGAGGCCTTGGAACGGGATGACGCGGAGCCGGGGAAGACGCGGCAGTGGAAGCCCATGCGGAGAGGAGTACGAGGGTTGACTGGTTCGGCTGCGGTGTGAGGTTGTCGTCGACGCAGAATAACAGGTGGTGTGGGTGAGTGGATGACCTGGCCAGCGGTGGGAGTAGTAGGGGTGGTGAGGCCTTCGCGGCATCACAATTGGCCACGGGAGGCAAGAGCACGCGGGACAACCGGCGCTGGTTTGGGCGGCTGGAGCAAGAAGACTAGAGGTTGAAGAAGCATTACGGCCGTTGGATGGACATCGTACGGTCACTGGAGCTAGAATCGTTCATATTGACCAAGTTGACAAAGCCCCCCGTCCCCGTCAACTTAGTACGCCCACAAGTCAGCCTCCCACTATGGTGGGTCCCAGCTAATAGGGGGTATTCATTTTTTTGTGCGCAATAAGGAGGCACTTCATTGCATGCGAAGATATAACTAGTGGGTCTGACTTGTCAGCGGGGCGAACGTTTTTTCACGAAATACAGAGGCCCTTCTGGTAGGTCCCAGCTGTCACGTGGAGGAATCATTATTTTGCGCATAATAAGGAGGCATTTCCTTGCATGTGGCCAAGGACCCAGCTGTCAGCCTCTCCACATACAGACCACTTCCGATGGATGTCGTTCGTTGTCCGCGTTGACCATGCTGCGCCGAGAGCACCAGGGCGGTGGACGAGGGCGAGGCCTAGGAAGGGAACGACACAGAGCCAGGGAAGACTCGGCAGTTGTTTCCCACGCGAAGGGGAGTACGAGGGTTTACTGGTTCGTCTACCGTCGCCGGAGATAACAACAGGTGTGGGTGAGTAGAGGGATGGCTAGGCCAGCGATGGGAGTACGATGGGGCGGTGAGGCCTGCGCGACAGCATAGCCGGCCACGGGAGGAGGGAGCAAGCAGTCCCGTCGGCGCTAGTTTGAGCGGCTGGAGCAGGAAGAGCGGAGATTGAGGAAGCACGATGGCCGTTGGATGGACATCCAACAGTCACTGCTCTCGTGTGTTGACTAAGTTGACATGGCATTGCGCGTGCGTCAACCTTTTTTTAGGAAAGCATACGTGTCAACCTATAGTAGGCGCACAAGTCAGCCTCAAATCTGTGGAAAACAACATATAGCCCATCTGCCATTATTTCTAATAATTTACTACCCATTTGCCAAATCTTAAGAATTTTTTGGAGCCCATCTTCTTTTTGTTAGCATTACACCCCATATTGTGGCCACGGTTAAAAATTATACAAAATTTTGCATATTTTGGTGCGGTATTGTTTTTAATCCCGAAATATCAAGTCACAATCAAACTATTTTGAAAAATAATTTATATAAATGTAAAATCCAAATAATTGTCCACCCATAAAAATCAATGGAATGTAAAATCATGTAATGAAAAAAAATGAAACTAATTCCCGGTTTGATGTGTTCTAAAAATGTACATCCCATTTCTGGGCAAACCGAATGAAACTCTCCTCGTCTTGAAAGATTTGCAGCCCAGCAGGGCTGATAGAGCAAGTAGGCCTCGTTTGGGTATTTCTTTAAAAAAAATATAACTGGGCTAGCCATTTTCAGCAAGAAAAAAACACAACTGGGCTCATGATGTGGTAAACATAAATAAAACCCTGACTAGATGGGCCACAACCCCCGCACAGCCCCGTTGTTACCCTGATCTGTCGCTAAAACTAGTATAAATAACAATTGCTTGTTCCTCAAAAAATAACAACTGCGCGACCTGCTGGGTCCCTGGTTTCAGCCGCTCGCTGTGTAATTCTCTCATTTATTGACTACATTGATAATGGCGTGAGCTCCAGATGTCCAACCATTAGGAGGAACCATTTTTTGGGCTTGTAATAATGAGGCACTTGCTTGCGTACTGCCATGACACAGGTGGGTCCCTACTGTCATCCTCTCCACGTACATTCATCTCCTTGTTCCTCTCGGTTGTTGACGACGTTGACAACACAAGAGGGCGGCGCACCGCGCACGATGAGTGAACCAAGGCGGAGGACGACGACGAGGCCTCAGACGGAACGAACATGAGCCATAGAAGATGCGCCGGTCCAGTCGCAGCCGGAGGGGAGTACGACGGTTGACTGGTTCAGGTGCGGGTGTGTGTTGGGGCTGACATCGCCAGAGAATAACAGGATGTGTGGAGGAATAGAGGGAGGGACTGGCCAATGTTGGAGGGTACTGTAGGGCGGCGGAGGCGCAGCCAGCCATGGGAGGCAGGAGCAGGCGGAGCCGACGGGGTGGTTTGGATTGGGCGGCTGGAGGAAGTACACAAGAGATAGAAGATACATGATAGATGTTGGATGTCAATCCAATGGCTAGTAGGCAGAATCGTTTGTTGACTGCTAGTAAGTCGACACCACCTTGGATAGGCTATTTCCTCATGGGTCCCAAATGTGAGAATCCAAATCTGTCATGGTCATGCAGCCTTTCCTATGAAAATTTACAGCCCATTTGGTGCGCTAGTTCAAAATAAGTTTGTGGGTGCTAGTGGGGGCTAATCACTTGGCTTTTGTAATGCACAGTGAGCTCAAGCAGCCGGTGAGAGTGATGTTATTTCCCTTGGTTGGGATTTGTTACAATATTTCTCTCTGAATTAAAGAAATGACAAGCCATTTTCCTTGTTTCAAAGAAAATATAACAGTCACATCCGAGTTGAAAAGGGCAAGAACATCTAACTCGAGCTTACAAACTGTACAAAAGCACGAGGGTTAATTGTTCATCAGGTTTAGACAAAACCCAGGTTGAAAAGGGCAACAACATCTAACTCTAGCATTGTTTTCGGCAGTCACAGTCAAATGGATCGGTCAAGTCCATAGAATGAACATCCTGGGTCGTAAAATTTACTGGATTATGACCACAATATGTCGTAAATAGAAGCCCGACACGTTCAAAACTTATTTTTCCCACCTGAAACTTCTTTTACTGCTCTTTGACATACCCATTCGTAAAAATCATGCTGCTGATAAACTTAAGCCTGATGGACAATAGTAACCTCACATTCAGCAGGAAGAATGTGACAAATCTAGTGTTTGCATGGTTGGCTACATATCATTCTAGCGTTATTTTGTCTTCAATCGAATGTCATGAGAAGTGTGAAAATCCCGGTGCTTACGAATCCACCGATTGGTTATAACTTTCTTACCCCATCCTGTTGCCTATATAGACATGAAGATTGAAAATAGTTAAGGTCTAAAAAAAGAGTGTCGAAAGAGCAACAACTGAACGGTTAATTCTAGTACACCATATGCAGGCTTCCAATGTGTGTGAAATAATCACCTTTATTTACAACTTCTCCAGACATGCAAAGCATTGAAGCAAGCCAATAATCTTGTTCAGATCAAAACTATTCATTTGGATATATAAGATCTCGACAGAATCTAGCACCATTGATCGGCTATCCATGGAGAAACTTGTAACACCCTGGATGTAATTTACCTTATCTGTACTCCAACTCTTGCCGTTTCCGGCCTAAGTTATTTTATTTTCCTCGGGTTCGGGTTTTTGCCTCCGTGTGTTGTTGTCTGTGTCATGCATCTCATATCATGTCATCATGTGCATTGCATTTGCATATGTGTTCGTCTCATGCATCCGAGCATTTTCCCCGTTGTCCGTTTTGCATTCCGGCGCTCCTATCTCCTCCGGTGCCCCTTTCTACCTCTTTTCGTGTGTGGGGGTTAAACATTTCCGTATTGGACCGAGACTTGTCATGTGGCCTTGGTTTACTACCGGTAGACCGCCTGTCAAGTTTCGTGCCATTTGGACTTCGTTTGATACTCCAACGGTTAACCGAGGGACCGAGAAGGCCTCGTTTGTGTTGCAGCCCAACACCCTTCCAATTTGGCCCACAACCCACCAAAGACCCTTCCATCATCTAGAGCGTTCGATCACGATCGCGTGGACAAAAACCGCACTCCATTTGGAGCTTCCTAGCTCCCTCTATCCCTGTATATAGATCCCCACATTCCAAATCCCGGGCGAAACCCTAGAAAATCACCTCGCGTGCCATCGGACATGTCCGGCCGCAACCGGACACGTCCGCCGCCTCCGCCGTCCAACCCGGAGCCGCCACCTGTCCCGGGGGTACCACATCGCCGCCTCACCTGCGCAGGCCCGCCCGGGCCCAGGCGGGGCCCTCCCGGCCCGAAGCCGCGCCACCCGCACCCGCCTTCGTCTTCCCGCGCGCCGCCGAGCGCCGCCCGCCTCCCTGCTCCGGCCGTCGCGCGCCATCGCCGGCGACCTCGCCATTTCGCCGCCCCAGCCGCGCCTTGACTCCGGCCGCCGCCCTGCGGCCGGGGCCGAGCCGCCCCACCGCGGCGACCTTGCCGACCGGCCGGCCTCCTCCTCTCCAAGCTTTGGATCCGGCCAGCCAAGCTCCGGCGACCCCCATCTCCGGCCGCCTCTCCTCTGGCGAGCCCCAAGTCCGGCGACATCTTTTAGCTCCGGCGACCTCGAGCTGCTACAGTGCGTGAACAGTACCCGGATCCCGATCTGGATCTTGATCTCGGTTGACTTCTTCCACTCAAGCCCTAATTATTTTGCAAACTTTGGCATGTCGTATCTCTGCATCCGTAGCTCCGATTTGCGCGTGTAGCATATCAAAATGTTCGCCTCAACGAGTACATCGTTTCATCTCATTGCATCATTTTCATTGGAGCTCATTTTGATGCCCGAAATGCTGTTGGAAGAGGGCTATGTGATAAATTTGTTAGATCTGCTGCATCAAATAGCTATTTGTCATTTTTGCCATGATTAACGTGTGCATGATATGCTCCTGAGCTCTACATGAGTTCTGTTATATGCCATGCCATCTTTACAGAGGTGCTTACCATGTATTTTTGGTGATATTTTTGGTGACTAGCACAAGCTTGCAAAGTAGCGCAATCGGTAATGCTGATTTCAGGGACTTAGAATTTCACTAAGTCCTTGTTCTGTTTTTGTCGGTATGCCATATGTTCACGTTGTTTCCTAGTGATACGTGCCTCTTTTGAGGATGATAAGTAAGGATGTTTTGTTAACATTGTGGTGCTCTATCCATCCATGTCTTTGTTTGCATTTATGGAGCACCATAGCTTGAGTCAATCGAGCTCTACTTTTGCTATATCGTGAATCCTGGCAGATTGTTGACTTGTTAGCGATTTTGCCGAGGATGTTGTTCTTGATCCGTGCATGTTATGTTGTTGTTCTTACCATGTATAGCTTCTATGATATGTATTATTGATGGGTGTATGCTTAGTTTGTCATGCCATTCTCCGTAGTGAGTGCATCGAGCTCGTAAACATGCCTACTCGTTAACTGATTTGCATGCTCCAGTTTTTCACTAAGTCTGAGATCTGTTTATGTTTTTGCCATGTTCACATGCTTGCAATTGTATTTTATGATCCCTTTTGGCTCAAGGTCACTAAGTGACTTTTGTTAAGTGCTTTGAGTAGCTTCATGCCATGCCTTGATTTGCCATGTTAAGTTCCTGTAGCTTGTACTTTTCATGCTCTAAAGTGTGCTTCCTGATGATAAATTCCAGACTTGTGTTAATTTCACAAAGTCTGAAATCTGTTATCATTTGCATTTTTGCCATGCTTGTTTGAACCTGTTAATGGATGGATTAGCCGTAGCTCAGTGATCATCTTTTGTGAAGAATCATGAGTGGATCCCTGCCATGTATTTTTTTTGTCATGTTTGAGTGCTGTAGCATATTTATCTTGATGCATTTAGTTGGTCACTTGCTGATTATCGCAGACAGGTGCCATATTTGTTTTGCTTGCCATTTCCAAACCGTGCATCCGATTCCGGTGATCTTTATATCGATTTCAACCGAAATCACCTCGCCATTCTAGTGGCACTCTTGGATTTCCATGTTGAGGCCATGTTCAATCATTCCTTGTCAAATCTTGCATATGCATCACATATCGCATCCCGCATAGCATACCATGTTTGCATCATGTTGTTTGAGCATTGCACATGGTTGATTGTGTTCCTTTTGCTTGTTTGTCTTGTTTGGGTAGAGCCGGGAGACGAGTTCGCTAACGAGGGGCCTGTTGAGTTCGCTTACGAGGATCAAGTCAACTCTGACAACTTTGCAGGCAAGATGATCATACCCTCGAAATCACTTCTATCTTTGCTTGCTAGATGCTCGCTCTTTTTCTATGCCTATGCTACGATGCCTACCACTTGCTTATCATGCCTCCCAAGTTGCCATGTCAAACGTCTAACCAACCATGTCCTAGCAAACCGTTGATTGGCTATGTTACCGCTTTGCTCAACCCCTCTTATAGCATCGCTAGTTGCAGGTGAAGATTGGAGATCGTTCCTTGTTGGAACATTGTTTATTGTTGGGATATCAATAGTGTAAGCCAACTATGTACCTTTACCCCTTTTATCTATTTACATGGGTTGTTGTGAAGATTACCTTACTTGCGACATTGCTTTCAATGCGGTTATGCCTCTAAGTCGTGCTTCGACACGTAGGAGATATAGCCGCATCGAGGGCGTTACAAAACTCTTCATTGAGCATAGAACATAATATTAGTACAAGATGTGTACTCCGAGATGATATATAACTTATGCGCAGAAATTTAAAATGCAGCTTATGGTTACAAGTGTAGATGATAATATAAAGTACCTGAAGAACTGTGGAGCCAAACACTATATTGAAATGAGCACAAAGATCATGTATTACACCCAAGGTCTCCAGTTTAGGTGCAGAGGTGACGGTGAATAAGTAGAATCAAGGATCAACCTTTGAAGTGAAGGGGTATCTTGGATGATGAGTTGCCTTCCGTCAAAATAAATTCCAATTCTTACAAGGTTAGGCGACTTTATTTGGAAACAACCGATTCTAACTGTAAAAACAAGCACCAAGCACTCCAGGGCAAGGCAACTAGAGTGGATGATGCTGTGAAATGAGGCCTCCGATATACGAACCCGCATAAGTGAAAGTTTCTTGAGAAATGAGAGTCGAAGGTTTAGTACCAGGTTGTCTGGTAGGTAGCACAGCGCAAAGGTGGCGGTGTGGAGAGAGGAGGAAAATCGCGAGATGGACATTGGTGCTGAGGGCACAAGTACATGGCATTCGGGATCTGGTAGGTGATTTCCAGGGGAATAGTAGAACTCAAGGAGCTTTAGTTCTGTGAATTCAGGGGATTTCAGCCAGGTGTGCACCATGCAGGGCGTGGTATGCTTGCTCAGGTAGCAAGACGGGATGCAGAGGCTTTGAACGGAGCCCTGGTGGGAGGAGATGATGGCTCTGGGGATTTCAAAATCATTGAAGAGAGATAGCTGACGATAGTCGAGATTAAGGGGCACAACGCGCCATAGAGGGCGCCTCCGAATTGAGAGGACTTGCGTGCGGCAGCAATCCTTGGTGGGGAGAAGCGAGATGATGTCCCCAAGGACGGCGTCCGGAGGATCGCTGATGCGGTCCACCCGAGATTCTATGGGTTCCTGGGATCTGGTGGGGGCGGGGTCGCCTCTTCTCCCCGCGCTTCCGGGTGCAGGATCTACAATAGGTGTCGCCGCTGGCGGAAGCCTCGTCTTCTTGGCGCTGGGGTCAGATGACTCCATTTTCCTCGAGGGCATCGCGTCGCGCTCATGGATTTGAGTAGAGTAACGAATGACAAGCCTAGTTGTAGTGCGAGTGAAGAAGAAGGGGAGCTGGGGTATTTCTGTAGTAGTGAGGAAGAAGGGGAGCTGGGGTTTTCTGTAGGAGTGAGGTGAGGAATTTGGGGGTACGAGTGGAGCGAGCTGACATGAGGTGGGTGGGACTGAGGAGGAAGATGAGCACCCAAGGTTTTTTGGGGGCGGTGTGCTGGGTGTGGGTAGCACCTCTCATTAAGTAAATATATGGGCTTTTGAATTGATTTTATTATTTACTAGGGTGGATGGGCTGTTTTGTCTTGGGCCCAGAGAAACAATTACTACTAGTACAGTGGAGACACTCTACAACTACCTAGAAAAACAATTACTACTAGTATAGTGGATACACTACCGCTTCTGGCTCCTCCTAGGTCATCGAAACGTCTCCCTCTACTGAATACAGTTTTACTTTTTTTCACCGACATGCGGGCCATGCAGCGCACGGGCCCAAATGCCATCCACCAAATTAGAAGGCAGTATGAAGGCGGAGAGTCACCCCGGTCGTAGCACGACAATAACGAGCCGTCGTATCACAAAACCCCACCTCCCCACAGTCTAAGTTTGATGGACGAACCAACCATCATTTCACTCTTCGTTGAATGCCCTTCTCCCTCACCGTCTTCAAGAAAGCGAACACTCGCATCTACCACTGTTCTTCTCTCCCAACGAAGGGAAGGTAAGCGAATCCGTGATGTTGGTATATTTTCATTTAGAGAAAAAAAGAACTTCTGCAAAGCAATAACCAATCCTCGCTCTCTTTTTTGTTTCATTGTCATTGCGATTGTGTTTTCCTTTCAGTGGTCTCCTAGTATTCGTCAGTTTCATGATGGACTGTGGAGAACCGGGAAAAGATCTGCCGATATTGGAGCATACGCGGGAGGCTGATCCCCACGAGACAGAGAGCTCCAAGAAGATGGAGGCAGCCACCGAGCTGACCCCAGATATGCTCATGGCCACTACTGAGATGGTCAATGCCCCGTTTGAGATTATAGCCCCCGTGGCACTGCAGGAACAGTTTTCCCCCTTCGAGGATGTGTCCCCCCCCCCCCCCCCGCTGAGCTGGCCAAGGTGATTTTCTTCTTTGCCGATCTCAATTGTGGTTTTTCATCTAAGTATGTGGTGATGAATAATGCAAAATTTTATTAGCTTTGATGCCATGCTATATGTAGTGGTTTAAATAACTTGTGTTTCTTATACTGGAAAGTAATTCAGAATTTGTTTCTATTTCAATTAGAGCCCTGATGTAGACAAGGATTGTGTGGTTGTACATGTCACTCGCTATGAGGCGTATGACCTGAATATACACACTGGGAAAATAGAGTTCTTAGGATGTTGGATCCTGGAAGTCATTTGCGCTTATACCGATGTCGAGTTGTATTCCAGCCTCACTGTTGTCAGGCGTGTTGTCTAGGGTGTACTGAAGCACAAGAAGTTCAGAGCTACTCCTTCGTTTGTGAGGCATACTGTTCTTGCCAAGCTTACACAGGAAGATGACGTGGCATGCCTCCACAAACAAGTTTATGAGTGGCAAGGCCACAAGGTTATCTTCATGAAGGTTCACAGGATTGAGCTGCTTTCGGACGTCCTCGATGATGTTCATTGCAAGGTTCGTCTTGTGTCTAGCCCAAATTAGATCGAGGCATGAAATAGTTTCCCCAGCTAATGTTTAATAGTAGTTTGGACTGTGTCTAATTATCCGAACCTTGCCTATTATCGAGCCCTCTGGGGCTAGTACTCTGTTTGAATCCGTCTATAGGAACTGCTGCCACTTTTGTGTGCCCGAGAATCATGTGAGAACCATCGTAATTTTTGCCGAAACAGATGCGTCCTCACTAGTTTTTCCATGAATATGGCATGGTAAGACATAAGTTGTCACGGTTTATCATACGATTAGTGTGTGTTTGATGAAATAGAGTACTCGTTCGAGAACTGTGCGCCGACGTATACATAAGTACCTGTAAACACTGTTGGTGCTACCCCACTTGTAAGCAGTTGTGCAAAACACGGCACATTGGTTCAGCTCGCTTCAACACTAGGCTATTGACCAGCTAACAATCAATAATCTGTTATCTGACATATAAGCAACTACGTATCTTGTTACAGTGGTTCATGTAGTTAAATGAGGCCACAATGTAAATTCCAAACGTTCACACGCTAGTCCAGCGTTCATGTGGAATACTCACATTAAACTTGGCTTCATAAAAAACTTGAAAAGCATAAGTTAAGCAATTTTATACATCTCAATGATTCATAGAACATAACAAACATATAATAGTTCACAAAGAGAAAGGTGTGACAAGGTTTACAAATCAGGAAAAAACAAGCAAGGCTTCTCTGAGCAAAGGGCCTCCCGCGAGGCTTAAATTTCCTGAAGTTCACTCTGGTTTTCACTTGTTGCCACCATCCAAGGTTAGGTTCTCTCATTCCATAATAACCAATTATAATTGTGTTCTCAGCTGGAATGCTGAACTAAACCATGTAGTGTACAGACCAGCTAAAATTCTTGTGCATTCCACTAAATTTAAGCACCACTAGTTGCAGAAATAAGCAGACCACAATGCCTCTTGTCTGCGCACCTATCCCAAAAACCTCTATGCAGTCGTGCCAGCTAGTCCTCGGTCCATGGATGAACTCGTAGAAAGTGCATTCCGGACTAGGATGCAGTTGTTTTCGCTCGTCCCCGCACTGCAATCAGGAAATAAAACATACGAGTCAGCTTCTTTTAGATTGCGTTGGTCATTCTACCTAGTTACTACTAATGTAGGAATATCTGGAACACTGGTGGTTAGAGGACGGCAGCTAGGAATAGCCATCTCATTTTGTGCAGTTGTACTAAAATTGAGGTGTGTACTTTTGATTGCGCAGATAGAAACGATATGGAGACAGACATCCCTGTTTGCGCAAATACGAAATACAGTTATTTAAACAGTGACATATATTTGAAGTGGCATATGATTAACAACAACATCTACTATGTTATAATTGGCACTAGATTGACATTATGAAAGTGCCCTTAAGTAAGTAGCACCACATCACATCAACACTGCCACTAGATTAACATGCAGAACAATAGCATTAGTATTGATGTCATGAGAGTGGCCCATGGTCAGTAAATGTGCAATTAAATTTTTGCAGCTCCACTGAGATGAAGCAATGTTAGCGGAGTGAGATCTAAGTGTAACTGCAAAAACACAATTCATGGGAAATAAAGCAATACTGAAGCACTTCATAAAATGGTGGTGGCATTGCTTCAATTTATCGATGGCACTAGACCATTACTTATAGTGACATTAGGTGGCATTGCTTAATGCTTCATGTGATTTTAAATTAATGGTAGTGATATGGGCGTAGGGACAGTAGGGGCATAAAGTGGTGAGGCAGATGTGGTTGCCGAGAGCAGCAAACACTCAGGCAGCATGTCTGCATTTGTCCCATTTTTTATCTCCTCGACGACATTTTCCTATGTGAGCACAGGAAATCTAGACCTACTCATTCTCATTTGCGTTGTCCCCCAACACCCCTCACTTTCTTTCCTTTTCAACCAAGAGACAGCTCCACTTCCCCCCACCCTTCGCCATCCACCATGCTTTCTTCGCCTTTTCAACCAAGAGACCGGTTGGGTAGCCAGTATCTACTACTTTCTCCCGTTTCCTCTTATAACCAAGTCCTAGATTCATGCTACAACTTTCCTACTTTCTTCCCTGTTTGAACCAACTCTTAGATTCTACTATATGAACTAGCTTTACTTCTAATAATAGTAAAAGTCTAGGTGGCTTTGGAATAGCCGACGGAAGTAGAAAAAGATCCACACGCAGCCACGTGGGGAGCTGGGGCAGTAGAGCAAGGCAGGTTTCGAAGGAATTTATACCTGAGGGACGTTGGCGTGTGGCAAAGATGGCGTTGGGTGGACGAATCTTGTCCACAATACCGCAAGGAGGAAGAAGGGGTCGGAGGCCCTCCCGAGCTGGCGCTCTCTCGGAGAGAACGACACGGCCGCCGATCGGGATGCGCGGGCAGCCGTTGGGTCTCCTCCCTCGCCGCCGACGACAGCGTGAACGATGCATCTACACCCCTGCCCCGGTCGAGGTGGTCCGTCTGGATTGTGAACAGTCGTGAGTAGAGAGAGATATAGTGTGGCCACCTATGTCTTGCTTAGATCTGGAGAGCATGAGAGAGTGAAAGAGAGGAACCCTAGTAAAGCAAGCGCTAAGGCTCCTGCTTATATATATGGTGGAGTGATTTTGTTGTACCAGCTTCAAAAAAATGCGCTCCTACGTGTACCCACAAGTGGGTGTGAGAGAACTAGTGCGTGCGTGCACCGCTTCTCTTCGTGAGAGTACAATATACTATGCCCAAAGAACGTTCGCCACAAGAGTAATAGTATAAGTGTGTGACGTGTGAGCTAAAATAAAAGGTGTGTGATGTCTTCTGTTTTTTAGAAGTTCCGAGGGTAGGGTGTGAAGAGCACATATGTGTGTGACGTACTGACGTCTACCTATAGATATACGGTGGGTGCGAGAGGACTCAGGAGAGTCATGACTCATGAGGGTTCGTGTGTCGTGAGAGAGAGGGGGAACGTATCAATGCAATGATGTGTCTGTAAATCATTATCTGACAAACGTTCACCACAAGCCGTTTCTTGATGAACACCGTAAGAACCATTAGATCGGCATCCGACAGTGTCAGTTTTGCCATGTCATTAATAGAGCAGCCACTCCTCCTACACACAAGTCTTCCATGTGAGTGTTAGCAACTGTCATATGCTCCTCCCTCCATTCCACAATGCATTGCATATAGCTTTATTGAAAATTCGAACCTCGCAAACTTTTACCGAGTTTTCGTGTACCAAAATGCACATATAGAATACCCAGTATATATATCATTTCATTCATCTTCGAGAGGTAACTATAAAGATGGGGGAGGAGTCTACAAAGAAAGACCTTCGTATCACCTGGAGCAATTTCAACCATCCTTTTGTGTGGCGGAATATCATAGGAACTCTATATGATATGATTTTTATAAGATTTTTTCCTTTAGAGCCAATTGGTTCATAGGACTAGATTCATATACTCCACATTTCAAAGGAAATAAACATGATATCATTTTTATTGCTTTAGAGCCACTTGGTTCATATGAATGGATTCCTATACTCCCATAATTCCAAACGAAAATAAACATTAGTGTATATTCAATACAAAAATTCCTA
Source organism: Triticum urartu (assembly GCF_056163025.1). Classification (NCBI taxonomy): domain Eukaryota; kingdom Viridiplantae; phylum Streptophyta; class Magnoliopsida; order Poales; family Poaceae; genus Triticum; species Triticum urartu. The sequence continues at coordinate 233,645,875 of NC_141878.1, forward strand.
TGATGTGAACCAAATGACATCTCTTTTCTAATCCCTCCTCATAGGAATTGAGATACATGTCATCTCTAGATTCAATAGAAAAGTTCCTATGATGTGAACCAAATGACATCTCTTTTACAATCCCTACTCATAGGAATTGAGATACATGTCATCTGTTTCCCTACAACTTCCATGTATACATCTTCTATTCCTAAATAGCTAGGACAACCCACTAGTAGCTTTTTTCCTAGACATGCAACTATGGCACAAGAACACATCATGCATGCAAGTCATAAATCACATTGTTTTTCTACTCTATGCATGCAAGCACCACATCATCAATTCATGCAACTCATAAGTTATTTCTTGCATTAAATTTTGTATTGACAATGTATGTGCTGGTCACGTGCACACATATGTAGTTCACATTCACATTTTTGTTAGAAATGTCATTCTTTTAACTGAAATTCATTTTTTCTCTTTGTACTCCCTCCGTCTAGGTGTGTAAGTCATCTACCGAAAACCAAATAATCCCAAAACACTTAGGCACGGTACATTAACTCCCTCCCCATTTCTTGTTTCGTGACATATCAACCAATAAGAGATGTGGGCCGTGCATGCTTTCAATGGTTGGAGACTTTCAAACATGACATGTAGTGGTTAATTCATTGCATGGAATGCTATTAACTAGCAAAAAACCTAAGATGACTTATACACCTAAACGGAGGGAGTATTACATTTTTTCATTTTAGGCATACATTCACTTCCCATTAGTATAGATGTTTTTGGAGGAACTTTTATGCATTATCTATACCCCTATATAGTGTGCGAATAACTTTGAAAGATGGTCATTGGATGAAGCTAATCCGACAGTGCAGAGATGGCAAATCTGAGCACTACTAGCCGTTGATTATCGTCAACATTCCACCAGATTCTGCCACATGTACAATCTAGAAGACTCCATGGTTGAACTTAAGCATAATGCACAAACCTCAAAACACAAGCACTTCTCCTTTGTTCTAGAATCTTCCGTATCATAATTGCCCAAACTTTTATTTCTAAATGAATTGCTATTTTTTTACTTTATGATTTATAATGCACAATCCCATGAATCCTAATCTTTTTATAAAACTAATTGATTTTGAATCAGATGAACTATAAGAACTAAACGAACATCTACATCATGCATATATGACTCAAATCTTTACATGCTATAGTGTGTATTTATTCATAATTTGGTTTCCAAATCTCATGCATTCAATGCATGTGTACCTTACTAGCTAGTTTTGAGTAGAGTAGCAAATTTCATGCGGCCGCGGGTATATCAAAATGCAGGGCCCATGCATCATTGCCTTCCAGTCGAACCTACGTCCACAATTTTTTGTACGTATATCTCCACTGGTCCCCGAACCCAAAATGCTGACTCATTCCCGTAAAACCAAGCGGCCCACACATATTATGGAAGCGTTATAACAACGCGGTTGATGTAGTCGTACGTATTCACGGCCCGACCGATCAAGCACCGAAACTATAGCACCTCCGAGTTTCTGCACATGTTCAGCTCGATGACGATCCCCGGACTCTGATCCAGCAAAGTGTCGGGGATGAGTTCCGTCAGCACGACGGCGTGGTGATGATCTTGATGTTCTACCGTCGTAGGGCTTCGCCTAAGCACCGCTACAACATTATCGAGGATTATGGTGGAGGGGGGCACCGCACACGGCTAAGAGATCAACGATCAATTGTTGTGTCTCTGGGGTGCCCCCCTGCCCCCGTATATAAAGGAGTGGAGGAGGGGGCCGGCCAAGGAGGGTGGAGCGCCCAAGGGGGGGAGTACAACTCCCACCGGGAGTAGGACTCCCCTTTTTCCTATTAGGAGTAGGAGAGTGAAGGAAGAGGAAGGAGGGAGGAAGGAAAGGGGGGGCCGGCCCCCTTCCCAATTCGGATTGGGCTTCGGGGGGTGCGCCCCTCCCTTGCTCCTTTCCCCTCCTTGCTCCTTTCACCTCCTGGGGGTTCCGATAACCTCCCGGTGATCCGGTATTGTCCCAATCTTATCCGGAACCTTTCCGGTGTCCAAATATAGTCGTCCAATATATCGATCTTTATTTCTCGGCCATTTCGAGACTCCTCGTCAAGTCCGTGATCACATCCGGGACTCCGAACAACCTTCGGTACATCAAAATATATAAACTCATAATGAAACTGTCATCGTAACGTTAAGCGTGCGGACCCTACGGGTTCGAGAACAATGTAGACATGACCGAGACACGTCTCCGGTCAATAACCAATAGTGGAACCTGGATGCTCATAATGGCTCCTACATATTCTACGAAGATCTTTATCGGTCAGACCGCATAACAACATACGTTGTTCCCTTTGTCATCGGTATGTTACTTGCCCGAGATTCGATCGTCGGTATCTCAATACCTAGTTCAATCTCGTTACCGGCAAGTCTCTTTACTCGTTTCGTAATACATCATCTTGCAACTAACTTATTAGTTGCATTGCTTGCAAGGCTTAAGTGATGTGTATTACCGAGAGGGCCCAGAGATACCTCTCCGACAATCAGAGCGACAAATCCTAATCTCGAAATATGCCAACCCAACATGTACCTTTGGAGACACCTGTAGAGCACCTTTATAATCACCCAGTTACGTTGTGAAGTTTGGTAGCACACAAAGTGTTCCTCCAGTAAACGGGAGTTGCATAATCTCATAGTCATAGGAACATGTATAAGTCATGAAGAAAGCAATAGCAACATACTAAACGATCGAGTGCTAAGCTAATGGAATGGGTCAAGTCAATCATATCATTCTCCTAATGATGTGATCCCATTAATCAAATGACAACTCATGTCTATGGCTAGGAAACATAACCATCTTTGATCAACGAGCTAGTCAAGTAGAGGCATACTAGTGACACTCTGTTTGTCTATGTATTCACACATGTATCATGTTTCCCGTTAATACAATTCTAGCATGAATAATAAACATTTATCATGAAATAAGGAAATAAATAATAACTTTATTATTGCCTCTAGGGCATATTTCCTTCAGACTCCCACTTGCACTAGAGTCAATAATCTAGTTCACATCGCCATGTGATTTAACATCAATAGTTCACATCTTTATGTGGTTAACACCCATAGTTCACATCGACATGTAACCAACACCCAAAGGGTTTACTAGAGTCAGTAATCTAGTTCAAATTGCTATGTGATTAACACCCAAAGAGTACTAAGGTGTGATCATGTTTTGCTTGTGAGATAATTTTAGTCAACGGGTCTGTCACATTCAGATACGTAAGTATTTTGCAAATTTCTATGTCTATAATGCTCTGCACGGAGCTACTCTAGCTAATTGCTCCCACTTTCAATATGTATCCAGATTGAGACTTTGAGTCATCTGGATCAGTGTCAAAACTTGCATTGACGTAACCCTTTACGACGAACCTTTTGTCACCTCCATAATCGAGAAACATATCCTTATTCCACTAAGGATAATTTTGACCAATGTCCAGTGATCTACTCCTAGATTACTATTGTACTCCCTTGCCAAACTCAGGGTAGGGTATGCAATAGGTCTGGTACACAGCATGGCATACTTTATAGAACCTATGGCTGAGGCATAGCGAATGACTTTCATTCTCTCTCTATCTTCTGCCGTGGTCGGGTTTTGAGTCTTACTCAACTTCACACCTTGTAACACAGGCAAGAACTCCTTCTTTGACTGTTCCATTTTGAACTACTTCAAAATCTTGTCAAGGTATGTACTCATTGAAAAACTTATCAAGCGTCTTGATCTATCTCTATAGATCTTGATGCTCAATATGTAAGCAGCTTCACCGAGGTCTTTCTTTGAAGAACTCTTATTCAAATATCCCTTTATGCTATCCAGAAATTCTACATCATTTCCAATCAATAATATCTCATCCACATATAATATCAGAAATGCTACAGAGCTCCCACTCACTTTCTTGTAAATACAGGCTTCTCCAAAAGTCTGTACAAAACCAAATGCTTTGATCACACTATCAAAGTGTTTATTCCAACTCTGAGAGGCTTGCACCAGTCCATAAATGGATCGCTGGAGCTTGCACACTTTGTTAGTTCCCGTTGGATCAACAGAACCTTCTAGCTGCATCATATACAACTCTTCTTCTAGAAATCCATTCAGGAATGCAGTTTTAACATCCATTTGCCAAATTTCATAATCATAAAATGTGGCAATTGCTAACATGATTCGGACAGACTTAAGCATCGCTACGGGTGAGAAGGTCTCATCGTAGTCAATCCCTTGAACTTGTCGAAAACCTTTTGCAACAAGTCGAGCTTTGTAGACAGTAACATTACCATCAGCGTCAGTCTTCTTCTTGAAGATCCATTTATTCTCAATTGCTTGCCGATCATTGGGTAAGTCAATCAAAGTCCATACTTTGTTCTCATACATGGATCTCATCTCAGATTTCATGGCCTCAAGCCATTTTGCGGAATCTGGGCTCACAATTGCTTCCTCATAGTTCGTAGGTTCATCATGGTCAAGTAACATGACCACCAGAACATGATTACCGTACCACTCTGGTGCGGATCTCACTCTGGTTTACTTACGAGGTTCGGTAGTAACTTGATCTGAAGTTACATGATCATCATCATTAGCTTCCTCACTAATTGGTGTAGGAGTCACAGAAACAGATTTTAGTGATGAACTACTTTCCAATAAGGGAGCAGGTACAGTTACCTCATCAAGTTCTATTTTCCTCCCACTCACTTCTTTCGAGAGAAACTCCTTCTCTAGAAAGGATCCATTCTTAGCAACAAATGTCTTGCCTTCCGATCTGTGATAGAAGGTGTACCCAACAGTCTCCTTCGGGTATCCTATGAAGACACATTTCTCCGATTTGGGTTCGAGCTTATCAGGTTGAAGCTTTTTCACATAAGCATCACAGCCCCAAACTTTCAGAAACGACAAGTTTGGTTTCTTGCCAAACCATAGTTCATAAGGCGTCGTCTCAATGGATTTTGATGGTGCCCTATTTAACGTGAATGCGTCCGTCTCTAAAGCATAACCCCAAAACGATAGCGGTAAATCTGTAAGAGACATCATAGATCGCACCATATCCAATAATAGTACGGTTATGACGTTCAGACACACCATTATGCTGTGGTGTTCCAGGTGGCATGATTTTGTGAAACTATTCCACATTGTTTTAATTGAAGACCAAACTCGTAACTCAAATATTCGTCTCCGCGATCAGATCATAGAAACCTTATTTTCTTGTCACGATGATTTTCCACTTCACTCTGAAATTCTTTGAACTGTTCAAATGTTTAAGATTTATGTTTCATCAAGTAGATATACCCATATCTACTCAAATCATCTGTGAAGGTCAGAAAATAACGATACCCGCCGCGAGCCTTAACACTCATTGGAACGCATACATCAGTATGTATTATTTCCAATAAGCCAGTTGCTTGCTCCATTGTTCCAGAGAACGGAGTTTTAGTCATCTTGCCCATAAGGCATGGTTCGCAAGCATCAAGTGATTCATAATCAAGTGATTCCAAAATTCCATCAGCATGGAGTTTCTTCATGCGATTTACACCAATATGACCTAAATGGCAGTGCCACAAATAAGTTGCACTATCATTATTAACTTTGCATCTTTTGGCTTCAATATTATGAATATGTGTATCACTAAGATCGAGATCCAACGAACCATTTTCATTGGGTGTATGACCATAGAAGGTTTTATTCATGTAAACAGAACAACAATTATTCTCTAACTTAAATGAATAACCGTTTTGCAATAAACATGATCAAATCATATTCATGCTCAACGCAAACACCAAATAACATTTATTTAGGTTTAACACTAATCCCGAAAGTATAGAGAGTGTGCGATGATGATCATATCAATCTTGGAACCACTTCCATCACACATCGTCACTTCACCCTTAACTAGTCTCTGTTCATTCTGCAACTCCCGTTTTGAGTTACTACTCTTAGCAACTGAACCAGTATCAAATACTGAGGGGTTGCTATGAACACTAGTAAAATACACATCAATAATCTATATATCAAATATACCTTTGTTCACTTTGCCATCCTTCTTCACCAATTACTTGGGGTAGTTCCGCTTCCAATGACCAGTCCCTTTGCAGTAGAAGCACTCAGTTTCAAGCTTAGGTCCAGACTTGGGTTTTTTCACCTGAGCAGCAACTTGCTTGCTGTTCTTCTTGAAGTTCCCCTTTCTTCCCTTTGTCCCTTTACTTGAAACCAGTGGTTTTGTTTGCAATCAACACTTGATGCTTTTCTTGATTTCTACCTTCGTCGATTTCAGCATCACGAAGATCTTGGGAATCGTTTCCGTTATCCCTTGCATATTATAGTTCATCACGAAGTTCTACTAACTTGGTGATGGTGACTAGAGAATTCTGTCAATCACTATTTTATCTAGAAGATTAACTCCCACTTGATTCAAGCGATTGTAGTACCCAGACAATCTGAGCACATGCTCACTGCTTGAGCTATTCTCCTCCATCTTTTAGCTATAGAACTTGTTGGAGACTTCATATCTCTCAACTTGGGTATTTATTTGAAATATTAACTTCAACTCCTGGAACATCTCATATGGTCCATGACGTTCAAAACATCTTTGAAGTCCCGATTCTAAGACGTTTAAGCATGGAGCACTAAACTATCAAGTAGTCATCATATTGCGCTAGCCAAACGTTCATAACATCTGCATCTGCTCCTGCAATAGGTTTCTCACCTAGCGGTGCATCAAGGACATAATTCTTCTGTGCAGCAATGAGGATAAACCTCAGATCACGGATCCAATCCACATCATTGCTACTAACATTTTTCAACTTAGTTTTCTCTAGGAATATATCAAAAATAAAACAGGGAAGCTAAACGCGAGCTATTGATCTACAACATAGATATGCTAATACTACCAGGACTAACTTGATGATAAATTTAAGTTCAATTAATCATATTACTTAAGAACTCCCACTTAGATAGACATCCCTCTAATCCTCTAAGTGATCACGTGATCCATATCAACTAAACCATGTCCGATCATCACGTGAGATGGAGTAGTTTCAATGGTGAACATCACTATGTTGATCATATCTACTATATGATTGACGCTCGACCTTTCGGTCTCAGTGTTCCGAGGCCATATCTGCATATGCTAGGCTCGTCAAGTTTAACCTGAGTATTCTGCGTGTGCAAAAACTGGCTTGCACCCATTGTAGATGGACGTAGAGCTTATCACACCCGATCATCACGTGGTGTCTGGGCACGATGAACTTTGGCAACGGTGGATACTCAGGGAGAACACTTTTATCTTGAAATTTAGTGAGAGATCATCTTATAAAGCTACCGTCAAACTAAGCAAAATAAGATGTATAAAAGATAAACATCACATGCAATCAAAATATATGTGACATGATATGGCCATCATCATCTTGTGCCTTTGATCTCCATCTCCAAAGCATCATCATGATTTCCATCATCACCGGCATGACACCATGATCTCCATCATCTTGATCTATATCAATGTGTCATCACATGGTCATCTCGCCAACTATTTCTCTTGCAACTATTGCTATCGCATAGCAATAAAGTAAAGCAATTATTTGGCGCTTGCATCTTATGCAATAAAGAGACAACCATAAGACTTTTGCCAGTTGTCGATAACTTCAACAAAACATGATCATCTTATACAACAACTTATATCTCATCACGTCTTGACCATATCACATCACAACATGCCCTGCAAAAACAAGTTAGACGTCCTCTACTTTGTTGTTGCAAGTTTTACGTGGCTGCTACGTGCTGAGCAAGAACCGTTCTTACCTATGCATCAAAACCACAACGATAGTTTGTCAAGTTAGTGATGTTTTAACCTTCTCAAGGACGGGGCGTAGCCACACTCGGTTCAACTAAAGTTGGAGAAACTGACACCCGCTAGTCACCTGTGTGCATAGCACGCCGGTAAAACCAGTCTCGCGTAAGCGTACACGTAATGTCAGTCCGGGCCGCTTCATCCAACAATACCGCCGAACCAAAGTGTGACATGCTGGTAAGCAGTATGACTTATATCGCCCACAACTCACTTGTGTTCTACTCGTGCATATTACATCAACGCATAAAACCTAGGCTCAGATGCCACTATTGGGGAACGTAGTAATTTCAAAAACATTCCTACGCACACGCAAGATCATGGTGATGCACAGCAACGAGAGGGGAGAGTGTTGTCTATGTACCCTCGTAGACCGGAAGCGGAAGCGTTATAACAACGCGGTTGATGTAGTCGTACGTCTTCACGGCCCGACCGATCAAGCACCGAAACTATGGCACCTCCGAGTTTTAGCACACGTTCAGCTCGATGACGATCTCCGGACTCCGATCCAGCAAAGTGTTGGGGATGAGTTCCGTCAGCACGACGGCGTGGTGACGATCTTGATGTTCTACCGCCGCAGGGCTTCGCCTAAGCACCGCTGCAATATTATCAAGGATTATGGTGGAGGGGGGCACCGCAAACGACTAAGAGATCAATGATCAATTGTTGTGTCTCTAGGGTGCACCCTGCCCCCGTATATAAAGGAGTGGAGGAGGGGGCCCTCCAAGGAGGGTGGCGCGCCCAAGGGGGGGAGTCCAACTCCCACCGGGAGTAGGACTCCCCTTTTTCCTATTAGGAGTAGGAGAGGGAAGGAAGAGGAAGGAGGGAGGAAGGAAAGGGGGGGCGACCCCCTTCCCAATTCGGATTGGGCTTGGGGGGCGCGCCCCCTCCCTTGCTCCTTTCCCCTCCTTTCCACTAAGGCCCAATAAGGCCCATATACCTCCCGGGGGGTTCCGATAACCTCCCGATGATCCGGTATTGTCCCAATCTTACCCGGAACCTTTCCGGTTTCCAAATATAGTCGTCCAATATATCGATCTTTATGTCTCGACCATTTCGAGACTCCTCGTCAAGTCCGTGATCACATCCGGGACTCCGAACAACCTTCGGTACATCAAAATATATAAACTCATAATGAAACTGTCATCATAATGTTAAGCGTGCGGACCCTACGTGTTTAAGAACAATGTAGACATGACCGATACACGTCTCCGTTCAATAACCAATAGCGGAACCTTGATGCTCATATTGGCTCCTACATATTCTACGAAGATCTTTATCGGTCAGACCGCATAACAACATACGTTGTTCCCTTTGTCATCGGTATGTTACTTGCCCGAGATTCGATCGTCGGTATCTCAATACCTAGTTCAATCTTGTTACCGGCAAGTCTCTTTACTCGTTCCGTAATACATCATCTTGCAACTAACTTATTAGTTGCATTGCTTGCAAGGCTTAAGTGATGTGTATTAACAAGAGGGCCCAGAGATACCTCTCCGACAATCGGAGCGACAAATCCTAATCTCCAAATACGCCAACCCAACATGTACCTTTGGAGACACCTGTAGAGCACCTTTATAATCACCCAGTTACGTTGTGACGTTTGGTAACACACAAAGTGTTCCTCTGGTAAACGGGAGTTGCATAATCTCATAGTCATAGGAACATGTATAAGTCATGAAGAAAGCAATAGCAACATACTAAACGATCGAGTGCTAAGCTAACGGAATGGGTCAAGTCATTCACATCATTCTCCTAATGATGTGATCCCGCTAATCAAATGACAACTCATGTCTATGGCTAGGAAACATAACCATCTTTGATCAACGAGCTAGTCAAGTAGAGGCATACTAGTGACACTCTGTTTGTCTATGTATTCACACATGTATCATGTTTCCGGTTAATACAATTCTAGCATGAATAATAAACATTTATCATGAAATAAGGAAATAAATAATAAATTTATTATTGCCTCTAGGGAATATTTCCTTCAGACCCTACCCTAGGGTGCCCTAGGTAGTTGCCACACACATCATTGGTTTTCTCTTTTATTTTTGCTCTTGCGCCCTAGAGTGAAATGATGGTTGCTTCGTCCGTCCAGCTTAATGTAGGAAAGGTGGGGCTTTGTGATTTGACCCCTCATCGCTCATTTACTACTACTGTGGCGCTACGACCGGGGTGCCTCCAAGTCCAACCACAGCTCCGAACTGTAATTTGGTGCATCACACGTGGAACAAGACGGTGGATGAGCCACATGTCGGCCAAAGGAGTCCTGTTAAGTGTGTCACCATTTCGTGTGCGGACTGACCCTGATTGAGTTGCTACGCCAACACGACAGGAGAAGCCTACCACTTGGTTTTGCTCCTTGGTGATTCCCGACTATATTGATATAAAAAGATACATATTGTACTACCCTCTCTGTCTCGGTTTATAGGGCATGCACGTAGTTCTAGGTTGTCCATTTGACTAACTAAATATGAGTTACTATGTCACAAAAAGTATATCATTGGATTCTTAAGAGGATGTAGTTTGTAAACATATACTATGCATCACATATATAGCCAGTTAAATTCTCAACCTAGAACGACATGCATGCCCTGTAAAACCGATACAGAGGAAGTAGTAAAAATGAGGTGATTTTACCGAGCGATGGGCGGGGGAGCATGACCTATCATGCGGTCCCACATGTCATGATGTACCAAGGCGATGCGCGTGTCCCTCTTGAGGCAGAACAATGGTCGAAGCAATACTACGTGGTTTTCTTGAAGGAGATGATGGCGAAGCGAAGTGTGAAATAATTGTTGCTTCGTCCGTCTGGGAAGGTGCGGCATTGTGATTTGACATCTCATTGCTCATTACTACTACTGGCATGGTATGACTGGGGTGCATCCCCCCTGCTATTCTGCACTGTTATTTGGTGCATGACACGTCGACCCGGTTGCTATATGGCCCACATGTCGGCAAGAGGAAGTACATAATTCATGAAGGCGAGCGTCGACGAAGGAGTACAAGACATGGCTTGGTTTTTGCTACTTCGCGCGATCCATCGATACAAACCCGGACTAAAAAAGGCGAGGGTGGGTCTTTTCCCACGCGGCAAGCAGGGGAGTTTGGCATAGTCTGTTCGAGGAAAGGAGGTAGGAAGGGAAACAAGCAAATAAAGGTTGACCGACTTAGTTTTGGGAAAATCTGATTTTACGGAGTACGTACCCACTATGGAGGTAGTACTACTTACTACTGCCTCCTTTCCGGTTTATAGGGCTCATCTAAAAAAATTGTTTTTCTGTTTTATAAGTCTCAATTCTACTACTAGAAGTGCCATCACATGTTGGATTTCGAGGTGCGTTAAATCACTTAATGCAAGCAGTGTCAAGAGAAAACTCACCAATGCATGTAGAAGTTCATGGAAATTTAGTGTTCATGCATGCATTCGTTCTAATTAATGCCTCGGTAAACATAACTTCTTGAGAAAAACGAGTGTACTAATTACTTGTGCAAACTACAAAATTAATTCCACCACTCACCGTCTACCTTGGTTGGAGAGATTTTGAAATTGAGCCATAAACTGGAAAGGAGGGAGTAGTAACATAGCCTAGGGTAGCTTGCTGCACCACGGACTCCAAGGAAATTGCTGTAGTAGTACTACTCCTATATACCACTATACTACTCCTACTACCCCCTCCGTTTATTTTTAGTTCGCATATAAGGTTTGGTCAAAGTCAAGCTTTGTAGAGTTTAACTAACTTTATATTAAAAAATATAAACATTCACAATATGAAATCAATATCATCAGATATGCACCATGAAACATATGTTCATACTATATAGTTTTAGTATTGTAGATGTTCATATTTTTTATATAAATTTGGTCAAACTTTGTGCAGTTTGACATTGACCAAATCTTATATGCGGGGTAAAAAGAAATGAACGGAGTACTAAAAGACATATATTCCAAACAATATGATAATCTCTCTTACCAAGGTAGGGACGAGGAGTAAACGGAGGGACTAGTAAAATTTTCTCCTCGTCCTACGAGCCACCGCGCACGTGGGCGAGGAAGCGGGCGTAAGGCGTACCAGTAAGCAAACTTCATTTCATCCTGCGAGCCACCGCGCTCATGGGTGGGGGAGACGGTGTACTAAGCAAGCTTCTCCTTGTTCTGCGAGTTGATAAAACATATCAAAAGTAATACGTACAGAGCATCTCGAGTGTATAGAGCCTTGCCTTTAAGGTAGGCCCCACATGGTTTGCCTCTTTTTTAACATAACACGTCAAGTCATAATTTGTTTGTTCACCGGTGGTAGACAATCCTCCATCAAGTGGACAACCAGTACACGTGTCACCCGACCACCAGTCACCACCATGCTCCACTCCTCATCACTTTATCTCTCATCTTTCTCGAGATATAATTTTTTTGATGAAATTCTCGCGACACCACTTTTCCGATAAACTTTTCGAGATATCATTAGTTTTTACACATGGGATTACTCCTGCATGGGTCAATCACAACAGGTGTTTTGTAAAAAATGCATCTTGATGTTCCATGCAATGCACATGCATCTTGCTAGTCCATGAAAACAACACATGGCAAAATTTTGCGGCGAATGAGGGATTTGAATCTGCTAGGAGGGGCTGTTCGGATCTTGCCCGGGGTAGCCAAAATATTGGCGACCCTTTTGTCCACCGATGCCTTTGCCATCGATGAACGAGGGCTCGGGTGCTCATGCATCCTCCATCACGCACGTTGGAGACGAGCTCGCACGAGTTGTGCTTTTTTTGTCCCACCACGCCGCCCGAGCTGGCCGTAGACCGACCAGCGACCCGCAAATTACGCCATCCAACCGTAGCCGCACACATTCTGATAGCAACTCAACCAACCGGAAGAAATTCATACAAACACGGCGATATTTCATATAAACAATGAAGGAATTCATATAAAATGCCGGATTTTCATACAAACATGACGGATTTCATTACATTCAAATCAACTAAGCGGTGCTAGTTCTGGACAACACAGGTATATAATACCTGGCCTAAATGGTCGCCCGCTGATCCATCTGTGTTCCTCATGTCCGACAGCACGATCACTGGACTGCCGGGAGCCCCGGAGGTATATGCTTCAGCGCAAAGGACGGCTCGCTTCCCCACTGCCCAACTGATATGGTTGGCTGATACCCAAGATGATGGTGGAAGGGGGCTTCTCCGTTTCCGTGGAGCCCATGCGGGGTCAATGAAGGTCCCCACAACAAAAGGGTTCGGCAAGACACCTATTATGTAGTACACCGACGTCACCTCCATGGTGGCCTTCATGGGGCCCAAGCGGCGGCGGCCTCCCGTGTTCTACTTCTCCTCGATGATGGCGGCGGACGTAGAGGCGCTGGCCACCGACTCGTCGCTCTCCGCGCACCCGGCTTCTATCTCTGCTTGCATGGCACGGCCGCCGGCATGGGAGTCTCGGCCACAGAAATGGGAGACGCGGTCGCAGACACGAGAAGCGCGATATGAGGCGGCGGCATGGACGGCAGTGATGACGCCCGTGCGCCACTACTCATCGAGCTGGCCTGGAGCGGCGAGTTGCTGAACCGCGCGCCAGCTTGGGGCGGCAACTGGCTCTGTCGGGCGAGGGGAGGGAGGTGGATCAGCGAGCTGCATAGCTCGTATCCGGCGGGCTCGGTGGGCCACCCAGCCGGCTTGGATGCGGGATAACTACTCTTCATAAGCCATTGTAAGAGTGGACAAAATGGTGAATAAGGAGATAGGGGAGTAGCGGAGGTGTGCGATTCTTGTCCGGCGTTTGGATCATTTAAATAGGAGATTAAATAGATAGCGGACGGGATGAGCTCGGCCGGCGTTCTGTTTAATGTTGGCCCGGTCATGAACGGACGTGTGTCCAGAGTGGGTTTCTCGGCTTCCACACAGGTTTCATGGAGGCGTTTGAATGCGGCAAGGAGGTGTGTTCAGCCGGGCATGCAGCGAGTGGCGCCCTCGACTCTAACGTATGACATTGCGTCGTTCTTCCACTGACGTGTGGGCTCTTTGGGTACATGGCCTGCATGTCAGTGACCCAACGCAGGCAGCGCACGGTAGAGGAACTTTTGGTGGGCCAGCGAGGTCAGAAGCGGGCATTTCATAAAATGATGATTGTTCATTGAGTGTGACGTCATCTATTTCATGTAGATAAGCCTACTATATAATATAAGAGAATTTTAAAATTTTCATATATACGTTGATAGCCCGTTTGATACGTTGTGATTCATAAAGACCGCTACAAACATCAATGTTCTGATTATCGTAGATAAGATTGATTAATACCCGTAACAATCCATGTCCTTAACAAAGGGTGCATGCACGTATAGGTTGAGCGTGTGTCTTGCGTCATGTGTTGTGTGCATGCAGGCATGCGAGTGTTGCGTGCGTGCATGTGTACGTTTCAGTGTTGCATGCATGTGTGCATACGTGTGTGTGTTCGTGAGTGCATGCGTACGTGTCAGTGTTGCACGATTGCATTCGTGCGTGTTCGTTATGTGTACGTGTCAGTGTTGCACGCCTGCATGCATGCTGTGTTTGTGCGAGTGTTGCGTGCGTGCATGTGTATGTGCGGGGTGAGGCTACACGTCAATCGACTGACTTTTTCATCTCTGGTCAGTAGATTTTCCAGCCGTTGGATACGAAATCAAGGGCCTACAGTTAATCTTCAACCTCCACCCCCCTGAGCCGCCAGCCACCACCGGCCGAACCACCAGCCGCAGCCCGCCCCGAAACCACTCACCACCGCCGGTCCGCCGACGCCCCGGCCATCCCTCTAGCCCCCAGCCCCCCGAACCGAGGTTTTTCTCCGGCGATCCCCACGCCACCGCCCAATCACCGCCCCCACCACTGGTGACTGCCAACCAAAGGTCTCACGACTTCGAATCCCCACCGACCACTAATTTATTACCATTTCTGTCCTTCATATATGCGCTGACCGGTGGGCCCTATGGTAATGTGTGCTGCTGAATGTGGATCGTTTGACTGGTCAATTGATCGTGTCATCAACAAATTACGGAGCTGTATGGTGAGCCAGTAACCGTATGATCACCCTAAAATGTATTTTATTAACACAGTACGAACTCAAACTACCATTTATTTCTTTCATATACGCGCTAACAGGTGGACCCCACAGTTACGCGCCCCGATGGTGCAACACTAGTTGCGCCACGTGGAACGTTTGACTGGTCAATTGATTGTGTCATCAAGAAAATACGGAGTTGTATGGGTGAGCCAGTGACCGTATAATCACAACATGTATTTTTTAACACGGTACAGACGCAAGCGCTCATATATACGCACAAGCACTCACCGCTATAAGCGCACACACGTAGACCCTACCCTATGAGGACCTTCGAGAGAGTGAGCCAGCATATGATCTTGAGATTTTACAAAGTCACCATATGTGCCTCGTAGTCGAGTGGAACGTCTCCTCCCACTGAACGCACATCATCGGAAATACTAAAATTAACCCAGGATAAGTGTGAGCACCAGGACTTTAACCCTGGTGGGCTCGAGAAAACACTGTCCTCCTAACCATCCAACTACAGGTTGGTTAGCACAACAAAATGTATGTGGTGACCATGATGGGCTTATTCTGAAGTCTAGTGACCCTATCGTGCTTTCGCTTCAAATACAATGACCATAAGTGTCGTCAACAAAATACGGAGCATGCATCAAATACAATGTCCGTCAGTGTCATGAACAAAATACAGAGACGTATCGTGAGGTGGATACCGTATGATCACCATGAGAATGTATACGGTGACCATAATGAGCATATTATGAATTCCAGTGACCGTATAGTGCTTTCGCTTGTAATACAGTGACCGTCACGGGTGAATGTGTCATGGGCATGCATACTTTTAGTGGGTCGGGAGATAGTTTGTGTGCGTACGTGAAAGTGGTGTAGAAAGAGGGGGTGTCCGGTGGAGACAAGGAGAGATGTGCCCTTCGTTTCTATTTCTCGTGACTAATATTTTAGGAGAAAATATAAACATTCACAATGCAGAACAAATATATTTGGATACACCATGCAATTAACTTTCATGTATAACATTGTACTATTGTATATGCTTATTTTCTTAGTGGCCGATTGCGTGTGTGGTGTGGTGGGCACATCATTTCTAGTTGGGTGGGCACATCATTTCTAGTTGTGGTGGGTCAACATGAGGACTCATGGATCGGTTCCATCCCGTGCTACATAGGTTGGACCTAGATGCATTATACGAAGACCCATGTGGAGGACTCGGCGTACAACATGAAGCTACCAGAGTCGTGCAGGACACTATCACCAATGGTGATAGCCGACAATATATGATTTGTAACCCTAGGCCCCGAGTATGTTATAGAAGCCCGGGGGGCTAGTTCGTCGATAGTATACACACACGCACACTGCTTGGTATTCACGTGTACTTTGTACACACCCCTATCACTAATATACAGTACCAAGAGTAGGCTTTTTCCTCAACTGCAAGGGTCCGAACTTGGGTAAAACTTTGCCTCGTATTGTCGTCCAGCCTAACAGTCAGGGATATCCTACCGAATGATCTGATGGAATCATATCAGCCAACTACTAAGAGAGAGGTGTGTCTGTGGGGGGGGCAATATGTGCGAGAGATGCCTAAAGATAATGTGCGTGCAGGAGACACTACAAAAAATACACTTCCATGTTGATACGTGTTTGTTACAGTAGGTCACTTTTTCTGTCATGCATGTACATCCATGATGATTTTATGACCAAATCAAGATAGTCATACATGTGTTGTCGTAGAAGTGTTCCATGACATTACCAAAATTATCATCACGGAAGTGTACACTTCCATGATGATAAATCGCGCGTCATAGAAGTGCTTTCATCAAGGGTGACTAACACGTGCCATCCACTGTAATGGGTCTCTATTAAGCTATCAGGTCCGGTTTTGGATCCGATAACCCGTTAACAGCCCGGACCAATGGGGATTTTCCACGTGTAAAATTGTCATTGGCCGGAGGAAACACGTGTTGGCTCACCGTTGGGACAGATGTCAAACAATCATTGGACAGGAGGCACCTATGATAGGTCGACACGTGGCACGGCCCAACAGAGGACCATTCCGATGAAAAGGTCAGGCCTGTCAAAATAAGCGGGCCGGCCCATTAGCGGCCTACCTGAGTCATGCCCATTTACAAGCACGACCCATACAAGTTACACAGAATCGGCCCATCAAAGGCCCATTCTAGATTTGACAATTTCCAGCCCATCGTCAATTTTAGCTCGTTAACGATCCCTACGTCTTTGGGGCCAATTGCGGCCCGAGCTTCTTTCGGTCTGTTAGCAGCCCATCGTCAGTTCCAGCCCGTTAATGGCCCAGAACGTCTTTTGGGCTTTTCTCGGCCTATTCTGCTATTGGGACAATTCTAGCCCACTGTGACTTTAGGCCTATCCTCGGCCCATTCGGTAAATGGGCCAACTCCTAGCCCATTTTGTCTCCCGACCTGTTAACGGCCCACACAACAGTTGGGCCTTTGACTTTAGGTCCATTAGGTACCCAGCTTCTGCAGGGCATCATTTCAGCCCAACGCGACTTTCGGCCTGTTAAAAGCCTAGTTTGCAAATTGGGCCTCCTCTGCCCCATAACACTTTCGGCCTCTTACTGGCCCGTAAAGTAAAAGGGCCGAGACAAAATTGACATCTATTTCAGCCTACTAGAGGCCCGCTGGCCATTTCCATTTATATGGCCCTATCGAGCTTTTGGCCTCTTAACTGCCTGCTAAGAGCCGTTGTTACGGTGGGCCACATCATTTGGAATCCACTTAATATTACTTTAACCAACCCAATTAAGGCCCGCTTTGACTACACATGTTTGTTCGTTTGTATGGCGTCCAGGAAATGTTTGGGCGTGTTGGCCCCCGTTTCAATGATATAGCATATTCAAGAATTATCCTACTCAATACTATCGCCTCTAAAAAACATACACTATACAATAAAAAGACTAAGTCATAGAAACGTAGAATAATCCTATACAATAAAGAAATTACAGCCGAATACACCCACTGGGCATTATAGTTCGGCACCAGTGATAATAAAGTGTACACAAACAGCAGACTACATACACTGGACAAATAAAGCTCATACATCATGGACACACATCAAACAGAACTTACCATTTGAACTATAATATCTTCAAAAAATAGGATTGGCCGGATTCAGATAGCACAAATTTCAGTCTAAAATATCCAATTCCTTTGTGGTTACCTCAGTGTCTTGTTTCATTTTTTGACTCCTGCATCTAATACCTGCATGTCCAGTCTCAACTTGTTGATTGTATGTTGAGAATCATGTACACATTGTCTTTCCACCTCTAGTTGATGCTCGAGAACATCAACACATTCCAATTCCAATCCATAATCATTCGGTAACGGCCATGCCGCACTGCTCACAGATCTTTGTGTTGATGTCACTTCATCCTGAAATGTTTCTGTAAGTACACATGACTAGGGCAAAAATATAGTTACAACAGTGAAGCGAGCAAGACAAACTATTTTCTACATGGCAAAACAGGACTAACAATAATGTTACACGTCATGAATAAGTATGTGATATTTTAAAAATTATAAAAATGGTAGTCTGTGCAGCCTGCATACAGAAATCTCTCTTAGCTCACCAGAGGAGCATGATGTTGGGGCCAAATCCAAAACACAGACAAGTTACAAATTTAGAGAGCATGTTGTGTATAAGTAAGCAAGCAGTTGGCCATTCTGTAGCTCAATTAAAGTCTTAGGGAGCATAATGAACATCAGAGGGATTCATACAAACCTACTACAGCAAGCAAAGCTATGCAATAATTAGCCTAGTATAAACTAGATTGTGAGCCTCATGCAGTAATAGTTGGTTATTAGACTTCAAAGCTTCAGGCACACTTCGCCAGAGTAATTAAATGGTAAGATCTTTAATTATGTCAACTAATAGTTATACAAGTACCCAACATCAGGCATCATTGTTTGGGCATCTCATTAACCGAGGACAAATAAAGCAATTGAAAAGAGAAAATTAACTATGCCTGAAACAAACAAGGAATTGAACTGTTGAGTTGGATACAGTGACTTACCTTAACTGGTTGAACAGGCTCAGCGCTGCTCCTACTTCTCTTGCAAGGCTCCTTCCTAACATCTTGTACTTGGAAATCCTCAATCTTATCTTCATTGCACCCCCTCTGCAAGGTGACACAAACTAGTTACTCGTCTCCTTAGAAGATAAATATGCACACTTTCCAGTCTATGAACAACACAAAAGGATGAGATTATAACAAAACAACACCACATAATGAAACATGCCACATCTCTTGCACGTGCACACAATGAAATGAGCATTTACTATGTGTGCACTATGTAAAAACTAGGCATACCTTTGAACTAGATCTCCAAGTACTCTTGGAGAGCCTACTTTAGTGTACAGCCAAACCTTTATGTCACCTATGTGTTAGACAAGCCCCCACTACATCAGCCCTTAGTGTTTAAATCGTTGACAAGCTATGTTAGAGTGTTAGGTCAAGAACGGCAAGTAATCAAAGCAAACAGTCCTGGTATGGCTGGTTGACGCAAACAAGCAATCGAACAGAGATGTGAGCAAATCTTACATACTCCCTCCTTCCATCTATATATGGCCTAATCGTTTTTCGGGGCTAACTTTGACCAAGTGTTATAGCAATAATATATGACATGCAAGTTACACAAAGCATACCATCAAATTCGTACGTGAAAGGAGCTTCCAATGATATAATTTTCACATTATACATCTCATGTATTATTAGTCTTATCAATAGTCAAAGGCTGTCTTGAAAAACACATTAGGCCCTATATAGATGGAAGGAGGGAGTATCAAGAAAAGAAGCAAAGAAGGAGGCTTAAAGACCATCACTTGACTGACCAGATTTAAGGGGCATTTAAACATCATGTGCAACGTATGAACTAACATAAACATTGCATATTCCAGATTCTACAATGGAATGCACATGCATTATGTTATGACATGTATGATGATGCCTAAATGTACACTATAGCAAGCAGGAGTGATTCATCATTGCACACACAATTGAATTGCAGGTTAAGGGCCAGTTCTATTCCACCTTTTCAGAGCTTATTGTAAAAATAAGCCGTAAAAGATGTAAAGAAGTCATTTTTGAGTTATGGGATTGGGCTTAACTTATTTCGCTTTGGAGGGCGTGTTTCGGGTAGAAGCTCACTAAAAATTGAAGGGAAGGGGAATAGTGAAATGACTTTGTTGTCTGCCTATATTACACTCAAGATGCAACTACTCATGCCCGCGCCACACCTGGCCCTCAAGTAAAAACAAACACGTAAGCATTCATTACCCTGCCCGCTTGCATCTCCTCTCCCCTTTCCCTCTACCTCGATCCCCTGCCTGCAGTGCTTGGGTTCCTCCAGCGAGTCGTCACCACTCGACCCATCTGGCCTGGTCCTCGATGATGCTCTGTCCATCTAGGCTACATGGCCGGCGGGTAGGGCCAAATCTCTCCGGCTGCTCCTCCCTCTAGCGCCGCCCCTCATTCTCATGGTCTCCAGCAGCTGCTCCATGATGACCCACAAGTATAGGGGGTCTATCGTAGTCCTTTAGATAAGTAAGAGTGTCGAACCCAATTAGGAGCAGAAGGAAATGATAAGCGGTTTTCAGCAAGGTATTCTATGCAAGCACTGAAATAATAGTTAACAGATAGTTTTGTGATAGGATAATTTGTAACGAGCAACAAGTAACAAAAGTAAATAAAGTGCAGCAAGGTGGCCCAATCCTTTTTGTAGCAAAGGACAAGCCTGTACAAACTCTTATATGATGTAAAGCGCTCTCGAGGACACATGGGGATATCGTCAAGCTAGGTTTCATCACGTTCATATGATTCACGTTCGGTACTTTGATAATTTGGTATGTGGGTGGACTGGTGCTTGGGTGTTGCCCTTACTTGGACAAGCATCCCACTAATGACTAACCTCTATTGCAAGCATCCGCAACTACAACAAAAGTATTAAGGTAAACCTAACCATAGCATGAAACATATGGATCCAAATAAGCACCTTACGAAGCAACGCATAAACTAGGGTTTAAGCTTCTGTCACTCTAGCAACCCATCATCTACTTATTACTTCTCAATGCCTTCCTCTAGGCCCAAATAATGGTGAAGTGTTATGTAGTCGATGTTCACATAACACCACTAGAGGATAGACAACATACATCTCATCAAAATATCGAACGAATACCAAATTCACATGCCTACTAATAGCAAGACTTCTCTCATGTCCTCAGGAACAAACGTAACTACTCACAAAGCATATTCATGTTCATAATCAGTGGGGTATTAATATGCATATAGGATCTGAACATATGATCTTCCACCAAATAAACCAACTAGCATCAACTACAAGGAGTAATTAACACTACTAGCAACCACAGGTACCAATCCCGGGCTTAGAGACAAGAATTGGATACAAGAGATGAACTAGGGTTTTGAGAGGAGATGGTGCTGGTGAAGATGTTGATGGATATTGCCCTCTCCCGATGAGAGGAGCGTTGGTGATGACGATGGCGATGATTTCCCCCTCTCGGAGGGAAGTTTCCCCGGTAGAACAGCTTCGGCAGAGCCCTAGATTGGTTCTGCCAAGGTTCCGCCTCGTGGCAGCGGAGTCTCGTCCGGAAAGATGGCTTATGATTTTTTCCTCATCGAAAGACTCAATATAGCAGAAGATGGCCATCGGAGGGCCACCAGGGGGCCCACGAGGTAGGGGGGCACGCCCAGGGGGGTAGGGCGCGCCCCCCACCCTCGTGGGCAAGGTGTGGACCCCCTGGTGAACTTCTTGCGCTCAGTATTTTTTTTATATTCTGAAATTGACTTCCGTGAAGTTTCAGGACTTTTGGAGCTGTGCAGAATAGGTCTCCAATATTTGCTCCTTTTCCAGCCCAGAATCCCAGTTGCCGACATTCTCCCTCTTTATGTAAACCTTGCAACATAAGAGAGAATTGGCATAAGTATTGTGACATAATGTGTAATAACAGCCCATAATGCAATAAATATTGATATAAGAGCATGATGCAAAATGGACGTATCACTCCACTGTGGTCCGTCCAACGCACTACTCCGGCGGGTGCCGCACAACTACGGCTGATGCAACACTGCGGCAGAAGGCACCTTATTCCCCCTCCCCTCCTCCCAGGCCGTGGCCTTGAGGTGCTGTTGAAGGATGAGCTCATCCAACAAGGTGAGGATCTCCTCTGATTTTTTTGCCAAATTTTCATTCTAATCCACTATACGATGAATTGTTATGAGCTGCTTCTGCTGCTGCTATATGATGCATCGCTATGAGCTGCTCCTGTTGCTGCTATATGATGAATTGCTATGAGCTACTGCTGCTGCTATATGATGAGTTTCTATAAGTTGCTCCTGCTGCTATATGATGAATTGCTATGAGCTGCTCCTGCTGCTACTATAAGATGAATTGCTATGAGCTGCTCCTGCTATTGCTATATGATGAATTGCTATGAGATGCTGCCGGTATATGATGAATTGCACACTGCTGTTACTGATGTTGTATGATGAGTTGCTATGAGCCGCTGCTGCTATATGATGCTTTCAGGTGGTGCTGTTATATGATAATAACCAGCCACTTGGAACATCGAATTTCAATAAATAATTGTTCTTCATTTAAATGTGGGTCATGCGCTCTTTGTTTAAATTAGGCAATGGGATCTCTATGGAAGACATTGACCAACGTAGATTGTGCCAAGTAGATGGTATCTTTGTATTTGTATTTTGAACAAATAGTGATGGTATGTTTTCCTCTCATATTAATTGCTGCACTGGGTTCAACATGTGATGTTTGCAAGTCAAATTAATTTTCATATGGGCAGAAAAATGACAAAATATAATGCAATCTAGACTTTTCACTGATCATACCAAAGATAAGCTGAAAAGGAAGGCAATGAAAAGAACTGGTTGGCTTATTACCTGGAGCTTATATTCACAGGTGCTTATTTTCTTAGGATAACTCGTAATAACTGTCCCTAAGAAACTTGGCCAATAGAACTGACATACAAATAGCATGTCACGATGATTGCAATGGAGGAGTGACCTACCATAGCACACTGTATAGGCTCACTGTTGCCTCTCCTTTTTTGCGATGTTCCATGAAATTGCCACATACATCTTGTACTTTTTCATTGTGTAACCCTATTTGCAAGTTGACATCGCTAATTTCAGACATCTCTACATGATGATACATTGCATATCCCTTGCGCATATTTAAACCACCAATTAACGGTTGTGTGCGTAGCATAAACTAGCCATGACTCTGTGTGTTGGACTAGCAGGCACTCTAAGGGAGCCTAATGTAGTGCACCGGTATTCCTACATGCACCTACGATTTTGTGTAATGTACTACCTCTATTCCTAAATATATGTCTTTGTAGAGATTCCAATATGGACCACATACAGATGTATATAGATGCATTTTAGAGTGTAGATTCACTCATTTTGCTCCGTATGTAGCCTATAGTGGAATCTCTAGAAAGACTTATATTTAGGAACGGGGGTACGAGGTAGTATCATGTATGACATCTACATATCTAATTTAGCAGCCAGTAGTAGAAATCATTGTCTGCACAAAGGGATTACTGGTCGAAAATCCTAGAAAAGCACATTGGCAGGCGCACAACAATACTAGAGAGAGAGAGAGATGCACTTACAACATCATAGCAATGCCTCAATCCAGGATCTTGGTTGGCCAAGCTATTAGATCCAGAAGAAACATCGTACTTGTAGTTTTTGCCACCTACATAACAGGTAACAGCGACCTGTTAGTATATTTGAAGTACATCGGGCGGGTGATGCTAGACGGTTTTAAAGGTAACAAGTACCTAGGCCGTGGTGGGTACTTGGCATCTTGCCAGACGGTGGGAATCAGGTTAGAAACATCAAGGGTGATGACGCTGCGCTGGCTGTCGGGGTCCGGTAAGGAGATCTTGAACCGTCGAGTAGGGTCTTTGTGGAGCGGCTCTAGTAGGGTAGAGTACGGTGTGGGCGAAGCGGATCTATGGCCATGGACGAGGGCGTCGGTGAACCTGCTCTGGTGGTTGGGTTAAGGATGGTGTCGATGATGCGGATCTGCGGCCATGGACGGGGCATCAGAAGCTGCTCCGGTATGTTGGATGAGGGTGCGACGAAGCGGATCTGAGGTCGTGGACTTGTGAGTTGGCAAAGCGGCCGTAGTAGGGTTGAGAATGGTATAGGCGAAGCTACTCTAGTAGGGTTGACGATGGTGTCGGTGAAGCAGCTCCGGTAGGGTTGAGGAAGGTGTAGGCGAAGAGGATCAGAGGCCGTCGACGGGGCCGTCGGTGGGGCGGCTCCGGGGGGTGTGGAAAAAGCGCCTCCAGTGGGGAGTACGAATGAGCCGCTACAGATGCGCTGCGGTTGACGAGAGTACCGGCGAAGCAGACCCGACGCCATGGACAATGCCATCACTGAATGGGATGTGGTACAGTGGTAGATGAGCAGTCTACTTGTTTCTAATGGAGTTGGGAGGGGTAGATGCGGCCGCAGCAGCAGATCCGGTGTGGTGGATGCCGCTGGCAGTGAATGGGCTCTGGTACGCCGGTGGATGAGAAGTCTAGGGTTTCGAGAGGGGAGGGGTAGAAAGGCCAATGAAGTACGGACAGCGTGATGTAAGATGCTCTGGTGCTGTGGAGTTAGTCGTTTTTGTGGGAGGGGGAGAGGAAATGGGGGTGCCGTGTGGTGGGGGGAACCGGAAGTTACCAAAGTAGCCCCGACCTATTATGTAGATGAGGGTGGTATTGTAACTGTTGTTCTCCGTGCACCAAGTACAAAAGGGGAATTTCGCATGCTAAAGACTAGGTGGCAGAAATTTTAGAACGAGGTGGGAGATTTTTCCGCTTGCGGGATCCTGCATATCCAGTTTCAACTAATTTTGGACCGTGCTAGCGGGAAGGTCATGCGAGACTGTGTACACTGGGCATGCGTCAGCAGTTAATAACTAGTGTGAAGTCCACCCCAGAAAAAAGACAATAACTTGGGATCATGCGCCGATAACTTGGACGTTCACACGGGCGCGGCCAATCATACGGGTGTGGAGGCGCGTTCACAAAAAAGGGATCAAACGCTCAGCCTATGTATTTCTCGTGTAAATATATAATTTAGTGCCATTGGTTATTTACTTTAAACATAATGCATTGACGTGTTAGTGTAGAGGCACACAAAAAGAAATGGATATTGTAGTCCCACAAAAGAAATGGATATTGTAGTCTGCTACTTAAAAGTGTTACCTCATATGATTACATAGCTTCCATTTCATAAATTGCGTACCCATTGAATTCATATATGAATAATACATATATTACTTCATAATAGAACCTTAAATCATCCAAGACTAATGAATTTGAATGCAAGAGTAACAATGGTGCATGTACATGATAGCTACATTGGTTGTTTGAAGAAACATCACTGTAACTTTGGCATGCACAATTGAAAAGGTTTATTTAGATAGAAAAAATGTGATATGTGAGTGTCCAATCTTTATAGCGTTGAATCGATATTGTACCTTTGGCCACGATACGAAGTAGAAATTGATTTATGTTCAAGTGATGCACGTCCACGCTCGCTAGATAGTGATACGTGACTGAATTGTGCAATCCCTCTCACACGCATACATATCTCATTTCCCCGTGGGCATCGGAATCACACACGCGGATTTCATGTATCTCTCTCCCTCCGTCAAGGTTAGAATTTGTCTTTCTACCCCGTCCTACAAGTCTCTCACACAGAAACACACACGCTCTCTCTGTCGAACACACCCACCCCTTTAATTCCGCCCACCCACAGTCACTAATGTCTCAAAGTATAATTATTTCTCTCACACATATGCCTAAGGTTAACTCGAGTTCCGGAACCATATGAATACATACAATGGGATTCCAGCAGAGCACCTTTTGTTTTGAGATTTCGCTCTCTCTCTCTCTCTCACACACACACACACACACGCGCGCGCGCGCGCGTGTAGACATTGTTTCTCGCTTCATTTTTCTGGCACTTGCATGCACACCATTTGTTTATCTCCGTGATGCTTTAAGTATGCCTCGCACACATGCTATCTACCTATCCCTTAATATAGATATGTGTTGCACAAACTCCATCTCCCTATTAGCAAGATGCCCATGCGTTGCACGGAACATCAAGATGCATTTGTATGAGTAGTTTATCTTGTGGGAGAAAAGGATGAACGAGGGAATGCCTTATTTGCAAATGTGGAGAGGGGTGTGGGTATCTTATTGCAAAATTGCCATAGTTTCCTTCCTATCCATCACATATAACTCGAATGGCCTATATTGCAGGATGGCAGGAACACCATCATCACCAACTCTGTTTTTTATAAGAGTAGAGATATGTAAGTCTCACTGCCCCCCCCCCCACATCCACACACACACACTACCCAACACCGAAGGGGTAGGGTGGCACCTCGATCTTGATAGTAATCTATCTACTCCTCTTTCAAACACACACACACACACACACACACATACACACACTCGCTAGTTGTGCCCCTGTGCCTACCCGCGCACACTCTCGATACGTCTTTCTCTCCCTCCCCCTCCCCACCCCCAACCCCAACAATGACAGCAGAAGGGTGACAACTCGATCTGATCTTAATCTGTCAATTGGTTTCTCTCTCAAACATTGTGTCTTTGTGCCTCACTCAGACACACTCGATACGTCTTTTTCTCCATAACCCCCTCGATATGATGACTTCTTGCGCGCGCACAGCTATAGTGACACTGGCGCTGAACCCAGTGTGCCTTGTTTTTACCGGCCTCATGTGATAGTTTCACCATGTTTTCTGTTAATTAACAAGGCAACCTTTTCTTTTTTACTAC
The DNA here is from genome assembly GCF_056163025.1 of Triticum urartu. NCBI lineage: Eukaryota > Viridiplantae > Streptophyta > Magnoliopsida > Poales > Poaceae > Triticum > Triticum urartu. Next base: position 233,672,717 of record NC_141878.1, read on the forward strand.
TAGTGAATCTGAAATCATTCGGGGTAAACATAAAATATATCACTTCAACCCAATTATCGCAATAACTATTTTAAAAGAAACTAGCTAGATGCCCTTTTGTTGCACCGAACATCAAGATGCATTTGTATGAGTAGTTTATCTTGTGAGAGACTAGCAAGATGCCCATGCATTGCACGGAACATCAAGATGCATTTACATGAGTAGTTTATCTTGTGAGAGAAAAGGATGAATGAGGGAAGGCCTTATTTGCAAATGTGGAGAGGGGTTTGGGTATCTTTTTGCAAAATTGCCATAGTTTCCTTCCTATCCGTCCGATATAAATCGGATGGCAGGCACACCATCAACACCAACTCTATTTTTTATAAGAGTAGAGATAGAGAAAAAGATGAACGAGGGAAGGCCTTATTTGCAAACATGGTGAGGGGTGTGGGTATTGATAACCCACAAGTATAGGGGATCACAACAGTTTTCGAGGGTAAAGTATTCAACCCAAATTTATTGATTCGACACAAGGGGAGCCAACGAATACTCTCAAGTATTAGCAGCTGAGTTGTCAATTCAACCACACCTGGAAACTTAGTATCTGCAACAAAGTGTTTAGTAGCAAAGTAATATGATAGTAGTGGTAACGATAGCAAAAGGTAACAGTAGCAAAAGTAATGTTTTTGGTATTTTGTAGTGATGATAGCAATAGCAATGGAAAAGTAAATAAGCGAAGAACAATATGTGGAAAGCTCGTAGGCAATGGATCAGTGATGGAGAATTATGCCGGATGCGGTTCATCATGTGACAGTCATAACCTAGGGTGACACAGAACTAGCTCCAGTTCATTGATGTAATGTAGGCATGTATTCCGAATATAGTCCTACATGCTTATGGAAAAGAACTTGCATGACATCTTTTGTCCTACCCTCCCGTGGCAGCGGGGTCCTTACAGAAACTAAGGGATATTAAGGCCTCCTTTTAATAGAGTACCGGAACAAAGCATTAACACATAGTCAATACATGAACTCCTCAAACTACGGTCATCACTGGTAAGTATCCCAATTATTGTCACTTCGGGGTTAATGGATCATAACACATAATAGGTGACTATAGACTTGCAAGATAGGATCAAGAACTCTCATATATTGATGAAAACATAATAGTTTCATATCTGAAATCATGGCACTCGGGCCCTAGTGACAAGCATTAAGCATAGAGAAGTTGTAGCAACATCAATCTCCAAACATAATGGATACTAGGGATAAAACCCTAACAAAACTAACTCGATTACATGATAGGTCCCATCCAACCCATCACCGTCCAGCAAGCCTACGATGGAATTACTCACGCACGGCGGTGAGCATCATGAAATTGGTGATGGAGGATGGTTGATGATGACGATGGCGACGGATTCCCCTCTTCGGAGCCCCGAACGGACTCCAGATCAGCCCTCCCAAGAGGTTTTAGGGCTTGGCGGTGGCTCCGTATCGTAAAACGCGATGAATTCTTCTCTCTGATTTTTTCCTCTCTGAAACAAGATATATAGAGTTGGAGTTGGAGTCGGAGGAGCCCCAGGGGGCCCACGAGGTAGGGGGCGCGCCCTAGGGGGGCAGGCGCGCCCCCACCCTCGTGGACAGGTGGTGGGCCCCCTGGCCTTCATATTTTGCAGGTATTTTTTATATTTTCCAAAAAGTTGCTCCGTGAAGTTTTAGGTCATTCCGAGAACTTTTGTTTCTGCACATAAATAACACCATGGTAATTCTGCTGAAAACAGCGTCAGTCCAGGTTTGTTCCATTCAAATCATGCAAGTTAGAGTCCAAAACAAGGGCAAAAGTGTTTGGAAAAGTAGATACGACGGAGACGTATCAACTCCCGCAAGCTTAAACCTTTGCTTGTCCTCAAGCAATTCAGTTGACAAACTGAAAGTGATAAAGAAAAACTTTTACAAACTCTATTTGCTCTTGTTGTTGTAAATATGTAAAGCCAACATTCAAGTTTTCAGCAAAGATTATAACTAACCACATTCACAATAACGCTTACGTCTCAAGTTTACTCATATCGATGGCATAATCAACTAGCGAACAATAATAATAAATCTTGGATGACAACACTTTCTCAAAACAATCATAACATGATATAACAAGATGGTATCTCGCTAGCCCTTTCTGAGACCACAAAACATAAATGTAGAGCACCTTTAAAGATCAAGGACTGAATAGACATTGTAATTCATGGTAAAAGAGATCCAGTCAAGTCATACCCAATGTAAACTAACAATAATAAATGCAAATGATAGCGGGGCTCTTCAACTGGTGCTTTTTAATAAGAGGATGATGACTCAACATAAAAGTAAATAGATATGCCCTTCGCAGAGGGAAGCAGGTTTGTAGAGGTGCCAGAGCTCGATTTTGAAACAGAGGTGAATAATATTTTGAGTGTTATACTTTCATTGTCAACATAACAACCAAGAGATAGCGATATCTTCCATGCTACACACATTATATGCGGTTCCCAAATAGAATGGTAAAGTTTATACTCCCCCTTCCACCAACAAGCATCAATCCATGGCTTGCTCTAAAAGACGAGTGCCTCCAACTAACAAGAGTCCCAGGGGGAGTTTTGTTTGCAATTATTTTGATTTAGTTTGCATAAAGCATGGGACTGGGCATCCCGGTGACCAGCCACTTTTCTCGTGAGTGAGGAGCGGAGTCCACTCCTCTTGAGAATAACCCGCCTAACATGGAAGATACGGACAGCCCTAGTTGATACATGAGCTATTCGAGCATACAAAACAAGATATTTATTTGAAGGTTTAGAGTTTGGCACATACAGATTTACTTGGAACGACAGGTAGATACCGTATATAGGAAGGTATAGTGGACTCATATGGAATAACTTTGGGGTTTATGGGATTGGATGCACAAGCAGTATTCCGTCTTAGTACAGGTGAAGGTTAGCAAAAGACTGGGAAGCGACCAGCTAGAGAGCGACAACAGTCATGAACATGCATTAAAATTAATCAACACCGAATGCAAGCATGAGTAGGATATAATCCACCATGAACATAAATATCATGAAGGCTATGTTGATTTTGTTTCAACTACATGCGTGAACATGCGCCAAGTCAAGTCACTTAAATCATTCTGAGGAGGATACCACCCTATCATACCACATCATAACCATTTCAATAGCATGTTGGCACGCAAGGTAAACCATTATAACTCATAGCTAATCAAGCATGGCACAAGAACTATGATCTCTAGTTGTCATTGCAAACATGCTTATTCATAATAGGCCGAATCAGGAACGATGAACTAATCATATTTACAAAAACAAAAGAGGTCGAGTTCATACCAGCTTTTCTCATCTCAATAAGTTCATCATATATCGTCATTATTGCCCTTCACTTGCACGATCGAACGATGTGAATAATAATAATAGTGCGCGTGCATTGGACTAAGCTGGAATCTGCAAGCATTCAATAAACAGGAGAAGACAAGGCAATATGGGCTATTTTGTCAGATCAACAATAATGCATATAAGAGCCACTTCAACAATTTAATCATGGTCTTCTCCTATCGACCCCCAAAGAAATGAAATAAAACTATTTACACAGGAAAGCTCCCAACAAGCAAAAGAAGAACAGGAAATATTTTTTGGGTTTTCTTTTTAATTACTACTACAAGCATGGAAATTAAAACTAGCTAAAAGCTACAACTAATTTTTTTGGTTTTTCTTAAGGTTTATTAAACACACAAGAAGAAAGCATAAAAAGGAAATAAACTAGCATGGATGATACAATGAAAAAGTATGAGCACCGACATCTAGCAATGAGTGTGTGAACATAAATGTAATGTCGGTGGGAAATACGTACTCCCCCAAGCTTAGGCTTTTGGCCTAAGTTGGTCTATGGCCACGGCTGGCCTGGCGGATATCCATAATAGTAGTTGGGGTCATACTGCGATGAGGAAGAAGACTCCGATTGTCATTGGTTGGCAATCATCTCCGGATCCCACTAGTAATTAAACTGTTGTGAAGCATCAACTTGTGGTTCCGGCTCTGGCTCCATGGCTGGTGCAGGGTTCCGGTAGGCGTGAATAGCCTCTAACAGAACAAGGTACTGGCCTGCAGATAAATCAAACAAAGAAGGAGCAGGCAGGGTAATAGTCTCAGGATGATGTTTATCAAAGAACAATTTATATTTAAGCTCTCCTTCCCTATTCTTAACAATGAAATCATGTGCCACCATACTCTTATAATCTAAATAAACACGAGGCAACACTTTTTCTTCCTTCTCATAATGCCTAATAGGTATGTTAAAATGTGCAACTAGGCGTGAAGCATAGATGCCTCCAAAGATGGGGCCCTTTGTATGGTTCAGACTTAACCGTTTAGCAATAATGCCGCCCATACTAACAGAGTTATCACTGAATAAACTGTGGAGCAAAATAATAATATCAGGGATACTAAGGTTTCCACAGTTTCCGCGACCAATTAAACAACGACTAGCAAATAATGTGAAATAGCGTAAAACAAGAAAATGTATGCTAGTGATTCGTGCATCAGAAACCTCCCTTGTTTCCTATAAAGTGATAGTATCAATAAACCCATCCACATCCTCACGATGTGGTTCCTCTGTCTTGCCCTCGAAAGGGACTAAACAAACCCGACAAAAATCGTAAAGTGACATCTCCTTATGCTCATCATATAAATGAAACTCCACCGTAGGTGGTGAGCTCCTAGAATGGAAATGAAAGCTTTGCACAAAGGTATTTGTGAGTAAGAGATACTGATCACGTTGGTCGTGGAGGAAAGCAGTGAGGCTAGCATTCTTAGTCAATTCATAAAAATCTTCATAAATCTCGGCTGCTCTCAAGAAATCATCGGAAGGCCATTCACACGCCCGAACCTCCGCAGTGCGAGGCAGATTATATTTAGGCTTATGTGCCTTTTCCTTCGAGCTTCGGCTCGATGAGCCCCTCAAAATCTCTTCATCATTTTCTAAAAAATTCTGAAATTTTTAGTAACTTCAAAATAAAAGTAAACCAAACTCAATAATATTGATGGCAACTACTCCTACAAGTGCCTAGATCCTATATCATGCATCAAAACTACTTGGAACCTTATTAATTTGACATGCAAGCTCAAGAACATGGTCACCTAGGCAGCAAAAATTTGCAATGAATAAAGCACTAGAACAAAAACTAATTGGACCAATGGAGGAGTCACATACCAAGGAACAATCTCCCCAAGTAGTTTTGTGAGAGGTGCTTTGAGTAAGGAGATCGAATATGGCAGCAAAACGAGCTTGGACTCGGGTTTCAGCTGGTTGTTCATGTTTGTGGGAGGAAGAAGGAGTGTGTGGGTGAAAGGATAAGTGGAGGAGGGCCACCGTGGGCCCACGAGGTAGGGGGGCGCGCCCAGGGGGGTAGGGCGCGCCCTCCACCCTCGTGGCCAGGTGGATGACCCCCCTGCTGTGTTCTCAGTGCCAAATATTCTCAAATATTCTAAAAAAATCATATTTAAATTTCATGGCATTTGGAGAACTTTTATTTTCAGGGTATTTTTATATTGCACGGATAATTCAGATAACAGACATAAAATACTATTTTTATTTTATTTAATATAAATAACAGAAAGTAAAAGTGGGGTACAGAAAGTTGTGCCTTCTAGTTTCATCCATCTCATGCTCATCAAAAGGAATCCACTAACAAGGTTGATCAGGTCTTGTTAACAAACTCATTATGAATAACATGGAACCGGAGAAATTTCGAATAACACTATGTTACCTCAACGGGGATATGCACATCCCCAATAATAATAATATCATATTTCTTCTTGACAGTAGGAAGAGGAAATTCAAAACCTCCAAAATATAATCGATTGAATTTTTCCAATAGAGTTGATACTATGAACTTGAGGTTGTTTCCTTGGAAAGTGTATCGTATGCCCATTACCATTAACATGAAAAGTGGCATTGCCTTTAGTGCAATCAATAACAGCCCCTGCAGTGTTCAAAAAGGGTCTTCCAAGAATAATAGACATACTATCGTCCTCGGGAATATCAAGAATAACAAAGTCTGTTAAAATAGTAACGTTTGCAACTGCAACAGGCACATCCTCACAAATACCGACAAGTATAGCAGTTGATTTATCAGCCATTTGCAAAGATATTTCAGTAGGTGTCAACTTATTCAAATCAAGTCTACAATATAAAGAGAGAGGCATAACACTAACACCGGCTCCAAGATCACATAAAGCAGTATTAACATAGTTTCTTTTCATGGAGCATGGTATAGTTGGTACACCGGGATCTCCTAGTTTCTTAGGTATTCCACCCTCAAAAGTATAATTAGCAAGCATGGTGGAAACTTCAGCTCCCGGTATCTTTCTTTTATTAGTAACAATATCTTTCATGTACTTAGCATAAGGATTCATTTTGAGCATATCAGTTAATCGCATACGCAAAAAGATAGGTCTAATCATTTCATCAAAGCACTCAAAATCCTCATAATCCTTGTTCTTGGATGGTTTGGGAGGAAAAGCCATGGGTTTCTGAACCCATGGTTCACTTTCTTTACCATGTTTCCTAGCAACAAAGTCTTTCTTATCATAATGTTGGTTCTTTGATTATGGGTTATCAAGATCAACATCAAGTTCAATTTCTATATCATTATCATTACTAGGTTGAGCATCATCATGAACATTATTATTGACATTATCACTAGTTTCAGGTTCATTACCAGATTGTGTTTCAGCATCAGAAATAGAAGTATCATTTGGATTCTCAGGTGTTTTAGTAATAGGTTCACTAGAAGCATGCAAAGTCCTATCATTTCTCTTTTTCTTCCTTTTAGAAGGACTAGGTGCATCTACATTATTTCTTTGAGAATCTTGCTCAATTCCCTTAGGGTGGCCTTCAGGATACAAAGGTTCCTGAGTCATTCTACCAGTTCTAGTAGCCACTCTAACAGCATAATCATTATTCTTACTATTCAATTCATTGAGCAAATCATTTTGAGCTTTAAGTACTTGTTCTACTTGAGTGGTAACCATAGAAGCATGTTTACTAATAAGTTTAAGTTCACCTTTAACATTTTCCATATAATCACCCAAGTGTTCAAGCATATTTGAATTGTATTTCAATTGTCTACCAAAATAAGCATTGAAGTCTTCTTTCTTAGCCATAAATTTATCAAACTCATCTAAGCATGGGCTAGCAAACTTAGTAAATGGGATTTCAGCTTTATCATATCTATAGAGAGAATTTACCTTTACTACCTGTGTCGGTTATCAAGACCATGAGTTTCTTCAATAGGTGATGGATCAAGATCATATGTTTCTTCAACAGGCGGTAAATTAAGACCGTGTATTTCTTCAATAGGAGGTAAATTCTTAACATATTTAGCTTTTATACCTTTTTCTTTCATAGATTTCTTTGCCTCTTGCATGTCTTCAGGACTGAGAAATAGAATACCTCTCTTCTTCGGAGTTGGTTTAGGTATAGGCTCAGGAATTGGCTCCGGAGGTGTCCAATTATTTTCATTTGTCAACATATTATTCAATAGAATTTCAGCTTCATCCGGCGTTCTTTCTCTGAAAACAGAACCAGCACAACTATCCAGGTAATCTCTGGAAGCATCGGTTAGTCCATTATAAAAGATATCAAGTATTTCATTTTTCTTAAGAGGATGATCAGGCAAAGCATTAAGTAATTGGAGAAGCCTCCCCCAAGCTTGTGGGAGACTCTCTTCTTCAATTTGCACAAAATTATACATGTCCCTTAAAGCAGCTTGTTTCTTATGAGCAGGGAAATATTTAGCAGAGAAGTAATAAATCATATCATGGGGACTACGCACACAACCAGGATGGAGAGAATTAAACCATGTCTTAGCATCACCCTTTAATGAGAACGGAAATATTTTAAGGATATAAAAGTAGCGAGTTCTCTCATCATTAGTGAACAGGGTAGCTATATCATTTAATTTAGTAAGATGTGCCACAACAGTTTCAGATTCATAGCCATGAAAAGGATCAGATTCAACCAAAGTAATTATATCAGGATCAATAGAGAATTCATAATCCTTATCGGTAACACAGATAGGTGAAGTAGCAAAAGCGGGGTGAGGTTTCATTCTAGCATTTAGAGATTGTTGATTCCATTTAGCTAATAACCTCTTAAGTTCATATCTATCTTTGCAAGCTAAAATAGCTAAGGAAGCTTCTTTATCAAAAACATAACCCTCGGGAATAATAGGCAAGTCTTCGTCATCAATTTCATCAGTATTATCAGATTCAATATTTTCATTCTCTCTAGCCCTAGCAAGTTGTTCATCAAGAAATTCACCAAGTGGCACAGTAGTATCAAGCATAAAAGTAGTTTCATCATAAGTATCATGCATAGCAGAAGTAGCATCATCAATGACATGCGACATATCAGAACGAATAGCAGAAGAAGGTTTAGGTGTCGCAAGCTTACTCATAACAGAAGGTGAATCAAGTGCAGAGCTAATGGCAGTTCCTTACCACCCCTCATAGTTGAGGGATAAATCTTGGTTTTTGGATCTCTCAGGTTCTTCATAATGATAAGCAGATATAAATCCCAAGTGACTCAAAGAATAGAGCTATGACCCCGGCAACGGCATCAGAAAATAGTCTTGATAACCCACAAGTATAGGGGATCGCAAAAATTTTCAAGGGTAAAGTATTCAACCCAAATTTATTGATTGTATTCACTACCAGATGTGCATAGTGAGGAATTTTCTTTTGAGGCAATGCACATTTTGAAGAGTAGAATCATGGAGATCTCCCCCTATATCTTGTAATTCATACATGTGTGTTTGCCAAGATCTGATGAATTGTGGATTTATGATCAGCTTATCTAAGAATATTATTTGAATCTCCTATGAATTCTTATATGCATGATTTGATATCTTTGCAAGTGATAACCCACAAGTATAGGGGATCGCAATAGTTTTCGAGGGTAGAGTATTCAACCCAAATTTATTGATTCGACACAAGGGGAGCCAAAGAATATTCTCAAGTATTAGCAGCTGAGTTGTCAATTCAACCACACCTGGAAACTTAGTATCTGTAGCAAAGTGTTTAGTAGCAAAGTAATATGATAGTAGTGGTAATGACAGCAAAAGGTAACAGTAGCAAAAGTAATGTTTTTGGTATTTTGTAGTGATGATAGCAATAGCAACGGAAAAGTAGATAAGCGAAGAACAATATGTGCAAAGCTTGTAGGCAATGGATCAGTGATGGAGAATTATGTCGGATGCGGTTCATCATGTAATAGTCATAACCTAGGGTGACACAGAACTAGCTCCAGTTCATTGATGTAATGTAGGCATGTATTCCGAATATAGTCATACGTGCTTACGGAAAAGAACTTGCATGACATCTTTTGTCCTACCCTCCCATGGCAGCGGGGTCCTTACGGAAACTAACGGATATTAAGGCCTCCTTTTAATAGAGTACCGGAACAAAGCATTAACACATAGTGAATACATGAACTCCTCAAACTACGGTCATCACCGGTAAGTATCCCAATTATTGTCACTTCGGGGTTAACGGATCATAACACATAATAGGTGACTATAGACTTGCAAGATAGGATCAACAACTCTCATATATTGATGAAAACATAATAGGTTCAGATCTAAAATCATGGCACTCGGGCCCTAGTGACAAGCATTAAGCATAGCAAAGTCGTAGCAACATCAATCTCAGAACATAATGGATACTAGGGATCAAACCCTAACAAAACTAACTCGATTACATGATAGATCCCATCCAACCCATCACCGTCCAGCAAGCCTACGATGGAATTACTCACGCACGACGGTGAGCATCATGAAATTGGTGATGGAGGATGGTTGATGATGACGATGGCGACAGATTCCCCTCTCCGGAGCCCCGAACGGACTCCAGATCAGCCCTCCCGAGAGGTTTTAGGGCTTGGCGGCGGCTCCATATCGTAAAACGCAATGAATTCTTCTCTCTGATTTTTTTCTCCCCGAAACAAGATATATAGAGTTGGAGTTGGAGTCGGAGGAGCTCCAGGGGGCCCACGAGGTAGGGGGCGCTCCCTAGAGGGGCAGGCGTGCCCCCCACCCTCGTGGACAGGTGGTGGGCCCCCTGGCCTTCATCTTTTGCAGGTATTTTTTATATTTTCCAAAAAGTTGCTCCGTGAAGTTTCAGGTCATTCCGAGAACTTTTATTTCTGCACATAAATAACACCATGGTAATTCTGCTGAAAATAGCGTCAGTCCAGGTTAGTTCCATTCAAATCATGTAAGTAAGAGTCCAAAACAAGGGCAAAAGTGTTTGGAAAAGTAGATACGACGGAGATGTATCAGGTATCTTTTTGCAAAATTGCCATAGTTTCCTTCCTATCCGTTAGATATAAATCCCGCGTCCTATATTGCAGGATGGCATGCACACCATCATCACCAACTCTGTTTTCTACTCCCTCCATTCCTAAATATTTATCTTTTTAGAGATTTCAACAAGTGACTACATACGGAGCAAAATGAGTGAATCTACACTCTAAAATATGTCTACATACACTTCCATATGTGGTAGTCCATTTGAAATCTAAAAAAGACAAATATGTAGGAATGGATGGAGTATAAGAGTAGACATGGAGATATATCTCCAGCATGGTCTACAACAAAAATGTGCTGGACTGGTTAGCACCGGATGCTCGCAACACGATGACCTGAGTTCGAATTATGTATTTAACTTTTGATTTTTATATTATATATTACTTATTTAATATATACTTCTTTCGCTATTGTAATGACTGTGGAACCCACAGAGTACTTAGAATACAAGATTAAGGATGGACTTGTTTCTTTTTAACTTTATATATGAAGCTATAGCCACCCTGCAAGTCACGTGTACAATGTACATGCAATTAACTTTTTATAGAGGGAGAATCATACACGCAATTAACTCAAATGGATTGGATGTGACTCTATTATTTCTAGCATAAGAGCATCTCCAACGGCAGCCGGCAAATTTCCTCCCGCTTCCTTCCGCGGAGGACGACATCAAACGCCAGCGGCATACATTTTCACAACTCTAACCAAACAGATGAAATTCGTGCAAACACGAACTGTTTTTATATAAGCATGAAGGATTTCGTATAAAAAGCCGGATCTTCATATAAACATGATGGACTTCATTACATTTGGATGAACTAAGCGATGCTAATCTGGCTCTCTTGGTATAATTAATACTCCCTCCGTCCGGAAATACTTGTCCTAGAAATGGATGTATCTAGAATTATTTTAGTTATAGATACATCCAATTTATCCATTCTTAGAACAAATATTTCCCGGCAGTCGAAGAGGGAGTACCTAATCTAAATGGCCGCCAGTGGATCCCTTGTCTTCCTCATGTCTGGCAGACACTTGCATGGTCGATGAAGGTCCTCGGAAGAGATGAAGCAGCAAAGAAACCACCTGAATGCGTCATAGTCACCTTGGCGGTGGGCTTCATGGGACCCAAGTGGCGGCGGCCTCCCATGTTCTACTTCTCCTCGATGATGGCGGCGGACACAGAGAATCTGTCCACCAACTCGTCGCTCTCCATGCACCCGGCTTATGTCTCTGCCTGCATGGCATTGCCGTAGGCACGGGAGGCGCATCCGCAGGCACGGGAGGCACGCCCATAGACACGGGAGGCACGACCACCACAGACTCTGGTGGCGCGGTACGACGTGGCAGCGACGATGTCTGTACCGACATGCTCGCCGCCGTGCCGGCGTGGAGCAACTAGCCACTCCTCATCGAGCTGAACTGGAGCGGCGAGTTGCTGAACCACGCGCCGGCTTGGGGCGGCAACTGGCTCCGTCGGGCCAAGCAAGGTTGGTGAAGCATCGAGCGGCCTCGCCCGTATCCAGAGGGCTCAGCGAGCCACCCAGCCGGGTAGTATGCTAGAGAACGGCTCCTCGAAAGCCATCGGAAGAGTGGATAAAATGGTGAAGGGGGAGATGGGGGAGCGGTGGAGGGGTGCGATTCTTGCCTGATGTCTGTCTAGCATCGTTTAAATAGAGGGCGGACGGTAGGAGCTTGGCCGACGTCTAGCCTCATTTAAACTGAGGGCGAACGGGAGGAGCTCGGCCGGTGTTGCATTTAACTCCGGCCCGCTCATGAACGGACGTGTGGCCGGAGTAGGTTTCTCGGTTTGCATGCGGGTTTAACAAAGGGGTTTGATGGAGGCGTGTTCAGCCGGGCATGCAGCAGGCGGTGCAGTACTATTCGATTTCAGAACGGGCGGCGCAGTTCCTGATACGGCTTTAATGCAGACGAGGGATGGGTAGGAGTTCCCGAAATCTTGAACAACCAATGATGCATCCTCCTTCAATTGGCATCGTGAATGCATGAGGGAAGTAATGGGAGGAGGACCGGGAAAAGAGGTTGCACGATGTGAATGCAGCGCAGTTGCACTCATATAAAGGCACCCCTCCATTCCAATTCATCTACCACATTGTATGCACCTAAGCATTTGCCTAAGCACCTACCCTAAGCGCAAAACTGCTTACTCTAGGCCCATGGCAACGATGCGCGCGAGCGGCCGGCGGCTGTGCCAGATGGTCCATGACGCAGGCCTGCGGCATGGCGCCGAGGATCGTCTCTAGACGGTGTTCGCGACCAGCTGGTGGATGGCCGCCGTCGACGCCAACTACGACTCTTAGTTGGACTAGATGATCGTTGCCACCACCAAGAAGTTCACCATCCTCAAGAAGCTCGCGGACGACATCGCCGTACTCCTCCAGCCCGCACGCCTGGGCTCCTCATTGCTTGCCACCCTAATCGGCCTCCATGGCTGGAACCTGTTTCAAGCACTGGTGGCCCTACGACTGCCCGCCGATGCCACGAAGAATGTCCACCTGGAGGTCGCACTCGCCACGACGCGCCTCGCCCTGCAAGAATTCGTCGACCTACACATCCACATGTACGAGCAAATCGTTTACATAGGTATCTACAAGGCCATTGAGGACGCTACAACGTTGGCCTTCCTCAACCGGCTGGAAGCCTTGGATGCCTTTGCTGAGAAGCACCTTGACCTCGCCACAAAAGCCACCGATCCTTAGCCGTCGGTCGGTGGCCCGGCGCACTAAGTTGAGGAGGAGGAGGTCGTACGTTGATGGATGCATCTTTCTTCTAGCCTCTTGTAACCACCATTGCGATCGCATCATTGTGGCCTTAATTCTTATTGTGCTATTGCATTCTCGTTCCAGTCAATACCGACATGTGCGATCCCTTTGCTTAATTATATGCATCACTGTAACTAGTACTCCATCCATCAATTTAAAAGTTGTGCTTACCCTTTCCATCTACTTTGTGTAACGCACGGGCATCTTGCTAGAAACACTAGAACATGTCGGACCGCATGTGACCAAACCGACCATGCGCTAACCTAGCTACTATGTACCCTGCTTATCTGGCGGAAATAGCCCTGCCCCAGCGTTTCCAATCATTATTTCTATCTATCGATCGTGCCAAGGAGCAGAACCAAATGTCACAATTTATACTTGTTTCTCTACTCCTACTCCTATAAAAAGACTCAGTTGGTGATGGTGGTGTGTCTGCCATCCGTCATTTCTGACCATTAGATCTGCAACTAACAGCTGTGAGGTAAGTTGTGGCATTTTTGCAACAATAGCCCACTTCTCTGCTCCAATTTGTAGAAAATCCCTTATTATCTTGAAAGCAACCACATCCCTCCCTCACCTCATCAAAACAGCCTGAGAAATATATTTTGAGTGAAAAGTAATATATTAGGAGTATATCTAAACAAGAGTGATTTCTTACAAGTTTCTGAACAAGTACTACTATTCTACTACTTTGGATCCGTTGCAACGCATGGGCACATTGCTGGTAAAAGGAAAAGGCATGTCGCGTTCGCGTCGCACTCCCACACGCCCGGGAATCGGGAGTACTCCACGGCCCGTCCGGCATGCCACATAGCTAGGGAAGGCGTGTTGCCTAGCATTTTTACTTTCATGTGGGACCGCCGTTGAGCAAACCGACTATTTTTTTAACTGAGCAAATCGACTATTGGCAAACCTCACCCCGCCCACCGCCGGGTTGGAAAACAGAAACGAGGGGAAGATCTAGCTGTAGCACGGAAGCCAAGAAATTTGGTGTCTGATGGGGCTCATTGATAGAGTAGGAGCATTTCGTACTACTACTCCTACTAGTATGAAGTTTGTACTACAACTAGTACTACCACTATACAACTAGGTACGTGCATGGCACATCATCGTAGGAACAAAAAACGGGAAGATCTTGTTTTCGGTGATTTATGTTTTTTTCAGTCAACGTAGTATGAGTAATATGATGTGGGGGCACCCATGAAGCTTATGTGTCTTGGTTGCATGGCTACGAAAGGTTAGAGAAAAATAAATAGATAATGTGTTTAGAGTGCACTCCACTAAATAGATATACTTTGGATCCATTGCAACACACGGTCCGGCACATCTATACCCCTACTAGCAAGATGCCCATGCGTTGCACGGAACATCAAGATGCATTTATATGAGTAGTTTATCTTGTGAGAGAAAAGGATGAACGAAGGAAGGCCTTATTTGCAAATGTGGAGAGGGGTGTGGTTATTTTGTAGCAAGATTACCATAGTTTCCTTCCTATCCGTTAGATATAAATCGGACGGCCTATATTGCAGGATGGCAGGCACACCATCATCACCAAATCTGTTTGTTATAAGAGTAGAGATACTAGCAAGATGCCCGTGCATTGCACGGAACATCAAGATGCATTTTTTACAAAACACCTATTGTGATTGACCCATGCAGGAGTAATCCCATGTGTAAAAACTAATGATATCTCAAGAATTTTATCGAAAAAGGTATCTCGAGAATTTCTTTGAAAAAAATGATATCTCGAGAAAGATGAGAGATAAGGTGAGGAGGAGTGGGGCGTGGTGGTGACTGGTGGTCGGACCGGGCGGAGGCATGGGGATGGACGACAACGGCAGCGGCCACCATGTCAGATTGTTCCAGAGACTTCCTTTTTTAATTGCTCAGCAATGAGGTTGTGCGAGATAAGGATGAACGAGGCAAGACCTTATCTGTAAATGTGGAGAGAGGTGCGGGTTTTTTGTAAAATTTTCATAGTTTGCTTTCTATCCATCAGATGTAGATCAGACGGTCTATATTACAAGATGGCAGGCACACCATCATCACCAACTCGGTTTCTTATAAGAGTGGAGATAGTGTGTGAATAACATTGAAGTTGGCTGTTGGATGAAGCCAATCCGACGGTACAAAGATGGCTAATCGAGCACTACTGGCCGTTGGATATCATCTACATTCCACCAGATTCTGCCACATGTAGAATCTAGAAGACTCCATGGTTGAACTTAAGCATAATGCACAAACCTCAAAACACAAGCACTTCTCCTTTGTTCTAGAATCTTCCTATCTTAATTACCCAAACTTCTTTTTTCAAAATGAATTGTCACTATTTGTTTTTACTTTATGCTTTATAATGCACAATTCAATGAATCTTAATATAGATTTTTTTATAAAACTAATTGATTTTGAACTAGATGAACTATAAGAATTAAACAAACATCTACATCATGCATATATGACTCAAAGCTTACATGCCATAGTGTGTTATTTATTCATAATTTGGTTACCAAATCTCATGCGTGCAATGCACATGTACCTTACTAGTTGGTAGTAGTAAGAAACAAATTCCAGGTTTGGCATGAGCTCGTACTGCGGGAGCACCACAAGGCCTGCCGCAGGAGTTACATTTCCCTCTCGGGGCCCGCGGGACCGAGATTCAGTGGCTTAGTGCACCGGCCTATGAGTTAATGACACGCAGACCTTAAAAGCGGTTGGGCCACATATCATTCTCATGGTGGTGGCATGGTTCGCGACTCACTCGTTCGAGATGAACCGGCCGGTGGTGGCGTGGCCATGGCGAGGGTGCCACAGCTGGGCGTCAAGGCGTTACGAGGCGTAGATGGACACACCAGCGGGTACTACATATAGTACAGAAGTACTCCAGTTGAGGATTGATGGCCGAGATGAAATGTGTCACAACCGCTGGATGAAAATTCGATGGTGCGGGGGTACGGATCGGAGCACAGGAGCGAAGCAGGCAAACTGCATCCAATCGGGTGTGGCTGTGGTAGAAAGTTGATGGTCGCCGCAGTTCAGCTAGCCCGCATGGCATGCACACAAAGGCAGATGAGCAGTGGGGCCGAGAGGGATGAGGCGCACGTCGGGGGACATCGTGTTCTGGGTTGGAGCAGTGTCGTGGGAATCGCGTGTGGGTGTGGCAGTGGTAGAAACAAGAAACATGATGGTCGCCGTGGTTCAACTTCCATGGACAAGATGTCATGTCTGCTCACACATGCATTGCATACTGCTCACTACAAGGAGCAGTAGTAGAGAAAACTTGTTCCAAAGATACCATTTTTCCGATAAAATTCTCGAGATATCATTAGTTTTTACACATTGGATTACTCCTGAAAGTGCGTTATATCGACTAGAGGGGGGTGAATAGGCGATTTTTATGAAAGTCTTCAAAACTTGGGAGTTATGAAGACAAACAGTGAAGATTATGCCTATTACTATGCAGCGGAAGTTAGATTACACTAGGCCAGCCATGGTCATGTATTCAATAGAATGAAAGCAAAGTGACAAACAGCTTCAGTGTAATAAGGATCAAGTAGGAAGAAGTTATGAAGCCAAACAGATCATGCATTCACGTTGTGAAGACAAATGATAAAGCAAGCATGCAATGACTTCACAATGAGTAACAGCAAGAGAAGGAAGTGAAGATGAAACCAGTGACTCGTTGAAGATAATGATATGTTGGACCAGTTCCAGTTGCTGTGACAACTGTACGTCTGGTTGGAGCGGCTAGGTATTTAAACCTTAGGACACACAGTCCCGGACACCCAGTCCTGAACACACAGTTCAGGACACCAAGTCCTGACCGTAATCTCCTTGAGCTAAGGTCACTTAGTCCTCGCCCAATCACTCTGGTAAGTCTTCAAGGTAGACTCCCAAACCTTCACAGACTTCGTTCACTGGCAATCCACAATGTCTCTTGGATGCTCTGAACGCGACGCCTAACCGTCTGGAGGATTCACAGTCCTCAAGTGTAATAAGTCTTCAGATCACACAGACAAGAAGACTTAAGTGATGCCTAATTTACTCTGGCTCTGGGTGGTTAGGGCTTTTCTCCTCACTAGGAATTTTCTCTCAAAGGCTTCGAGGTGGGTTGCTCTCAAACGACAAAAGCCGTGCACTGAAATCTGAGCAACCACTGTTTATGGTTGTGGGGGTGGGCTATTTATAGCCACTTGGCAACCCGACCTGATTTGTCCGAAATGACCCTGGGTCACTAAGGAACTGACACGTGTCTCAACGGTCAGATTTCGAACTCTCATGGCAACTTTACTTGGGCTACAAGCAAAGCTGACTTGTCCGGCTCTGGACAAGATTTGCTCTCATTGTCTGACTCGAAGACATAGGTTTTTGATTTAGGCATCACTTAAGTCATTCTGACTTGTTCTCCTGGACCCCACTTAACAGTACGGTGGTTCCTATGACTCAACAAAAATAAAAAGAACTACGAAAGATCTAAGTCTTCGATTTCCATAGGCTTCATAACGTGTCTTCTGTTGTCATAGTCTTCAATGTGAATATCTTCATATACCACCTTTGACTTCAATTTCTTCATTCATTTTTAGGGGTCATCTCTGGTAGTAAACCGAACCAATGAGGGACTTCTACCTGTGTTTTCCTGCAATTCTCACAAACACATTAGTCCCTCAACTAGGTTTGTCGTCAATACTCCAAAACCAACTAGGGGTGGCACTAGATGCACTTACAATCTCCCCCTTTTTGGTGATTGATGACAAACTAGTTGAAGTTTTCAACGGGGAATATAAAGTGTGAAGTCTGTAAAGGAATTGTCATCATAAGTTGCAAGTGCTCCCCCTGAAGATGTGCATATAAGTTAATTTGCTTTTGGAATGCAAATGCACATGGCAGGTTGTACTTGTGGAGATCAGCTTCAGCTTATGATGACAATCTACTATGCATGTGAAAGTATATGAAGATAATAACATGCATAATGGAAAATGGACGTCTGCAGAATGAGATGAGTGCGGAATTTATCGTCGCACATGCGGAATTTATCTTCGCAAAAGGAGTGGTAAAACAAGTAGCAGACGACCATCGAGTTTTAGTGTTTACAACTCAAAAGAACCAAATGAAGCAAAACAAGAGTTGCAAACACGAAGCAAGTATAACAAAACAAGGCACCCGCCCATATTGACCCGCTTGAAGACTATAAACATCATATGCTTCTCCCCCTTTTGTCAGAAATGACCAAAAAGGTTTGAAGACATAGAGTTTTCTACGCGTTCCCAGGCGCAGCAGGGTCGGTGGAGTTGTTTGGCGGTGCTGAGCTTTGAGGTGCTGAAGCGGGTGGTGGTGAAGTAGCATCATCATCTTCATCAATGATCCTCGCAGTGACGGTGGCATCAGATGAGGAATACTCAGGGTCTTCAAGTGACGGTGTGTTGCGCATCACAGCCCTCCTAGGAGGTGTGGTGTCAAATTTGAAGCGCTCTGTGAAGCCATCCTCTTCAAGTTCAGCTTCAGTGCAGATCATTGAGAGCCCTTTCCACGTACGACGGCAAGTCTCATGCGTAACGAAGGCATTCTTGGTGGCCAGGTTTCGAAGACGGTTGACATCCACCAAGAGGCTCTTCATCTGACGTTTCAGCCAGTCGTGATGCCTATCTTGCTTTTGGTGAAGGGCCACAGAAGCTCTCGGTCAGTGAGGACACGAGCACGCTTCTTGGGTCTTGGAGCGTTTGTGCTATCTATGGCTTCAGTTGATGCTGGTGCACGTGTAGTGCCAGCCATAGGATAGACCCTGGACATGGCTTCAACACCTTCAACATTCTGCGTGAAGCTCTGGTGTTCGGCATTCTGAAGACTTATTGGTTGCTTGGCAGGCTCAGGGTATATTGCTTCAGCAGAGATATCCACATCTGGCAGGAAGATGCGATGGTTTCGAGCTGAGGGCTGATACGAAATTGTAGAGTGCGGTTTGATCAGCCTCATCACCCAAGGGGCATAGATTTTTAGACCAAATAAGTCCGAGCCTGACGCAGCAAGTTGTCGTATGAAAAGATCCTGTGCATTGAAGCATTTGCCATGCATGATATAGAATATGAGAGTCTTCATTGCACCCTCAATCTTGGCATGTGGAGAGTGTCCCTTAATGGGCCAGAGAGTCCGCCGGATAATATGATATATGGTCCTGGGCAGGTACTCTAGGTCTTCAACGAAGAACTCAGTTGGATAGGGTGCATCTTGAGGCAATGGCTTCATCATTGAGAGCATCTGACTCATATTGGGTTCAGGTCTCTGAAATATGCTCTCAATAGCTTCAGAATGAAGTTGACACCCTTCCTCGAAGAATTCGCCTAGAGTGGGCAGGCCAGTGAGCTCAATGATATTGAATGCATTGGCTTCATGATGGACATTTCCGGTCATCCACTCCAGGATCCAAGTCTTAGGATCTCTGTTGTAGCCTTTGATGTGGAGAGTGGCATAAAACTGAAGCAGAAGCTCTTCGTTCCAGTGCTCTTCATCAGTCACGAACGGCAGCAGACCCACTTGCCTGAAGCAGTCCAAAGCTTCCTCAAGACATGGCAGACCAGCAATTGCTTCATCCTCAAGGCGCTTGTGTGGGAAGATGCGACCTTGGTTGTATAAGATGCAAGAATAATAGCTGCGCTGTGAATAGCTCCAGAACCTGTCTGATACAATCCTTTCCCTTGAATAGGGGTTCTTGGAGCTATCGAAAAATGTGTTGTCTACCTTGAAGCTGTTTACATCAAAGGAGCCAGGTGCTGAGGCAGGACCTGGGAACCTTGGAAGCCTTGGGACTGGCTTCTGGACATGAGGCCTGTGCTCTATGTGGTAGTCAAATTGTGGACCTGCAGCAGACTCAGGAACTGAAGTGTCTGGCTCAGTGGCTTCGCTGTTCACTGAAGCATTTGGTGGGGCGGGCTCCACATTGGCTTCAGTGTTAGTAGTTTGAGGGACATCTTCAGGCACGTTCTCTTGGGGAACCGCATCTTGATGGAGCGAGGGAGTGAGTTCTGGAGGTGCTTCTTGATTGTCTTCGGCTGATGTAGCCGGAATTTCTGCAGACTGGACTTGAGGCCGTGGACCTTTGCGAAGCCTACGGAACGCAGACGACGCTTGTGGTGTCGGAGTGGGCTGGGCCTGAATGTCTTCTTCCTCCTGAGGGCGATCCGCCCATGACTCATCTTGTGCAATTGGCGTCAGAGGACGACCAATGCTGATGGGTTCGCTTGTTTCAAGCTGAGGAAGGGCTGCATCACCTTGCACATTGTCCTGATGACCACTATCTTCAGCAGCTAGTGGGTCGGCTGCTGGAATATCTTCAGCGTCAGGTGCCTCTGTGGGAGCAGGCTCATGAACTGTTAGTCTTCTTTCTGCATTGGGGTGAATGACAGAAAGGGGTTCAACCATCAAGGGCTCTGTGGGAGCAGCCCTAGACTTCTTAGTCTTGCGCTTCTTTTTACTGGGGGCAGAAGGAGAGGCTTCAGAGCTCTTGCTTTTTCTGGCTTCAGCTTCTGCAGCTCTTGTCTTCTTTAGCTCTGAAGCTGTTGACCGGCTCTTTGGCTTCGAGCCAGTCATGGCGGTTGGGAAGACAATGGAAGTGGCTGCTTGTCTTGATGCCTCTGGTTCACTCACAGCAGGCTGCTTCTTCTTCTTTGCGGCCATCTTGGGGTCGATGCCTGGACGCCCAAGTGCCTTGCGCTTTTCAGCCTCGTTGTAGGCTTGAACACATTTGTCAGCCAATGACTTCATCCTTTCACGCGAGCCTTGAGCTTCAGCACGCTTCTTCAGAAAGTTTTCTTTGAGATCATGCAGCATGATTTTGAAGCTTCTCACTTCCTGCACGCTGAGACTGGCCATGTGCTTCTTGAACTGAGCTTTTTCATGATCAATTTTCTGCTTCAGCTCAACAATGCGCTGAGCAATGGCCAGTTCTGAAGCAATTGCGCCTTGGAAGGCGACGCTGAGTCCAACAGGCAGCTGCAGATCATTGAAGCTTATATCTGGTGTGTCAAACCATTCATCGATGAAGCTGTGGATGATGGCGACATCAAAGAGAGGCAGATTGTTGAAGATTTCCGCTTCCTCCTTGCTTTTGATGAGTTGTTCTAGTGCGTCATCGCCCAGATCTTCATCGCTTGATAGATCAATGGCTTCACTGCGCAGAATGGCAGCAGCAGTGAGCTCTTTGCCTGTGTGTTGCTGGGGCTCCCTATCCTTCAGGGGCTTGGAGATGTGGGATACATCTTCAGACTACACACTGACTTCAGGAGGTGCAGTTTTCAATGGCTGCGCCCTTGAGATTTTTGAGGCAGGGGCCGGCTTCGAAGCTTTTGGTTTCTTTGTCTGCTCTGGCTTCGGCACAGCAGGAGCTTCATCAGACTCAGAATCAGCTGGAGGGTCATTCACAACAGTCCCTTGGACTAAGATGTGGGTGATCAGGCCCTCAAGATTGGCAAACGGACCGATGATATTGGGTTCCGCGTCGCGTGTGCCATCTGGCCTTGGTGAGGAGGGACCAGGATTGAAGTCAAACCCAAATTTCTTGTTGTTTAGCTTCGCAGACTGTTGAGCAAACTGAAAGTTGCGTTTGAAGAGATTGTCGTCACGACACCAGAGAAGTGACGACGGATGTGCATCATCAGGCTGTGGTCCTCGGACCATGCATGGGTAGAAGCCTTGAGCAATGGCTTCATCTCTGGTTCTGGGTACAAGGTTCTTGTATAAGATATCCCCCCATGGACTCTTGATTGCATTCTTTTCAGCATACTCCTGGGTGACGAAGCGGTATTTGAACCACTGTTCTGCCCAATAGCGTCGAATCCATTGGATTCGGGTTTTGCGCTGCCCATGGCTCTCTTCTGGATCTGTTTTGTACATTTCTGCCAAGTCTTCAGGCAGATCCTTGGAAGTTCCCTCACGTCTCTGTCTGCCCCCCTTTCTTGCTGCTGCAACTGAAGCCATAAACTTTAACTTGAAAGGCTTCAAAACTTTCAAAGGCTTCAAAGGCTTTCTTTTTCTGGACAAACAGGAACTGGCTTCAGGAGAGTTTATGTGATGCTGTAGGAATTCACACTGGAACTGCTAGACGGAAGGAAGTTGATGCCGAGCAGTTCAGTCCTCCGTGCCCTAACTTGGCGACGGAAAACACCCACGGCGACGGCGGAGAGGACGATGTCCGCGGTCGGCGTGAGGACGGCGTTGGAGAGGTTGCGGCAGCGAAGCGCTTCGTCTCCGGCGTCGTCGAGTGCTAGCGGTGGCGCTAGGGTTCGTGCGAGGATGGAAGAAGGAGATAATGACTGCGGTAAGTGTGAATTTATAGACTCAGAGGCGGCACTGTGCTATTACGCAGGTGCCCCTGGCGGTTCGCATTTGAGGCACGCGTGGCCAGTTAGCGGAAGTTTGGGGTTTGTTCCACGTCCCACGCACGCCTAAATTGTCGGGCTGTCGTTCCTGCTTCTCCGGATCTTATGTGGAGGAATGAGCATTAAAAACGGACTTTTACGGTTGTCTCTATGTCTTCAGCTGACAAGGACACAGTGAAGACATTCGACAGTTTCAACAGAATGCATATGACTTGGAGAGATAGAGTTTGAGATAGAAAGCATAGAGAGGTTAGGGTCCGATCACATTCACTTAGTTCAAAAGATTCAACCAAGAAGACATAGCTATAAGTGAATGCTGTAGAGGACAGAACACTTAGAGCATATATATATATATAATCATCATAGTGAAGATAATCATGAAGACATGTTAAGTTCGAAGCCAAACCAATGTGAAGATATTGCAAGGTAACGCCATGAGTTAAACACTTCAAAATGGAACGTTTGGTGGTGGCGTTACCCACCGTATAGGAAGTATTAGACCCAGACACGGCGCACAATTATTGTGGCGCTCCGAAGTCAAATTCCACATTAATGTATTCACACTTAGAATGTATGTCTTCATTGATTGAAGATATACTTTACTTTGTGCGTTGCACATCTAAGTCATCAATATGCATAAGTGTTAGGATGTGTGCCTGATCACAGGACATTTGAGGATTCCAAGATATTTAGCTCACACCGTAACTTGCAAAACCTCTTCTCATCCAAGGGCTTGGTGAAGATATCTGCCAATTGCTCTTCAGTGTTGATGTGTATGATATCAATGTCTTCCTTCACAACATGATCTCTGAGAAAGTGATGGCGAATTTCAATGTGCTTTGTCTTCGAGTGCTGAACTGGGTTGTTGGCAATCTTGATGGCGCTTTCGTTGTCGCAGTAAAGTGGCACTTGCTTCAGATGAATGCCATAATCCTTGAGTGTTTGCTTCATCCACAGAAGCTGAGCGCAGCAAGATCCAGCAGCAATGTATTCAGATTCAGCAGTGGAGAGAGATACACAGTTCTGCTTCTTTGAAGACCAACATACAAGTGATCGTCCCAGAAAGTGACATGTGCCTGATGTAGACTTGCGATCAACTTTGTCACCAGCATAATCAGCATCCGAAAATCCAACCAAATCAAACTCTGAGCCCTTTGGATACCATAATCCTAGAGTTGAGGTGTGAGCCAAATATCGAAGAATTCGCTTCACAGCTAAGTGATGCGACTCCTTTGGTGCCGCTTGAAATCGAGCACACATGCAAACACTAAGCATGATATCTGGCCTAGATGCACATAAATAAAGCAAAGACCCAATCATGGAGCGGTATACCTTTTGATCGAACTCTTTACCATTGTCGTCAGGACCTAGATGATGTTTGGCTGGCATTGGTGTTGTGAAGCCTTTGCAGTCTTGCATACCGAACTTCTTCAGGCAATCTTTGAGATACTTCTCTTGAGATATGAAGATGCCATTGCGCTGTTGTCGGATTTGAAGACCAAGAAAGAACTTCAGCTCCCCCATCATGGACATCTAATATTGCTCTTGCATCATATATCCAAACTCTTCACTGTACTTCCGATTGGTGCAGCCAAAGATAATGTCATCCACATATATTTGGCACACAAATAGTTCACCATCGTATGTCTTCGTGAAAAGAGTGGGATCCAGGGAACCAGGTATGAAGCCTTTGCTCTTCAGAAAGTACTTGAGTGTATCATACCAGGCCCTAGGGGCTTGTTTGAGGCCATACAGTGCCTTGTTGAGCTTGTATACCATATCAGGATGTTTTGGATTTTCAAAACCAGGTGGTTGTGCAACATACACTTCTTCTTCAATCTTGCCATTGAGAAAAGCACTTTTCACATCCATTTGATATAGAAGTATGTTATGATGATTTGCATAGGCCAGCAGTATGCGTATGCTTCAAGCCTAGCCACAGGAGCAAAAGTTTCATCGAAGTCAATGCCCTCTACTTGAGTATATCCTTGAGCAACGAGACGAGCTTTGTTTCTGACAACTTGACCATGCTCATCTTGCTTGTTGCGGTATATCCATTTGGTGCCTATTATGTTGTGCTTCCGTGGATCGGGACGCTTAACTAGTTCCCATACATTATTCAGCTCAAACTGTTGAAGCTCTTCTTGCATAGCTTGAATCCATTCAGGTTCCATGAAGGCTTCTTCAACTTTCTTGGGTTTTGATATTGAGACGAATGCGAAATGCCCACAGAAGTTTGCTAGCTGAGTTGCCCTTGAACGAGTGAGTGGACCAGGTGCATTGATGTTGTCAAGTATTCTGTCAATCTGCACTTCATTTGCAACACGAGGATGTATAGGGCGAAGACTTTGCTCTTGCTGATCTGCGTTGTTGTTTGGAGGAATGTCTTCATGCTGAGCATTGTCTTCATGTTGATCAGGTGCTGAGATGATGAGTTCTTCTTCAGGATGAGCTTCAGAAAGCATAATCTCTCCAGTTCCCATAAGCTTGATTGATTCACTAGCTGAGACTTCATCTAGCACATTTGGCAGTTGCTCTCTTTGTGAACCATTTGTTTCATCAAACCGCACATCCACTCTTTCGACCACTTTGTAATGGAAGAGATTGAAGACTCTGTAGGAGTGTGAATCCTTTCCATATCCAAGCATAAAGCCCTCATGTGCTTTTGGTGCAAACTTTGAGGTGTGATGTGGGTCCTTGATCCAGCACTTTGCGCCAAATACTCTGAAGTAACTGACATTTGGCTTCTTGCCAGTTAGGAGTTCATAAGATGTCTTGTTCAAAAGCTTGTGAAGATAAACACGATTGATTGTATGGCATGCAGTATCAATGGCTTCAGTCCAGAATTTTCTTGGAGTCTTGTATTCATCTAGCATTGTTCTAGCCATTTCAATGAGTGTTCTGTTCTTGCGTTCGACGACGCCATTCTGCTGTGGCGTGTACGGAGCTGAGAATTCATGTGTGATGCCCAAGGTATCAAGATATGTATCAAGGCCAGTGTTCTTGAATTCAGTGCCATTGTCACTTCTAATGTGCTTTATCTTGGCGCCAAAATTGTTCATAGCTCGATTGGCGAAGCGTCTGAAGACATCCTGCACTTCAGTCTTGTAAAGGATTATGTGTACCCAAGTATATCTAGAGTAATCATCAACAATGATGAAGCCATAGAGGCAAGCAGTAGTAGTAAAAGTTGAGTAGTGAGTGGGACCGAAAAGATCCATGTGGAGCAGTTCGAAGGGTTGTGTAGTAGTCATGATTGTCTTCGAAGGATGTTTTGCCCTTGTCATCTTCCCTGCTTCACAGGCACCGCATAAATGATCTTTCTTGAACTTGACGCCCTCGATGCCTATGACATGCTTCTTCTTCGCAAGGGTGTGGAGGTTCCTCATGCCAGCATGCCCAAGCCTCCGATGCCAAAGCCAGCATTCTGAAGCTTTTGCAAGAAGGCATACCGCAAGTTGTGGTCCTGCTGAGAAATCTACCACGTACAAATCACCTTTCCGATACCCTTCAAACACTAGAGATTTGTCAGATTCCATTAGCACCAGGCAGCGATATTTTCCAAACATTACAATCATATTCAGATCGCAAAGCATTGAGACAGACATTAAGTTGAAGCCAAGGGATTCAACAAGCATGACTTTATCCATGTGTTGATCCTTTGAGATTGCAACTCTACCTAGACCCAATACCTTACTTTTACCAGTGTCAGCAAATGTGATGTGGCTCTTGTCGGATGGACGTAATGTTGAGTCCATAAGAAGACTTCTTCTGCCAGTCATGTGATTTGTACACCCACTGTCAATAATCCATTCTGAAGATTTTGAAGTCGCTGGTGTCGTACCCTACAGTACAGTTAGGGGGATAGGCTTCACGAAGAGAATTGTGAAGCATAAACATTTGACGAACCAGTGGGTTATGAAAACTTAAATCCAGATTAGGACTAATAGGGAGAGTAGCATGCGATTCAGGAACGAAGTACATATTGATCCCATTTGGGCATTTTATCTTGCGCCCTACAAGATTTTTAAGGTCCCCAGCAATAGCATCAGAATATTTTGTTTTTCTGCTGGAGACCTTTCCCTGCAAAAGAGAGTTAAGCTTTCTTAACCACCCACATCTTCAAGGGTGGCTTAGAAGCAATAAGTCTAAGTGCAGCATCTGAGAATTTTGGCTTTGAAGCCTTAGCAAACAGTCTAGCAGGTGGACAATAATACTCATAGGAATAAGCAGAATAATTTTTGGTCACATGAACACGGTTCAATGAACCGCTCTCATACTCATGTGCCTGAGTATGGTTTTCCTGCAAAACATTTGTGTTAGTGTGACTCAGGTGAGTCCTCTGTTTGTATGAAGCCATTGGACCATATGAAGCCTTTGGTCTGAGATTTGTCTTCTTCAAGTGAGGTGTCATGAAGACATTCACAGGAAGATTTTCCAGACACTTTTTGGAATCCCAGATCTTCTTCATAGGCGGTCCATTCCTGCAGTTAGTACCAATGTACCTGGCAAACACTTCACCATTCTGATTCTTAAATAGTTTATAGTTTGCATCAAAGGATTCATCAATGATAATGGGGTTAGCACAAGTGAAGCCAGATAAGTTGGATGGATCTGATGAAAGTTCCTTTGCAGCAACCCATGTGGTTTTGGGGTACTGCTCAGGTTTCCAGTAAGAGCCATCTGCATTGATTTTCCTCACAAATCCAACACCCTCTTTCCTAGGGTTTTGATTCAGGATCTGCTTCTTGAGGACATCACATAGTGTCTGATGTCCTTTAAGACTTTTGTACATCCCTGTTTCAAGCAATGTCTTCAACATAGCATTCTCATCAGCAATAGCAGTGGTATCCTCAGCAGAGGGGTTAGTTACCACGTCAACAGTTGAAGATATTGCAACAGCAGTAGAAGTGGAACATTCAGCAACAGAATTAGCATTATCACGCTCAATGCATTTAAGACATGGTGGTTCAAATCCTTCCTGAGCGGGACTGATCTGTTCGGAGCGAAGTGACTCGTTTTCCTTTTGAAGATCTTCATGAGCCACCCTCAATTTCTCAAGTTCTTGCTTCCTTTGAAGATAATCATAGGAAAGCTTTTCATGAGTTGTTGAGAGAGTATCATGACGATCTTCAAGTTCCTGATACTTAACGTGAAGGTTTATTATGTCTTCAATTAAGGATTCAGATCGAGTCATTTCAGCACCCAACAGATCATCGCTTCTGTCTAACAGTTTTTGAATATGTTCCATAGCTTTCTGTTGTTCAGTTGCAATTTTAGCAAGTGTTTTGTAGCTAGGTTTTGAATCACATTCAGAGTCATCATCACTAGATGTTTCATAGCGAGTAGTGCGTGTGTTTACCTTGGCACCGTGTACCATGAAGCAGTAGGTAGGAGTGGAGTCATTCTTGTCATTTGCGTTGGTGTCGGTGATGCAGTCATTGTCTTCTGTGTTGAAGATGGACTTGGCGACGTATGCTGTAGCCAGACTCGCAATGCCAGAATCAGACTCCTCCTCAGACTCCACCTCTGCCTCCTCAGATGCGGACTCCTCCTCTGAATCCATCTCCTTTCCAACAAACGCACGTGCCTTGCCAAATGAGCTCTTCTTGTGTGATGAAGACTTTGATGAAGACTTGGAAGAAGACTTTGAGTATTTCTTCTTCTTCTTGTCATCAGAATCATATTCCTTGCTCTTCTTCTTCCTTCTGTTCTCATTGTCCAACTGTGGACACTCAGAGATGAAGTGTCCAGTTTTCTTGCACTTGTGACATGTTTTCTTCTTGTAGTCATGAGCAGAAGCTTCATCATTCCTTGAGCTTGATCGTGAAGATTTTCTGAAGCCTTTCTTCTAGGTGAATTTTTGGAACTTCTTTACTAGCATTGCAAGTTCACTTCCAATGTCTTCAGGATCATCAGAACTGCAGTCAGATTCTTCTTCAGATGAGGAGACAGCTTTTGCCTTCAAGGCGCGAGTTCGCCCATAGTTTGGACCGTAGATATCTCTTTTCTCAGAAAGCTGAAACTCGTGTGTGTTGAGCCTCTCAAGTATGTCAGACGGATCGAGTGTCTTGAAATCAGGACGTTCTAGAATCATCAGGGCCAGGATGTCAAATGAACTATCAAGTGATCTCAGCAGCGTTTTGACGATTTCATGTTTGGTGATTTCAGTGGCGCCGAGGGCTTGAAGCTCATTTGTGATGTCAGTGAGTCTATCAAATGTGTGCTGGACATTCTCATTGTCATTTCGCTTGAAGCGGTTGAAGAGATTGCGAAGGACACTGATTCGTTGATCTCTCTGGGTTGAGATGCCTTCATTGACCTTGGAGAGCCAGTCCCAGACCAGTTTGGATGTCTTCAAGGCACTCACACGGCCATACTGTCCTTTGGTCAGATGACCACAGATGATGTTCTTGGCAGTAGAGTCCAGTTGAACGAATTTCTTGACATCAGTAGCAGTGACACCTTCTCCAGCCTTGGGAACGCCGTTCTCGACGACATACCATAGGTCGACATCAATGGCTTCAAGATGCATGCGCATCTTATTCTTCCAGTAGGGATATTCAGTTCCATCGAAGACGGGGCACGCAGCGGAGACTTTGATTATCCCTGCTGTCGACATAGCTAAAACTCCAGGTGGTTAAACCGAATCACACAGAACAAGGGAGCACCTTGCTCTGATACCAATTGAAAGTGCGTCATATCGACTAGAGGGGGGGTGAATAGGCGATTTTTATGAAAGTCTTCAAAACTTGGGAGTTATGAAGACAAATAGTGAAGATTATGCCTATTACTATGCAGTGGAAGTTAGATTACACTAGGCTAGCCATGGTCATGTATTCAATAGAGTGAAAGCACAGTGACAAACAGCTTCAGTGTAATAAGGATCAAGTAGGAAGAAGTTATGAAGCCAAACAGATCATGCATTCACGTTGTGAAGACAAATGATAAAGCAAGCACACAATGACTTCACAATGAGTAACAGCAAGAGAAGGAAGTGAAGATGAAACCAGTGACTCGTTGAAGACAATGATATGTTGGACCAGTTCCAGTTGCTGTGACAACTGTACGTCTGGTTGGAGCGGCTAGGTATTTAAACCTTAGGACACACAGTCCCGGACACCCAGTCCTGAACACACAGTTCAGGACACCAAGTCCTCACCGTAATCTCCTTGAGCTAAGGTCACTTAGTCCTCGCCTAATCACTCTGGTAAGTCTTCAAGGTAGACTCCCAAACCTTCACAGACTTCGTTCACTGGCAATCCACAATGTCTCTTGGATGCTCTGAACGCGACGCCTAACCGTCTGGAGGATTCACAGTCCTCAAGTGTAATAAGTCTTCAGATCACACAGACAAGAAGACTTAAGTGATGCCCAATTTACTCTGGCTCTGGGTGGTTAGGGCTTTTCTCCTCACTAGAAATTTTCTCTCAAAGGCTTCGAGGTGGGTTGCTCTCAAACGACAAAAGCCGTGCACTGAAATCTGAGCAGCCACTGTTTATGGTTGTGGGGGTGGGCTATTTATAGCCACTTGGCAACCCGACCTGATTTGTCCGAAATGACCCTGGGTCACTAAGGAACTGACACGTGTCTCAACGGTCAGATTTCGAACTCTCATGGCAACTTTACTTGGGCTACAAGCAAAGCTGACTTGTCCGGCTCTGGACAAGATTTGCTCTCATTGTCTTCACTCGAAGACATAGGTTTTTGATTTAGGCATCACTTAAGTCATTCTGACTTGTTCTCCTGGACCACACTTAACAGTACGGTGGTTCCTATGACTCAACAAAAATAAAAAGAACTACGAAAGATCTAAGTCTTCGAGTTCCATAGGCTTCATAACGTGTCTTCTGTTGTCATAGTCTTCAATGTGAATATCTTCATATACCACCTTTGACTTCAATGTCTTCATTCATTTTTAGGGGTCATCTCTGGTAGTGAACCGAATCAATGAGGGACTTCTACCTGTGTTTTCCTGCAATTCTCACAAACACATTAGTCCCTCAACTAGGTTTGTCGTCAATACTCAAAAACCAACTAGGGGTGGCACTAGATGCACTTACAACTCCTGCAAGGGTCAATCACAACAGGTGTTTTGTAAAAAAATGCATCTTGATGTTCCCTACAATGCACGGGCATCTTGCTAGTTATAGAAGAAGCCCACACGGGCATTTTGCCGCAGGGTGTGCCACCGACCCAAACTCAATTTTTTCGGATGCTTAGGTGCACCGGATGCCGTGCGGCGCTACAAAATGTAAGAAAATAGCTCCAATTTTTTTAGAACCTGTTATCTTCAAACCACCCTCACTCGTCCCTCACCTCATCAAAACAACCCGAGGAATATATTTTGAGTGAAGCATGATTTATTTTTACTAATATATGTATATCAAAACTAGAGTGTTTATTTTTCAAGCCCGTGAACAAGTATTATTCTACTACTTTGGATCCATTGCAACGCACGGGCCAGCACATTGGTAGTAGTAGTCTCTATCTCTATCTCTACTCTACTCTTATAAAAAACAGAGTTGTTGATGATGGTGTGTCCGCCATCCTGTAGTATAGGCCGTCCGATTTATATCTGACGGATAGGAAGGAAACTATGGAAATTTTGCAAAAAAATACCCACACCCCTCTCCACAATTGCAAATAAGGCCTTCCCTCGTTCAGTCTTTTCTCCCACAAGATAAACTACTCATACAAATGCATCTTGATGTTCTGTGCAACGCACGGGCATCTTGCTAGTTTACTACTCTCTTATACTAGCAAGATAGATCTCTACTCTTATAAAAATAGAGTTGGTGATGATGGTGTGCCTGCCATCTTGAAATATAGGCCGTCCGATCTATATCTAACAGATAGGAAGGAAACTATGAATATTTACCCGCACTCCTCTCCACATTTGCAGATAAGGCCTTCCCTCGTTCATCATTTTCTCCCACAAGATCTTGATGTTCCGTGCAATGCACTAGCATCTTGCTAGTCTTATAAAAAAACAGAGTTGGTGATGATGGTGTGCCTGCCATCCTGCAATATAGGCCGTCCGATTTATATCTGGCGGATAGGAAGAAAACTATGGCAATTTTGCAAAAAGATACCTACACCCCTCTCCACATTTGCAAATAAGGCCTTCCCTCATTCATCATTTTCTCTCACAAGATAAACTGCTCATACAAATGCATCTTGATGGTTCGTGTAACACACGAGCATGTTTCCTTGGGGGTCTCTCCAGGGCGGCATGGTCGTAATTGCAAGTTGACGCCCATTGAGATGCTGACGTTGAGGGGCACTCGGATTTTGTCTGATGAGCAGGTAAGATGAGTTTGATCACATAGTAAATGCATTCTAAAGACTAATTCTGTGTCCATTTCCTAATTCTCCCACTGCCCACTGTTTCACAGGTTAGGCTCGGTGTGAGTGGAGATTGGCTTGCATATGTACGGGGGGTACCAACATCAATTTGCACAACATTTACAACGGTGACACCGTTTCCGTAGAACCTTTGTCCAACATTGGGATCAGCCATGCAACGGGCCACCGCCTGAATTGGTACGATGGAACCATGGTGAGATTGAAGAAGATAGCACGAACCTTGCACATGGTGGTCAAAGGTGGACCATGCTGTCTGCGGCCGATTTGTTGTCGTACGAGTACGAAGATGCGGTGCTCCTTTCTAACCGCATCTTCGCGGTGACAAACCAGGGAACTTGTTTCATATGGGACACATCCTACGGTATATTCCCTCTCTCCCAGTTTATTTGTTTTGAATTCTTTCATTTTATAAGTTTAAAATTCAAATTTAGAGCTCCCCATCACATGTTGAGATTACAATGTCCATTAAATCATTGTGTGCATGTATAGTAAATAAAAAAATCTCGAGTTTGGCACGAGTTCGTGTAGCGGTAGCACCACAAGGCCTGACGCAGGAGTTACATTTCCCTCTGGGGGCCCTCGGGACTGAGCTTCAGCGCCTTACTACGTCTGCCTTTGAGTCAATAACATGTGGACCCGATAGGTGGCTGGTCCACACATAATGCTCCTGAAGGTAGAGGGGCAGTGGGGCCGAGAGGGGTGAGCCACAGGTCAGGGGACGTGTGGTGTCATGGGTTCGAGCGGCATCATCAAAATCGTGTGTGGCTGTGGTAGAAACTTGATGCTCGCCGCATTTCAGGTGACCCACATGTCAAGCACACAAAGGCAGAGGGGCAGTGCGGCCCAGAGGGGTGAGGCGCACGTCGGGGACATGGTGCCGTGGGTTGGAGCGGCGTCGTGGGAATCGCGAGTGGCAGTGGATGAAACGTGATTGTCGTCGTAGTTGAACTTCCATGGACAAGCTGTCATGTCTACGGACACATGCATTGCATACCGATCACTGGAATGATTAGTAGTAGAGGAAGCTAGGGGGATAAATAGTTCCTTATAGTCAAGCGGACCCATGCTACTACTTGTTTCAAAGACATGCACACCATCGAAATAGTCCATCTATATCAATTTACATAGAGAGGGAATAATTTTTTTACAAGAGAGGAAATAGTTCATCCATCCACAATGGTGCAGCTTCTTCTTCTCCTTCTTGTTCTCATTTGCTGTGGGAGACGGCTTCACAACAAGCTCTCTGGACCTTGCAGCTATCTCGAAACTCACACGGGGATCGATGGCAGCATATTTTATCCGTTCGTACATCAAGGGATAATTCTCCCATCCAGACGACCTTAATGCCAGCGTCTCATCACCCTTCTAAAGATTTGTTCCGAGCACAAAATTTTCTACGTCGAATAGTGATGGTGTCGGTTTACCACAATCTTCTACAGGAATTTTTTTTGGTTTGTATGTTAGCGATGCTTTTCAAATCAAGGTTGTACGGCTCCAATTTCTGCTTGTCCCCTGCGATGGCTGGCCCACAGAAGTAAATGTCCTCCCGAGACAAGAAATCGTGAAGCTCACCTCGTACAAAGGGCGCGTGTATGATGTGGTACACCAAAACATCATCTTCGAGGCACAGCTGAAGGACGGCGGCGCGTTGGATCTTCCCAGTGGCACGCTCCGTGTACTCTGTGTTGAGGCCGATGACCTTCATCTCCACCTTTTGGAGGGAGTTGGATACATTGTTGATCCACTTTAGAACAACTCTTGGGTGGTCGGTGACTATGGAAACTATGCTCAATGAGCCTTCGACGAGGACATGTTGGACGCTAAAAACCTGCATCTCGATCTCTTTCGCCATTTGGAACCGCTAGACCAGAGGGCTATGGTTTGGAGAATTAGGATTAGATGGCTAGTCTAACTGAAGAAGATGATTATTTAAAGGGGCTTCAGAATTAATCTGGGAGGATGTGAAGAGCTTAAAACAATGTGAATGCAGTGTGGTTTGGATGCAAATGAAGATGAAGGAGTAGTGAAGCTGAGGAAAATCGGTTCCTGGTGGAGAAGTAAATGGGAGAAGTGGCCCGCACGCAGTTGATTAGATGGCTAGGTAGACTAAACGAAAAGGCTATGCGGGTAGACTGAGGAGTGGTACATGTCCCTGTACGTGCCCATCCTTCTAGCGCTACATGTGCCACTGGCTAGTTGAGGTTACTCTTTCGAATCACCGTGGCGAGACATTTTATGATTCCTTCTTTATTTCTGCACCCCTCCTGACAGGTGGGACCTATGCAAATGGATAAAAAATGTGCCGTAGCAGGTTCGGATGGATATTGGCACGTGCGTGGCAGACACAACATTCTCTAGTTAATGAATATGCATTTATCCTCAAAAAAGAAAAGGCCTTCTCCGCGCTTCCGCATGCACGAGAATTTGGTTCTGCTCGCAATATGGATGATACATGGAGGATGAAGTGAACGCACAGGCATGCTAGCACGGGAGACCTATTTCTGCTATACAGTACTACTCATGTTCCTACTACTCCTACTAGTAGTAGTAGTACAACTGTGGTACACTTGATAGTCAAAATGTTATTCATCCGGTCCTCACAGTGAACTGACAAGACCCTGCGCCCGAGGTGACACCAGTCCAGACGGTGTTCGGGTTACCAAAGTCAGCCTCACCTTGTGCACTATGCAGTCCCTATCACCGCCGTTGTATAGCATGCCTCGCGTCATCTCCCTCTCCCCTAGCACCACTCCATCTCCATCTCCGTCTCGCCGGAGATCCTAAGGTCACTCTTCATTATCTCACTATGCCCCCGCGTACCCTCGCCTCACTCACCTCCCCTAGTACCGCTATTACCTCGCTAGCCGCTCCAGCACCGAGAGCCTTCTCCCCCGTAAATCAAGCCCCCCAAAACCCCACCTTCCAAACTCCACCATGGCCGAACGCGAACCACGCAGCATCCATATGAGCCGCAATTGGAGCAAGCTCCCCAGTGACATCCTCGGCCTCTGTTGTTCGTGTATGGATATGTTGAGTGCCCTGCGGCTGGCTACATGCTCGAGGGACATGCACTCGGCCATCATCGAAGCGAGGCCTAAGCTTTTCAAGACACCCTACTTGCTGCTATCTAGTCTTGCGAGATTTGCTCACCATGATACAGAAGCGTACATGATGCCCCTCGACTTCAATCCGATCTCCATTAGCCAAAACTTCTTTGCAGGTATGTAGTGGGTCACCGTACATCATTTCCCTCGACTTCGATTCGATCACCATCGCCCGAACTTCTTGGCAGGTATGTACTGGGTCATCATGAAATCCCACTGGATGGTTGCCGTCAAAGAAGACGGGAAAAAGTTGGTGCTTGTGAACTTCCAGACCTCCCATGAGATTATCCTTCCTCCGTTGGATTATATAGAGTTTTCCATCGTGGTCCAAGTCATCTAGATTACCATGTCAGTTGGACAGACCTTGTTTTGTAGAAGATTGTAATCTGCCAAGTGCCCACATGACATGCGGATTACGCAGACTTCAAGCTAATTGCCTTGTTCAACTGTGGACTCACCTATCTTTACCCTGGTGCCTTATTTAGGTGGAGACAACTCAGCTCGTAGGGGATCATCATCAAAGCTGATACACACTTCTGTGATGCTATTGAACACAATGGCATCATCTACGCGGTCGACAAGGCAGGTGGCACCACGTATTGCTGGGACAGCGCGTGTAAGTTTTTTCCGCCTGATGTTAATGATGACGCCATGACACTATTTGAACTTTTTGTGATGATTGGCATATCCCCGTTTGAGCAGAATTTGAGTAGAACTATGGCAATGTATTAGAGACGCTGTAAATCAGCTATATTTGGAATGAGTTAATTCATGCGATTGTGACCATGTCAATACAGCCAATTTGTACCCCTGAATAATCAAAAGGTTAGGAAGATATTGATATTCTCCTTATTTTATAGTAATCTATATACTACTAAATATGAGTGCGTATCAATGTCCATGTTAGTGTCCTCATTTTCATGATGTAGAAACATGCATCACACTGTTGGTTTCATCTAACCATACATTAGGGAAGTAAATGTGCATATGGAGAACTCTATATTTGGAAGTAGTGAAATCCTGTAATGCTTACCATGTGTACATACCTATAT